>NW_027526385.1:57016894-57324539 GCF_048455015.1 Haemaphysalis longicornis | reverse complement strand
GCGAGCAGAGGGCAGCATGTCGCAGTGGGACGCACAGCCTCGCTCCCGACATCTCGACTGCGCATGTCTGTGAGTTTTCCACGGCCGCTGCCAGGTGACGGCACCGGTATCTTCGGCCGTGCGCTGCGCGGTTCGTATTTGAATTGTCCTTGACTGAACGTACATATGTAATATCGTGATATTTGAATTGAAATACGAACAACGGAGCTCGCAGCTTTCAGTACAACGCCGCGCAGCCTGGCGACGGGCCGCGTATGAGCAGTGCGAACAAGTTACGAGAGTTCGTGACCAGCCTTGACAGGGAAAGACCATCGCATTTCCATCATCTGTTGGTCGCTGAGCCCGAACTAAAAAAAAAATAAAGGAAAATAGCTGCGTGCACCGTTTATACTCAGCGCACTAACAAAGTGAGCGGGCGCCAAACGCGGTGGGAAGACAAACCAAAACGCTCACACATCGAACGGCGATGTTTCCACATCAAGGTTGGACACGACCTCTCGTAAATCGTTAGCACTGCGCATACGCGGCCCGTCGCCAGAATGCCCAGCATGTACTGAAAGGCACGCGCTCCGTTCTTCATATTTCAATTTATCACGCAAGTACGTACGTACGCACACACTTAAATACGTACGTACGTTCATGCATAGATACACACATACATACGTACGTACGTTCATACATAGATACATACATAGATACGCACATACATCACACACGCATGCACACATACGCGCATAAGAACTTACGTACACACATTTATCGATTATGAGGCTTTACGCGCCGACGCTACACAGGTGATGAGGCGCACCGTAGTGGAGGGCTCCGGATTAATTTTGACCACCTGGGGATCTTTAACGTGCGCCGAAATCTCGAACACACGGACGTTCTCGCTTTTCACCTGCATCAGCAAAGCGGACCCCGCGGAACATACGTACGTACGTACTTACGTACGTACATACATACATACGTACTTACCTACATAGACACGTACATACATACATACATACATACATACATACATACATACATACATACATACATACGTACATACATACATACATACATACAAACGTACGTACATACGTACATACATACATACATACATACATACATACCTGTCGTCCTGTGGCCTCAGCTCCAATCACTATGTTAGCGCTATTTTCTCGAGGGCCTGGAGACCTTTTTGTCTGCAATGTTGCGCAGGCGGTGTTCTAATTCATATGCCTGGCCGTGCGAGCTTCTGGCACACTAACTTAAGCGAGGCATCTATAAACAGCAGGCGAACCTTAAGACTGCCGAGCAGGTCACGGCTACGCTCAACCTTATAATGAACAATTCTTTTTTGCGGGAATATGGGAGTCTCTTGAATATGGGTCAAGCAGCTGTTCCCTCGGTAAACCAAACGCTTTGAAGTCAGGGTTCGCACAGATTGTAAACAAACGAACCCACCTTTAAATAAAGGGGTCGAGGTGAGGCCTGTTAAGAAAGGCCGCATAAAAAGGCCACTAAAAATATGCCACTTAAAACGAAGTGCATAGATTCAATAGAAGTTTTGGCAGCCTTTGCAAAACTAGGTCAAGATAATAACGCTTTCTTAGCAATCAACCCATGTTAGGCGCGTACCGTGTGATAAGCTTAATAACCATCAGACAGACGGATATTAAGGTAAGACCATCGGTATTCGTATCACGCCCGCAGTTATCCATTAACCCTGCTCGCGGCGAGTCTTAAACAAGCTCGCTTGAGAGCCCGATGACCCACATATTAAACCAAATAAAATCCGTGCCCCGAGTATATATTAATTTATCCGGGCCCACTTTTGCCATAAATTTCCCTTCCGCAAAACCCCGGCTTTAGCGCGAGCACCACTTCCGGCGGCCCCCGCCGCGCCCCAGTTTCGTAACATCTAAACTCAATCATGAGGCCTTTAAATGAAACCGCCGCCGGACGCCGTTTCTCACATCTTTATTTCGATATAACGGGATGAACGCAATAAAAGAAGAAGGTAGAAAAAAGCGTGCTATTCGCCATAGCCACATGCGCTCAGTTGATCTACAGAAGCCACCGCCGTGCGGAGTTATCCGACGGTTTTACGACTCAGTTTTTATCTCATTTTCGCAGGGGGGGAAGGGGGCTGGGAACGCTCATATTAAGTTCGTTGACCTAGTTTCCTTGCCACTTGCCCACGGAGGAGAGAATCAAAAGGCAGCTATTTGGCACCAGAGCCGAAAAAAAAGAGGCAAGAGAACAAACCCTTGCGGTACTCCAGTCTAGCAGAAACGGAAGAGGGGAAACAAACGACCTGGAAACTGCTGGAGCTGGCAACAAATCAAGAACCGTAAAACAACAACAGAGATTGTTTCTACCGAAGCACACAAGAAACCAAGATGGGACTGCGTATCTTTAAGCAGGAACAAGACGCAATGCGTTTATATACGTTTTCGTGTCAGCAACAGCTGACGAATGCGCTGCTCGTAAAAGGCTGCGCTCTGTTCGGAAAGGCAATGCTGCCGGAGCCGCTTCTTTGGCCAGCTTCCAGAAGAAAAAAAACAACGAATGATATTTTTTTTCCACTCATTTTTTGTGTGCTTAGGACAGCAGGGGTGGAGTTGGGGGAGGAGTGATTCTACCAAGAAATGCGCGTGTTGGGATTGCGAGAAAGTGCAGCGATAACAAAAAAGAGGGTAGGAATGTTATGAAGGCACAGAAAAGGGGCGCGTGAAATATTGCATCGAACGCGAGAAACAGATGAGCGGAATCCTGCTGTCGCGAGAATCTGCGCCAGTGGTCGCGCTCGCCCGCTTCATTTTTCTTCGTCAACCCATCCACGCAGCCGTATCGGCTGAAACCGGGATCGATGGCTGCCGGGCTCTACTGGACCTAGTCCGGTTATATAGGTCACCCTCATTTGGCGACGAGAAATGCAAGGGGAGGAACGGATTCCACATAGCTAGGAACTTTCAGAAAGCACTGGGAATGGCAGACCGTTCTGTCCTCCTACAAGTAGGACAACGACGCTTTCGTGCCGGCCACGAGTACGATGCAAAAAAGCCCACCAAACACCAACTGGTAGAACCATTTATGTGTGACAAGCAAGGCGCTAGAGTGACTGAGTGCTGATTTTAGTGTGGGTATTATAAAGAACGCAGGGTCTAGGACTGTCGCGGCACGGAATGTCTGGCAAAATGGTGTAGCTATTACGTATGAGCTCCATGACCGAAAGGCTGTAAGGTTTTGTATACCGCTCGCATGGTTTTAAGCGCAGAGCACTTCAGAGGCCAGGCTTTGCGTCATAGCTCGTTCGCGGTTACGTTTTATAGACACCGAAGTCACGTGGCATCACGAACCCAAAGTCTCGCAGCGTTACGCACCCAAACACAGGCTTCGAAAACATACGCGCTTGCCCCTCGACTCAGCCGTTCGGCCGCGGGTTACGAGGACACTTGAACAAGAGGTTTATGTAAGCAGAACCGTTCGAAACTCATTGTCCTACTCGTTACTTGCCCTCATTATTTAGCGCAAAAGAAAACTGCAGGTACATTGAAGGCAAAGTATATGTAATTAGCCAGAAGTCCCCGCGTCCATTTAGTTAGGAATACTAATTAGGTTGGCTTTTATGATAGCAAGCCGAAAAAAAGTGGCCGTCGGAGAAAAAAAAAAAACGCGATGTGTTCAAAATGGCGCACAAAGGCTTCAGCACGTGCGAGATGAAAGCAAGCACATAAAGAACAGAACTCCCGCTCCTGCTGTTCCAGGAAGAGGAGGAACAAACGGCAAAGAAAAGCATGCAAGCTGTCCCACGAGAAGGCGCGCGAGCGCTGCAAAGGCGGGAAAACTGAATTGCGTTGAACAAACATCTGTTCAATTCATCAATAGTGGGGTGAGACAGAGAGGGGAAGAGCGTGAGAGATGGTAGCAAAGAGCGAAGAACAGCGGCACAGCCCGTATGGCGAATCACTGCTCTGCACTTACAACAGCTTTTACGTTGAACTGCCTTCTATCTTTTTTCTTCTTTTTTTAAGGTTTTGTTGTTTCCACGAATATCTTCTTGGTTTCAGTTAGTATCTGGTTTCAGGAGCTTTAAATGATTGCTTTTCTTTGTCTGTACAAGTTATGTAAAGTTGTTGCGTTAAAGAAGGCCAATGTGTTAGATTAGCCTGCCGAAAAAACGCTGGGAAGAGCGAGAACGCGGCGTTACGCCAGAAAACGCAGCCGTGGAGTGCTTGTAGTAACGTCGGACGGAACTCCAGACGTACTGCATAAAAACCAGAAGGCAGATTTTTTATTGTGTTAGTATAACTTATGGCATAAGGCATAAATTACATATATAAATGTCTCGTTTTGCGGAGAAACGCAAGGAGAGAGTGGTGGTGGGGTCCCCATATCCACAGATGGAGGTCAGGTGGTCTTTTATGGTGGAGGTCTGTGTCTGAAAGGTATCGCGCTATCGCCTCTTCCAATGAAGAGCACGTCCACAGGAGGTGCTCTGTGTAAGCATCTCGGCAGGATACGTAGAGAACGGCAGTTCTGTGCGAACGGGGCATAATAGCGTGGTGGTCGCATCTTCACTTTCAAATTGTTAGATTTAAAAATTTAGCTCTTATGTATATGATTCTTTTAGCGTGGATGTAGACTGCAGCGGCCTTGGATGTGGAGTGTGATTTTTTTGTTCTTATATTTTTAATCAACATCGAAGCGACTTTTTTGTAAAATTGTTTTTGGTCTAGTGCCCATTTTATTTATTTTGAATTGGTTGAAGCCTGCGGTAGCTTTGTTGATGCGGGTTTTGTCCTCGAATTTTTAAAATGTTTTTTAATGTGTATATTTGAGTACCGGGAATAATTGGGGTAAAATGGTGGCCACACCCGGGTCACAGCGGTAAAGAGGACAACGCCAACACGAAGTCTTCGCAGAGAGACCTACCCTCAGCGAGCGAGTCTACTGGGTAGGTCCATTCCACACGGTGAGATTAGAGCACGTGTGGCGCGACGGAGATCTTTCTGTCGGAGAAATGGTTGTGTTGGAACGATTGTCAGTAATAACAATGGTCGCGGAACGAATGTTTGGTGGAGGCCCTATCCACCGCAATGTGAGCGGGGAGCGTATTTCGCCGGACCCATGACAGCCGGAGACGGTAGGGGCACGTATCGAGAATCTTATAAATGTCCCTTGAGACAACAGAGTTGTTATTCACTCCATGTAAATCACGTATGACCGCCGTGGAGTCTGTATAGACTTATAAAGCCGTACCCCAAGAGGCTTGAAGGAGAGCATGAGCTAGTGCTTGTAAGCCATCCCGGATGGCTGTAAGCTCGGCCAGCATAGACGGTAGTGTGCGGCGTGTTTCCTATATGCAAGTATGACAGTCCTTTTGGTGAGTGGAGGGGATGCAGAGTTTTGAACAGCATGTCGTCCTGGGCCCCCAGCGTCCACAAATGCCTGTACAACCTGTGGATGGGACTCAGCCACCAGTACTGGTGCGACCGCAAAAAGCATGTTTGTATTTCCGTTGGATAAATTTTGCGGTCGCGTTAGTGGTCTGTTGTCGGTCACCTGGTGGTATAGCCAGGTTGGCCTGGTAACGACGCAGGCTGGGGATGTGCGTAGTACTTAACTATCACCGCTGCCTCAGCAACAAAAGTGAGTTTGTGCATGCGGGCGTGCCGATGGTGAAGGACAAGCTCATTCAAGGGGTTAATTTGAGCTTCAGTCTGCAGAGCAGGTATTGATGTTATACTAGGGTGGCAGGTAATGGTATGCATTGCGGCTGTGCTAATTGTCTCAAGTCGAACCAATTCCGCCTGGTTCAGGTGTTAGTTAGAATTGGGCCTGGTAAACAAGCCGAGGCTGGAGTACAGACCGCCGCAATAAACGGGCCATTTTGGAACAGGAGCCACCAGACTTCTGTGAGATGCATCGGATGAGGGAAACCTCTTTCCCGCGTTTTGGTGAGCGGAAAGTAGCTACATGGACGCTGACCCAAACGGGCAAGTTTCTAATCCTGGCACGCGAAGTGAGGTGGCAGTGCGTACAGGTCGGCCGCAGACTTGTAATGCGATCGGAGACACCTCCAGTCGGCGGCGGCCCCAAGCACTGGCTACAGACAGAATAGCTGTCTTCGGCGGAAATTCTCAGTCCAGCACATTCACCCCAATTTCGCGTGCCAGACAGGGCTTGTGGGAGACACGCGGTTTGCCGAGTCAGTTCTCAGTGGGCAGTTTACACCGTATTGTCGTCCACGTACCACAGAAAGTGCAAGTCAGGCATAGAGAAACAATGCCAGGCAAGCGGTAACATAATAATATTAAAAAGGAAGGGTGAAATTACTGATCCCTGAGGCACTCCGTGCACAGGCTTGAAGTGACCATAGCTTGTCCCACCAATGCGAACTGAAAATGGTCTTTTTGTGAGGAAGTTCCGGAGGAAAGAGCAAAATTTGTCCGGGAGAAGAAGGCCTTGGAGAATTTCTAAGATGGTTCCGTGGCTGACGTTGTCGTATGCCTTTAGTATGTCCATGGCAAGCACTGTTCGCACTTTGTGTGATCGGACACCAAGTAGCACCATTGACGATAAGTGGTGAAGCCCACCCTCTGTACCCAACAGGAAGGTGGTACCAACAGGAAGTGCCCATCTACCATTGCCATCGGGTGGCCAGAATGCGCTCCAACAGTTTACACAGGGTGCTCGTCAAGGCAGTTGGGCGTAAATTAGGGAGCGGCTCGGGTGGCTTCAAGGCGGGTTGCCGTGTCTGCGATGTCAAAATATGACAGGTAATGTTGGCGCGGCACCATACGATGAACGGTTTAAGTGAATGAGGCATGATAGCGCTACGGACAGAAAGCTGGCACACACCCGCGTTGGCATTGAGGACATTTAGCGGTAGCGTGCCATGATACTTGTCGAATTACTACTTCTGCAATTATCATTGCCAAATTACTCAAGTAGGCCTCCGTAGATGTCCCTAATACACTTTTCTGGGTTGAAAGCCACTACGCATTCAGTAATCTAGAGCCACCGAGCTGTTGTGGCAATGTGGACTCCTGCTTGTCGTGCATTTTGGAGGCCCTGGGATCGATCCACACCCAGAACAGCATTTACCTAGCTTTTACTTTCAGCTCAATTGCTTTGCTTTTATTCTCCTTGCTCTGTCGGCCATCTTAAGGGCCATTCCTTGCTTCCGACGACGCCAGATTTTAAAGCGGACCTTTTCTGGGTAGGACCGATGACGTCCTGAAAAAAAGACTAATGCAATTACTCATAGGCCAGTTGGACCACCGAAAAGCTCTCATAAGATCTCTTACACACGGTGCGCGCGTGAAACGGGGCTTGTATTGTGTCAAAACGGGTATATAAAAATCGCGAAAAAGGAACGCTTCCAGATAAAACAGTACACGCATCGATCATGAAGAAGAAGTACAATAGTAGATGCCTTTATCTTATGAACCATGTATCGGCAGACATTTAGATCTTTCGCAGAAGCATTTAGTATAGCGCTCGAAAAATCGTCGCGTGGGTTCAGTGTTCGTTCGCGGTTTCGGTCTTTGAAGGTTTCACGATCGATTGGACCCACTTTCAGCGAAGCTTAGACGTACTTTTAGCGAAGGTTCTGCTCATTTTTAACGCAACTTTAAGGTCCAAAAGCTTTTACACTTGTCTCAACCTTCTTTAAGAAGGGTTGGTCAAGTGTTTCGAATCACTGAGTCAGTTAAGGCTTTCACGTTGACAATTACCGTGCGTTGAGGTTCCATCGCGCACGTATAAGATGTCCAGGTGGTCTTAATAAACCCGTTGCACTTCACTACGGCGTGCCGAGGTGTTCCTTCTACGCATAAAACCCAAAGCAAAAATAAAACAAAAAAAACACTTAGGCCACAGCCACCACTTTTAAAGAAATAGTTTATGTCGGTTTGATGTGTTCGTCAAAAATTTACACCATCTTCCCGCGAGGGGAACCATGGGGTAGATGCAACGCATCGGGGGTTGCCGTTGCGTTTACGTTATGTTGGCGATGTCAGCGTGTGGATTGCTGTTGTTGTGTATCCTATTTATGCAGCATGTTCACCCCCGATGCGTCGCATCTACCACATGGTTCCCCTCGCGGGAAGATGGTGTAAATTTTTAACCGAGCGCAAGCTGCTCGCTAAAGCACAGCTGGGACAGCGACAGCGACGGCAGCGAGCGCAGCCGAGCGCAAGCTGCGCGCTTACCGCGCTTACCGGAGAATGGGGGAGGGATGCGGACTACGCGGCGACAACGACGCGGGAGTTAAAGAGATGCCTTGCATCTAAAAATTGAATTATTTTGTCTTGCATCGTTTCACGTGTTAATCTAAATGCAAAAAAAAAAAATCTGATGGCGTGCACGTTACCCTGGATGATAGTTTAACGCTTTTTGTTGCGGAAAAAAACTGAAATTGAGTACTGTCAAATTTTAATGCTCGGTCCAAGCTTCCTAAAACGGCCTGTTTGTATTCTGCACCGAATTAAAACCCGCCCTTTTTTGCTGCTGTTGTTTCCTCCTGGGCTAGCGATTCTAGTGGAGGCTCATGTTTGTGTTAGGGAAAACTAGGAAGTCACGTCAGTGGCCCAATGGTTGGCCAAGCTTCATTACCCAATACTGTGACGGTACTGTTTGGTTCGTAATCCACGATTATTTCACTGCACAAGTCGGCGAGTACGAATATCAAGACAACGACCCAAACCTTATTACCAAGAGACTCACACAGGGGATCGTCCTGTGAAGCAACTATATTCTGAGCGGCTCCGACTGCGAAATAAGGATGGTGACCCAGGGGACAGACCGGGCATAAGACTCACAAATAAAGGCAACAAACTTATTTGCATCCTGTTCAAAGGTTGGCCGAATGAGAGCGCACTTTCGCGACCCTATTGAGCAATCGTTGAGAGGGTGTACTGGGACGCATTCCTTGAGCCCTGCGTTCTTGAAACGATGCATCTGTTATGCAGTCATGACTCCCAGGGGAACGCCCCTTCAGGAACCAGAGACGAGTACGGAGCAACCGGGGAGGCTAACCTCTCCAGACATTCGAATGTTGTATCTGCGATATCGAGGCTTGGGAGTCAATGGACATTGCGGGGAAAACAGACGTAGGCTACAAAAAGCCCGTTGAGCCCTTAAACACTTGCCTGCCAAGAGGGTTGCGTGGTAGGGAAGTTGAACTCAGCCGACGGAATTTTGCAGTAAATAGCATTCGCGGTTTCTCTGTAGTTGGGCAGATCCACTGGCGCATTTTACCTCTAGCGGGGCTTCGTCAAGTATTGAGTTGGCGATGCAGTCGTTGACACCGCGGACAACGCCCACCGAGGAAACGTCGGGGGATGGTAACCTCTGGAGATATTTACACACTAGCGTAGTTCTGCGCCACAGAAAGGCGGGGTCTGTGTTCCTCAGTTGTGAAACACGTGCTCGTCGCGCCAAAATCTGCCCCTTTTTTGTACGGTCAAAGATCCCGGCCGAGACTAGGACGATTTTCTGTGCCAAAGAGGTTGCGCAATATTCCAGTGCAAGTTTTTTTTATTATTATTCACAGTACAGCGAACACGTTGCATGTACCGAGAAGAGTAGAGAATGAGCAAAAAATCTTATTTTATTTTTTTAAATACGGGCGAAATGGCTGGCGGAGGTGCGTAGTTGGGACACTCAACTGGTTAGCGAAGGCACAACCACACCTAACGCAACTCCTGGGCACTGACCTATTTTCTCACACTGTTTCTGACGTAACGCAACGTCTGGACAGTGACCTATTTTTCATGTCTATCTGGAACGCGCGTCGCTGTGGGGTTCACCGACACAAAGCACGGAGGAAAGTACCAAGCCTAGGAGCATCAGTGGGAGATAGAAAGGCCAACTTTTCATTGCTCCAGTACAGCTAAAATCAAGTTTGACAAGCCTTCAAGAGGTTCAAGACCAACGATTTCACAATCAGCTGTTGCATTCACGATATGTGGTATAAAGACGCTCGGTTTTAAAATTGACGCGTTTAGCCTATCCCCTCCATTCGTTACACAGAACGACAATGGCAATGGTGTTCAAACCTTGCTGGTAAGTATAAGCTACGTTTATTGCTTTAGAATTGACCCGTTCTAGCCGCTTTGATGCACTGGTGAGCTCAAGCGCTGCGACAGACAATATTAACAATGTTACCTTATTCTACGTTACTTAAGAACATTTTTGTTCGAAGAAAAAGCTCACAAGGCAGATTTTCTTTACAGCGGAAAATCTTAGATTGTATTTTTTGTTTATATATTTTGTTGCTTTTCTGTCCCTCTATGTTTGGCATACAGCACCAGCGCTGCAAAAATATTAATAATCAGCAATCATTATATCGATGGTTTTGTTGCTGACTGCCGATATGGACCAAAACCTGTTAATTGCTCTATTATAGCTCACCACCGGTACATCTGTAAACTATTTTACGATACACGACTTTTAATAAAATCAAACAACAGTTTCACGATGGTTGGCTAGCATCCATCCTTCAGCGCGGACCACGACACTTTAACGGTCGTGGGCTGCAAATTTTGGGCTGTTTAAGCCTAATCGCCATTGCAGGTTGAAAACAAAAATGCCTGAGCAGCTCACTAAATGATTCAGCATGTAAAACTACAATTGGAATGGGCATTTGTGTATGTCCACGAAAGAGCTAGTGGGGAGTACAGAAAATGGGCGTCCCTCGCAGAAAGAAACAAACACCACTCAGTAAAAAAAGGCAGACCGAGAGATAGAGAGAGAGAGTCAGAGAAAGACAGACAGACACACAGACAGACACACAGACAGAGAACAAAGCGGAGTCTAGTATAATGCCTTTTCACCAACTGCACAGTTCACAGGGAACGCAAAGGCTCCCTTCAGGCGGAAAACGACAGCGATCACACGCGCACACGCGCACCCGAAGGCGGTTGTTCGGAAAGCCGTGTGTTCATTTGGACGAAGAGAGGATCATATCGAACGCCAAAGGGGAAGGAAGAGACGGGAGGTTGGGCGACCCTCATCCAGCGATGCGGACGGTTCGCTCGAACCAAACGAACCGCTTTATCGCATCAGTTGGCGGGCGGCGATGAAAGAGGGAAAAAGGACGGCCAGCGATGCTCGAGTTCGTTCGTATGAGCGCCGCGACTGAATTCAGGGGACGTCGAAAACTGGGCTAACGGGAGGGGCGCGGGTCAGTTGGGGGAAACGGAGAGGCATCCCAGGGATGGTGTGAAAATAAGTAGTAAAACGGGTTGACGAGATAAGGAACGAGGCGTGTTGGAAGTTTCTGAGAAAGACTGCCGAAGAAACGACGGAGGAAAAGAAATGTCGAAGCAGAAGGATTGGGCGAGATCTATTACTGTATAGAGAGCTCTGGGGGCCACTTCAAGCCTGGCTATACGCGATGCTGGCCGACAGCCCGGAGAGCCCATCTATAAGGCCGGGCCGTATGTATGTGTGTTGTCCAGAAGGAGAGCAGAGTTACGAGGCAAATCGGCGACGCCGTTGTACGCGGCGATGTGGATGGTTCCGCGTCAGAGTCGAGTGGACTGGCGGTGCCACGATTTCAACAAACTCCCTCCCCCCCCCCCCCCTAACTCTAGCAACGTTTGGAATTAAGGATATATCATCGGGGCGCCATAAACTGCATTCAGGGAAGGCTGGGTGCCTGCAATAACGGACTACTCCTAATTTAAATGTCCAATGATGAAGTTCTGTATCTCTCTTTCTCTCCCCTAGCAAACGAAAGGGGTTGGTCGGACTCATTTACGCTTCGCCTTACTCGTGAGAACGTCCTTTTTAACTGCACAGACTTAGTTATTGGTAACATCAATATTATGGGTCCCAAGCCCCGAGTAATCATGCCGGGCTCCCGGTCACCTATATCAGTATTTTTATACTTTAATATCAATACCCCTATTAAAAGAAAAGAAAAACGAGACATTCTCTTTTCTATGTTTGGGTTGATATTTATACATCTGCCGGCCGGTCTTACTTACGGCTCGTTAAGTACAGGTAAACTAAAATTTTAAAGGTTTTACTTAGGCGAAGCTACACTGGGGTATTAGGCATGCCGTATGCGAAAGCTACGTATTATATCAGACTTCCGGGGGATCTCTAACGCTCGTCGAAGTCTAGAACCGCGGGTGTTTTTTAAATCCAGGTACATTTCCGGGTAAATTAAAGCTGCACACAAAACGAAATTCCGTCACCAACCAAACAAAACTGTTAGCTTCTTGCTTTTTTAGGGGTGAAGCCCCTTAGGGGCTCGAGCTGGTGGCATCTCATGTCGCTGTCGTAACTGGCGTCTCATGTAGTCACGGTAATAAAACACCGGAAAACTCGTTTACGCCTCGCGCTGGAACGCTTCGTAACGGGTACTAAAAAACACCAGGAACTCGTTTACGCCTTGCGCTAGACCGTTTCGTGCTTCGAAGACACGAGACTGTTACAGCAAAGCTATATACTTCTACCCCCCAATGGTTTCATCTCCGTTGGCGAAAACGCCAAGGCGCCAAGAATACACTTATACAATGCATGTTTCGCAGCTATCCAGGTTTCTCTTTAGTGAAGATGGCCCGGGATTTTTTACTTGGTGGAACGTTTACCAACGCAAAACGCCGAAGGAAAGTCGACAAAAAGGGTCTCGCACATGTCAGAAAACAGCATGATGTCAATGGGACGAGGACTGACCCACTGCCTTCATACACACTGGAGTAAGTTTTAAATTTGGTCACCGACAAAGAAAACCTCCGGCGTTCCATACGCGTACTTATTCCACCATTCGAGTCGAGCCTTCCTTGTGGGCTCACCCGACGCGAGGAGTTGGCGCTACGGAGTATTCGTGTCGGAACGGCACTCACACCAGCCGTCACCCACACCCGGCCACCGGATCGACGGGCGTCATTTGGCCCTACTCGCCCATATTGTTCCCCATCGACATCGACCGCAGATATCCGCCACCTTGTGTGGACTTGCCTTTACGTGCAGCGGATACTGTGGGACTGTATCCAGGCCGACCACCTGACCACGAACGCTGTCTCTTTGGGCCACATCACCACAGCCTTTTAGACTTCGTCGGCGAGAACAATTTGTTTTAGTAAACTTAACCCTACTTGCCTCCACCGAGCTGTGTCACAGAGCAAACTTTCGAATAAAAAGAACACCGTTTTTGAACAACTCGTTCAGCGACTCAAGATTAGTCGGACGATTAATTTCCCCTAGCGGCCCACGTTCTGCTCCTTCAAACTCGTGCCACCGTAAAACGGAACAAAGTTCTTCCGCCCAAGAAAGCCGACTCAGAAACGCGGGATTTACTGAACATCTGTTTTCTCCTGTGTACGAACAGCTGGTTTAAACGCGGAAGGAAGTGGGTGGAACACGAAAACGGGAGCAAAAAGCAATCAAGCCGAGCTAAGAAAAAGTGCTGGAACTACGCGGTCATCCCCAACGTGTCCCAAATGTCACGTAACCTAAAAAACGTAGGCGCATGCTGTTTTTAAAGCCCTGAACAAACTACGAAAATCCTGTTCCAGCGTTCACAGACGTTTATAAAATGGAGCTACGCACGGCATGTCTAAGCCGCACGTTAAACAGACCACGCCATTTATTCCACCTACAACTGGTGTTTGTTGCATAATCCATTCCCCTTCCGTGCGCACGTCATCGAAGCAGGCCTTTGTTTTAACGGTCGGCTTGTTGAACGATGCTAACCTTGTAATAGAAACCACCTGCTGTGATTTATAGGTCCTGTGGGTGTGCGCCGCTGTTTTTCACTCTACAAGTGTTCTTTTTAAACGCCAAGATAAATGTACCCTTTTAAAACTGTCAAAATCAAAGAGAATAGGAGCAGTTGTATTATCCAACTTTTTGTTTACCCATTCTACGAGTCGATTCCAGTAATAAGCCTTGCGCACGACTTCTCCGCACGAAACTTCCGTTGCGTTTTAAGTTAAAAAATTGTGCCAGACGGTCAGCGCTCGTTTTGTCATTTCATGCCAGTAGCTAAAGCACCCCATTGTCAAAGAAGCGTAGTCGTTGTTGGTGGTGTGTTTTTCTGTTTTAGCAGTTGTTGTTATCCGGTACAATAAGTTGTCGACTCTGAAGACATAAATAAAAAAAAAACTGTGGTTTGTTCCTCTGTAATAGGGATCGGCAAAACACGAAAGTGAAATGTGCAGTGAGATCTGCAGATGAGCATGATTTGTGAATCGGCGGTTGTCTTATGGGTGTGCTTGGAGAGCGATGTCCTGCTGGCGGGTCGCTTCGGCAAAGGTATGCTGGCGTCATTTTCGTGACGGATATGACGTCAGTGAAATCTGGGTGTATTCCGACATAAAGCATTTCGTGTTAAAATATAAAACTCGTAAACGAAAAACCCTAAGTATAACTCACTCTTTAGCACTAAAGGTTGCTTCTCCGCAAGAAGACCCTGTGTGCTGGGGTGCACCCTTTACAGGCCGCTTGCTTCGTTGTACTGACGTCACTTCCGTGAAGGATATGGCGTCACGGAAATATTCGTGTATTCGGGAATAAAACACTTCCGGGTTAAAAAAGAACATTTGAGTTTGAATGGCAAATGAACCAGGGTTTCCAGAGCAGGATACCAGCAAGCTACCACTGAGGTACCTTCTATTCTTTTTTTTATTTCCTATAGCGAAACAAAAGTATTGCTTAGTGGGTGCGTCGTGATAGGTGAACGTGACAACAGATGCACCCCAGCGCCCCAGAGCTTTGGTTCTGGTTAAGCTGTGTCGCAATGTGTTACCGGTTTCCAATGTGTTACCAATTTGAAGCAAAATACAAAAAAAACAACAACGAAAGCAATGAAAAGAACGCAAACACGATGCAAGTAAAGTAGCCCCTGATAATTGCCCCCTAAGCTTTCGCCTTCAAGAGCGTAAGCAGACGTAAGTACCCCAAGTCTCTTGTCCCGTCTCTTGTCTCTTGACCCGTCCGCTACGCGGCGCTATTTTGTGAAAACCGCTGGCCATAAAACTGGCCAAGGTTCGTGTTTGTGACGCAATAGGGTCTTACTAACATTGCTATAAGTTTGGACAAAACTTCGCCTGTTTGACTTCAGCTAATTGATTGAGCACATTTCTTTCTTGGGTAAGTTTCGCCCCCGCCTAGACGGTAGTGTTTCTTTTCTCTAAAGTTCTGGGCGCCTTTGTATAGGGCCCGGGCCGGTCCCCCTCGCACGCACGAAAAAAAGGGAATATGGTTCCCAAGGCGCGTCTCTCTGCTTTCTCAGAGCAGAAGCAACACTGTCTGAAAAGAAATAACTCCAGAGTGTTTCCTTATTTACGAACAGCAAATCCCACGCAGCAGACAAATTTCATTTTTCCTACTTGTTGATGGCTCTGCTATCTTCCGTTATCTTAGGCGCTGAGCAACGGACGTGTGATATTTCACTACAGGCTTGACTTTTATTATTTTGTGTGATGGCATTTTTATCACTTACAGTGTTTTTTTCTGGGGGGGTGGGGGGGGGGAGAGGGGGGGAGAGGGGGAGGAAGACATGCATTATTGACGGTAATTTTTCTTCCTAATCGGCTAAATTGCGCACTCTCCCTTTTAGCTCACAGAGATATTAGCTTTCACGGCGCTACACGAAAATCGCAAAATGAAGCATGCTTCCCTGCAATGGGAATGCACAGTATGGGCGGATTACGCGGTTTTGTTTATAGGAAATCAGGCCAACCTCTGATTCAAACTTGCTAGGGATTCAGCGTAGCCAGTGATCTGGACGTGTCTGAAATCCACCTTGCCAATGTTTGCTCTGAATGGGGGGTGCTTCGATTCGCATGCAAAGTTTTTTCTTTTTCAAACCTTTCCCGTTAAGTAGGGGAGGGTGCTTAGAATCGGGGGTGCTTAGAATCGAGTAAATACGGTAATTACCATTATGCGGCTATTCAATCATGTTTTACTTAGGGTGCCTCGATGCCAGCGCAGCCGCGGATCCCGGGGACCCACGTTTTTCAGTTCTTCTGCATTATCACTTAACGAAAATGCCAACCGCTAATTTCAGGCTCCTTCGGATTCCTTTGTCATAAATAATTCCTATTATGCGGCTATTAAATCATGTTTTACTTAGGGTGCCTCGATGCCAGCGCCGCCGCAGATCCCGGGGACCGACGTTTTGCAGTTATTCTGCATTATCACTTAACGAAAATGCCAACCGCTAATTTCAGGCTCCTTCGAATTCCTTTGTTTTAAATATCAGTGAACGGTCGTTACCGCTTTTTAGCTATAAATTCAGCTTTTTTAAACTGTACGCGCTAGTCAGGATTTTAGAATGTTTGTGGAGTGGTACTTGTCGGCTATACAACATGGTATTTGTTGTGTTGATATGTTAAAGCCAATATTTAGGGAGGCATAATTAATTATATGTCTACAAATAAATTGTGGTTACTAACGCCTTTGTTTGTACCTCTTCTTCTTTGTGTCCGGTTTCAGCGCTCTCTCCATGAGCTACGTGTTGAGGGACGATAAGTGGTAGCGAACCTCGATGTGCGGACGCCGTAACGCCCGCTCCAGGTCAAGGCTCGCTCATCGCGACGGCCACAGGCAGAGCCACTCGTCTCTCCAGCCAGATGAGAACTCTACGGCGACGTCGTCGAGTGGGGGTGGCAAAAAAAGGGGCTGCTGCTGCGGACAACGACGCTGTCCGGCGGCAGCGGAAGAAGAAGAAGAACGATGGAGGAAACGGAGGAACGGCGAGCAGCAGCCAGCGGAGTCGTCACAGCTGCGAAGCTACTATTGGGTCAGTGCTGACGTCACCTAAGTGCCTTTTTCGCCGCAGCACCCTGCGGGCGCAGGAATCTGGGTCAAACCTGGGTCAAACCGCCGACAACACGCAGAGCAGCTCGCAGCCGCCGGGGAACGCGGTTATAACCGCGGCAGCAAACCGCGACTTGGCGGTTCTCATTGTTATGAGTGCGGGCGCGCGTCTTGTGTATATTGCGGCCCGCTTGTGGAGTGCCCGCGCATGGCTGGGAACGCATAAGCAGGCCACGCGCCGAGGATTCTTTCTGGGATTCGGAACAGCGGAGACAGAAAGGGGAAGGGTATAGACTCCTTCGTTCTTAAAGCCTTGATGACATCTTAGCATCTTCTGGGCTGTGGTGCGCATGCGCAGTTCGGCGATGCTGTCGACTGCGCCATTTAAATGGGCGCTAGCGCAGCCCAATAGTAAAATAGCTGCTTCCTGTACGAACCAACTGAAAAGTTCTATATGGTTTCATACTCATTTGTACTGGGAAAAAATATATCGCTTCAATCGCGTGCCGTCGTGAGCGCCGCCATTGCATGCAGCAACATTCTTCTCCTACTTGTCTTGGCTTGCCGAGTGGGTTCTTTTCACTTGTGAAGCCAAAGTAAACAAAACACTGTGACATTTGTTTTCTTGTCCGTCTTGCGCGAAACGTCTAAAACGTCCCTGACAAATATATTTTTGGAGCCTCACTTTTCGATTGATAAACAACGTAAAATGATCTTTCACAATAATACTGTTTTTCTTTTGCAGCAACAGACGTACTTTAAGCCTGGTCAAGTGACATGTCAAGGACAAGTGGGACGTACCTACCTGGTGCATTACGGAACGCTCGCTGCAGTGTGGCTCACTAGCCTAGACAATGGCGCCTCATTTTTCTGTAGTATGCATTAGCGTGAAAATATACGGCTACGTAGTTTTATTTCGTGCAAGGAGCCAAGAACGCCGCAGTTTCGTATCGTCTCAAAAAGAAGCATTAGCATCGGCGACGAAAGGTAAGCATACATATATGCTGAATTATACTCTTAGCGAAAGTTTCGAGGAAGGACTTCCATTAGCTGCCGAATTTCCCGGCGAAGAGGGGAGGCCGCCACAAAAGTCTAGGTAGGGTGAAATCAAAGGCAAGATGAAGGCGACACGATGAAAGAAGATGACTAATGCGCGGAAAAATCGAGCAGAGTTTGAGAGCGCGGGATCTGAAAGCGTTGCCTGACAGAGCTATACATGCGTATAGCTCAAAGAAAATTGGTACAGACGATTTTGAGGGGTCGGACTGCATTTAATGAGCAGGACGTGCTTACTCTACATTTTTCCGGAGAAATCGAGCACACGTGGCAGTTTTTATACAAGTCGGAATAGCTTCAAACATATTGAAACCTGCCTTCGATTGTAAGTAGGCTCGCTAAAAAAAATATGCGCAACAGTTTTCGCCGAGGAAGTACGCGTTTAGTTTTTGAGTAGGAGTAACGTATTGTGATTATGTATCCGCTCAGATGTTATAAACTTAAACAAGCTGTTCCCACAGCAAGCCCCAGTATGTGGAACATTTCTACATCTTGCTTGAAATTATGCCCTCGAAATTCTACTGGAGAGCAAATAGAGTGCATTTTTCAAACATAGTGGTGACACGATGTTATCTCGGGCATACGACGTCGTCGTGACGCCTCATTGCCGGAGAGTCCA
Organism: Haemaphysalis longicornis; assembly: GCF_048455015.1. Classification (NCBI taxonomy): domain Eukaryota; kingdom Metazoa; phylum Arthropoda; class Arachnida; order Ixodida; family Ixodidae; genus Haemaphysalis; species Haemaphysalis longicornis. The sequence continues at coordinate 57,306,091 of NW_027526385.1, read as the reverse complement.
CGTATTAATGCGAAGGTCTCAAAAGGGCATTTAAAAGAACAAAAAAACAACTGTGGTTGATTTCTCTGACATAGGAATCGGTAATACAGGAAAGTGAAATGTGCAGCGAAATCTGCAGCTGAGCATGATTTGCGGGTCGGCGGCTGTCTTGTGGGCGTGCTTGGCGAGCGACGTCCTGCTGGCGAGTAGCTTCGGCAAAGGTGTACTTTCGTCATTTCTGAGACGGATATGACCACAGTGAAATCTTGGGGTATACCCGCATAAAACACTTTTGTGTGAAAATATAAAATCTGAAAACGAACAGCCCCAAGTACAACGTACTCTTTAGTACTAAAGGTTGCTTCTCCGCAAGAAGACCCTGTGTGCAGGGGAGCACCCTTTCCAGGCCACTTGCTCCATTGTACTGGCGTCCAGGGTGTCAAACCGGGATTTTTTCGGGTTAGGTTCGGGTTCGGGTTCAAGCCTTTCGGGTTCGGTTTGGGTTCGGTTCCAAAGCACCACTCCATTCCGGTTCGAACCGGTTCGAACCGGTTCAAACGGGTTCGAAGAAAAAAGCAGGCGTGTTTTTTTTCTGTTAATTTTTTTTGTGCTCGTTTTTCGTTTTCTTATCAAGGCGGCATGAAGACAGTCATAATGAATGTTTCTTTGTGCAAATATTTTGTCTTGGCCAAACTAAAGCGACCATGGAACACTTTTTTCGACTTTTTTTCTAAATCTTGAGTGTTTGCAGAAAGTAGTCAACCAACACATCCTGTACTTAGATTAGGGGGTCGCAAAGTGCCTCAGCCAAAAATTACCGCTCTCTCCTCATCAGATAACTTAGAAATTTGTGTTAGATATTTTTCTCTCCTTCCCGGTCTTGGCGTTCTTGGACCGCTGAATGACGTCATTACAGCGGTGTAGCGGCTATTTGCCGGCTTTCCTTAAGTTGCAGAATAGAACGCATTTGATAGCCACTTTAAAAAGAAAGCCACAAAAGCGAAGCAGAAACGGAAGCTGCATCCGCAGCGACGAGCAAACCACGCATTGTTGCTCCGTGCTTGAAATAGCTATAGTTTTTTCAGTGCTTCCAGATGCGCAGAAGAGTGAAAATGCTTATAGAAAGTGTTGATTGATTGATAGATTTTTTGTTATTTATTTATTTATTTATTTATTTATTTATTTATTTATTTATTTATTGTTGGGTTAAAGACAGGCAATGAGGCGCGCCATAGTGGAGGGCGGCAGATTAATTTTGGCCACCTGGGGATCGTTAACGTGCGCCGAAATCTCGTACACACGGACGTTTTCGCTTTTCGCGTCCATCAGGAAAGCGGCCGCCGCGGCCCGGAATAGAACATGCATCCTTAGGCTCAGCAGTGCAACGCCTTAGCCACTGAGCTACCGCGGCGAGTTTATCTAAAGTGTTCAATAGCTCCTTTAACTGTACAAGCTACTGCAAAACTTTTGCTATGGTGGTAGTGTGACGAGTATGTGCCCCCCCCCCCCCTTCCCCCTCTCCCCAATTTTCGTTGGCCACTAAGTTCGGTGGCCCTGCCAGGCTCAGTGGGAAACATTGTGCACGGCTGGCGAATAAACACCGACGAGCACAGCCGCTCGCAGTCAGTCACCGTCACCACCAGCACGCTGCGGGTCGTCACTCGGGTGGAGGGTACTACGACCCTCCCACGTTCACGAATGCGGGCCAAATCGTGACAGGTAGGTCGATTACAACAATAACTGAAGCGAAACAAAAGGTTCGTTGGGACACTCAAGGCTGCCTATTTGTATGAATGTGAAAGCATTACTCTTTATGGCCGCAAGTTTAGCTTTATTAATTTAAGTTCGTTCATTTTCATGATTTTATTTTATTTTATTTAACTGTGCCGGACTCTCCGAGGAACGGCGTAGGTGTCTACCTCCTCACGTCACTTCCCTTCAAGAATGGATAACGCCTTCGATTGACGTGAAAGAAACTTTACTGACCGTGTGGGCATTTGCTGAACGTACAGGTGTAGTGAAAATGACCTAAATCAAGTGGTCCGTGTGCGGGGCGGACATGCTTTGTGATTGAACCCAATCCCCCCCGCTGGTTTATTTCCCCTCCTCTTCCTCCCCTTCCCCTGCACGAGGCGTTCGACCTCTCCCTTCTAAATAAATTCATTAATTCATTCTTGGCTCATACCACTGCACTTTTATACACCACAGTTGTTTTCTTGAGGAAACAAAAATATGGCAGTTGATTACGGTAGTCGCTAATGCGAAATTTAAGCACAGCGCGAACTGTAGTCGTGCCCGCGACGGCGCATAGCTGTTGTGTCTTAGGAAGTGATCGTGTCCTCAACAAATGCACGACGGCATGCGGTATACTCTGTCGTTATCTCGTAAGGCGTTGCTGCCATTGAGCATGTCTCGCGCGGTCTGGAAATTTCGCCCTCCCCTCCCACTTTCTCCATACTTTCGTCCTCCGCTTTCCTGCTCGTTCTATCTTCATTGGCGTCTTCGTTCTCTCGGTTACAACGAGGCCGCCGCTGAGAAACTACGCGAAACCACAGGAGCGGGAACTTAAGGGCCGCGCTCTAACGCATGGCTCTTCAGAGCCACCGCTGTGCCGCCCTGTGATTCACTCCCTTCGCCGACCAGTGACGGGCCGCACATCGTCTCCAAATAATGCGTCCTCGCCACAGTCTTCTCGAAGGCGAGCATGCACCCTCCTGGACAGCTGGCAGCGCCCCGGTGCCTCCAGTGCCTCCCCCATCGGTGCATGCTAACCAGAATCTTCTGGCAATGGGCATCCTCCCTGCAGGCTGCCTTTTCCCTCGACCTACTAAGCAGACGACCCGTCCGTCCACAATCGTTTTTTGGTACCTTTGAGTGTCGCCGTGGTGGGGTATTTTGCGTCTCCCCCTCTCCTCCCCCCTCCCCGGGGCGGTTCGTGACGGGCCTCCCCTCGTCCCCAAATCATGCATCCTCACCAGAATGTTCTGCCTGGCAGGCAGGCAGACAGGCAGGCGGGCAGGTAGTTTACTGGCAAGCGGGCGGTCTCTTTGGCGGGCAGGAAAGCCTACGCGCCGGCCATCTTTTTTTTTGGATTCATCAAATGTTACGCACGCACGCACGCTCGCACGCACGCACCCCTATTTTCGCACAATGAGGCAAATATTTTGCATTGTAAATAAATCGGTTGGTCTGCTACGCTTTTCATCCACCCCAAGTTTCAACGGCGCTTTAGCTTTAACACGAAATCATTAGCAGTGCTAGAAGTAGAAAATAGTTCGGCGTCGGCATTGATTTACGACTTGTAAGCGCGGCAGGTGGCATCTAGGGCAATTTCCTTCTGATGATCTTTTATCTGCTACAGAGCTGTTAGAAAGAAAGAACGGCTATAAAGGCTCATTGGACGGCGTGTATAGGACGGCATTGGATAGGGAACCACCGGAGATAGGAACCTGCGAATTGCCCTTGAGCGACCGGTGACAGTGATTGGGCACTAGGAAAGATGATAGCCAAGTGAAGTCACAAGCAGCAGTAATGATCACTTGTAGAGAGAGAGAGAAAATGAAGTTTAATTAAATCGAAGCAAAGGTGCAGAGAGGCGTCCTCATTCGAAGGGGGCGAGTCGACAGCCGTTTCCACCAAGAGCAACTGATCTTCCAGGCCGGAGCTGGCCATGGCTGTTTCCTAAATCTCTATGGAAACGTGGAGATAGGGTGGATCTACGGTACACTTGTCGCAGCCGCCAATTATGTGTTTGAGGTTCCTAGGCTCTCCACAGAAGCGACGAAATGGAGAGAGTTGTGTCCCGTCAAAGTGGTGGAGTCTGGTGGTGTGTGGGAAGGTGTATGCCCGCAGGGCGCGGAGTAATGTTTTCTGGTTAATCGGTAGCGATTTGTGCGGGGAGGACTACGTTCTACGGAAGAGGCTATAGTGCTAAGTAACTTCCTGGTCTGCAGGACTGCAGGATGCATGCACTCGGTCCCGGCTTCATCAGCGCTGGCTAAGCGGGTCAAATCTCGAGCCACTAGGTTGGCGCGATCTTGCTTGCCGGGGATGTCAGTATGAGCTGGTGCCCATGCAATCGTGACTGTCTCGTTGGTTGTCTCCGATTGATCATTGAAAGTGTTGTAACATGCAATCTATCGTTGGCAAAGTTGGGCCACGCCTGCTAAGAGTCTGTTATGAGAGTTTTGGCGCCGCTTCCTCAGCTGGAAGGGGGCTGTGTTCGGGGGTTGAGATGTACACCTGTGGGAGGCTGCAGAACGGTAGCACAAAGAAAGAGAAGGTATTGAAGAATGCTGTCGGTCGTCTCTTGCATTAAACCAGTTGATCGTTCCTCCCATTTTTTCTTCCAGTTTAGTTTCTTTTCAACCATCTCCCTTCATATATATATATACGTTTTGAAAACCCTTTGATGAATATAAAATATGCATTAGGCAATTCGTTATTAACTTTAGCGCGAGATGTCAATTTTAATATAGAAACAACATAACAGCGCAATACGCGCATAAAGAAAGACCTTTTATAGCATTCACGTTGTCGTCACATAACTTTGCGGCTACTTTGTGCTTGGTCCACAAGGAGAACGCTGCAAAATTTCCAAATGCCAAAGATCCCCAAGATATCCTGTGTGGTCCGACCGTCTAATCCAGCTTAACTGACCCGCTAATTCCTGTAATCCAAATTAATCAACACACCAGTCCAACTAATTCACATTAGCTCATTCACTCACCTAACTAATCCACCACAGTCTACCCGCTGACCCGCATTAATCTACTTTAATCTATCTGCCTCTTAAGTTTAAGGTTGAGCAGATTTAAGATAACATTAAAATGCTATCAAATATACTTTAAAAGTGGAAATTAGCATCCCCCATTTTTTATATCTCATGTTCTTTTAGAGAAGTAACCAAATGACACAACGGCACTGTATACAAGAAAAAGTGACGTTAACTTTGAGAACTACGAGTGTTTGTGTTTCAGTGCTGTTTGTATATAACTGGCCATTCAAACTAAAATAAGTGGAAGATATGGATTTATTGTTGATGGTGTCCCTGAAGGCCTTCACAAGCGGACAGGGATGCATGCGAATTAACAGCACATTGAAAACTTTACACGATTTTAAACACCATGCAGATAGAATCCATCAAGAATATTTCATGATATGTTGCCTGGGAATATGCGTTCTAACTTAAGTTATGCTAAATGTAAAAGATAATTGGGAGAGATGGGCAGTACCTAACGGAAACTGATAGTATATACAGACTACTTTACATGAAATTGAGGGCAATAGTTATAGAAGAGAACATGATGGGCCTTGGGAAATGCAGACTATGCAAAATATTTCATGGTGCTGTCTGGCGTGTGCAAAATATCTTCAGACGTGAGGTAGGGTACCGAAATGGAAAACTAGAAATCACATTTTTGAGGCCCCGGAACCGGTTCGGAACGGTTCCTTCGATTCGTTCCTGTTTGGGTTCAGTTTCAAAATGGCGTCAAAATACGGCTCCGGTTCAGTTCCAGTTCTGGGCGAAAATTCGGGTTCGGTTCCGGTTCCGGTTCGACACCCTGCTGGCGTCACTTCTGTGACGGATATGACGTCAGTGAAATATTTGTGTATCTGGGAATAAAACACACTTTCGTGTTAAAAATTAAGTGTCATTGCACTCAGCGAGGAAGGATGGCCAGAGAAGCTGTGGTGCGGAATGTTAGAGTCGTCTTATAGTGGGTAAATGTCGCGCGTAATTTGTTTCTGGATATTTGTGCTAAAAGAACAGTGACAGCCGTTTTCTGTAAATACTCCCTCCGTAAATAGACATGCATTGACAGTAGACAGTAATTCTGTAACGTTTATAACTTCCCTGGGAACTACGTAGTTATGACAGGTAAATGAATCTCGCAGAAATGGTGAAGTGGTCTTAGAGGCTAATTGTCATGTAGTTTGTTTTCGGGTACTTTTGATAACACAAGAGTCATTTTCTATACCCATACTCACTGCGCAACCCTAAATGTGGGAAAACCAGTTAAAAACAATTTTAAGGGTTGAAAAAAGTGTGTATAAAGGACAAGACAATAAGGAAGGGACAAAATGGGGGCCGTCCTGTCCCTTCCTTATTGTCTTGTCCTTTATGCGCGGTTTTTTTCAACCTTTAAAATTATTCACCAACTAGCCCAACAACACGCTGTACTAAAAAACACAGAATTAAACCGACACCCTTGAAGTCGGAAAACCAGCTTAAAAAAACTAACCTTACACCAATACCCTTTAAGTCAGCTTCGCCTTTAAGTACAAGCGAATCGCTGGGAAAACATTTTTTCACTGCAACATAGGCCTTGTTAACCGGTTTTGCGCGCTGGAGACACCTGCTCCATACAGAGCGTGACACGACATCAGCAGAGACTGTCGTTAGGGCCAGACCTAGAACATCTCCGTTGTTCAAAGCCGGTGCCAGTGACACCCAGCGCTGACGCTGGCGAAACGGATTTTTGGCGCTGCATAGCTGAAACAGAAAGCAGTTAAACTTTGTACAGGACAATGGGCACAAGAAGGAAAGCACATACAGGGTGTCCCAGCTATCATCCACCAATATTAAAAAAAAAGCCATGGTGTTACCAGAAGAGAACCTAGTACATAATGTTTGCAGTACTGTGAAATAGAGGACAGTATTTTTTAGGTAATGAGACCTAATTAATCATTTGTAATTAATTGTCTAACTTGGCAAGTACTTTCCTAATCATGAAAGTGTGAATGAGACACTTGTAGGTACCCACGAGATGCATCTAACTGCGGTATTTTCGGCGAAGAACTTATTGCGTACTCATTTATTTGGGCTGCTAAAAAAACCCCGTGAAATATGAAAAATACCACGTGATGGTGCTCCCGCCCGCCTCGTAAAGCAATTCCCTCAAACAGGCTACCTCTGAGGTAGCCAGAATGAAATAAAGAAAAGACAGAAAGAAGAAATCGCGACACAGTTTGTGCCTTATTTGCCACACGCGCCGGCGAAACTTGCTGTTGCTGCTCCTTCCTTGCATGCCATTATCAAGGTGACGGGCGGTCTTTTCGGACAGGCGAAGCAGTTGCTTTCAACCAGCCTATTTGAGTGCGCTGCTTTAAGAGGTGGGCAGGAGTGCCACCACGGGGGATTTTTCATATTTCCTGGGGTTTTTTAACAGTCAGAATAAATGTCTACGCAATTAGCTAGTCGCTGAAAATTCCGCAGTACGATGCCTCTCGTGGGTACCTACAAGTGCGTCATTGGCGCTTTCATGATTAGGACAGTACTTGTCGAGGTATATAATTAATGATAAATAATAAGTCCATTAACAAAAAAAACTTACTGTCCGCTTCCCCACAGTACTGCGAACATTATGCACTAGGTTTTTTCCGAGTAATGCTTTGCACTTTTTAAAATCTTGGTTCATGCCAACTGAGACACCCTGTATAAACGCTGCTTGTTTGAAATAAACCAAAAAAAAAATTGAGACACCTGAGATTACCACCGAGCAGGGGTTACATGGGGCGCATGCTCAGTTCTTATTAAAATAGGGACTCTATCTCTTTTTCGATAAGCTGACCGATGGTGAGTTAACGTCGTCTTCTTTTCCCGGTCACAATGCTGTAGTGGCTGCAGGCTTCTCATATCTCGTCCTGTCTTTTGCCTCTTTTACCCAGAAGAATTGACGTTTTATTATATACCGGTGTGCATTCCCATGTGGAACAATGCAATTGATAATTGCTGGGAGCGTTTATCAACGTGCACGTGCACATATGATTCCTGAGCCTTTCGTTGAGGCAGCGACCCTCGTCGTGTGCTTCGTCGCGTGTTTTCTTTCTCGTCCCCGTATCCCCCGAAGAAAGTTAAGCGCTTTTCCCTCCACACTGTAAAATGCTTTACACCCTTTTTGCCTATAACTAACACGATTACACCCTTTAAAATAACAAAAAAGTACCCTTTGAAGGGGTGCAATCCACAATAAAATATCCTTATAAAGGATATTTTATTGTAAGGGTGTAAACAATTTTAGTGTAAGGGTGTAAAGAACTACAAAACTCCCTGCAGGGTGTTTTCTCTTGTTTTTTTGCTGGGGTGCCAAAGTGTTACGATGGGCGTCAGGCAGGGAGACACAATCTCTTCAATGTTATTTACGGCATGTTTACAAGTATTCCGAACACTGAATTGGGAACCGGTGGGCGTCAGGGTCAATAAAGAATACCTCAGTAACCTATTACTTGCTGATGACGTTGCCTTGCTAAGGCGAAAGAGGATGAATGACTTTATTTTACACTGGTTAGGAAAGGGTGTCGTTTCTTGAGGAGGGGAGGTGCCCCTTTTCCAGGGCCCCTGTAGCTTTTGCTGCACTCGTGGCCCGTCATACCAGCTGTCACTGAGCTTCCGGGCCCGAGCTGAGCAACGCAGCTTTCTTGTGCTCAAGAGTTGGGTTGGGTATTTGGGGAATGTTTGGAATGTCGGGGCAGGTCCACATAATGTGATAAAGGGGGGCATAGTTATGAACGAAGGGCATTTGTTTGAAGGATGAATTATAGGGTACATGGAGGGGAGCTTTTCTAAATACGGGAAGCTGTTTGTTTGTAGTTGACGACAGAATGTCGCCTCTCCTCTCGTTAAGGATTTGTTCGGAGGAGGAAAGGCTTCTCGGGTGAGTCGCTGGGGCTGTATAATTGCGTTGTATTGCAGCATTATTGGCTCCGGGTAATAATCCTTCAGTTGCGCCCGGAAGGCATGGGCTCGAGCGACAGCGTTACCTCGCTGATTGCCACGAAGAGAGTCGGGTCCGGGAGTCCATACTATTGCAACATTTGGGAGGTGTTCTGACGCCTTGCTGGCAAGAATGCGGTGCGCTATAGAAGAGACCCTGCCGCTTGCAAAACTCCGGCAGGACACCTGGGAGTCGGTGATGACGAGTACGCGTTTTTTTGTCTCACGCATCGGATACGATGGCAATGGCTATGGCTGCCTCTCCTGCCTCTGTTGGGCTGCTTGTGATAACGGAGGCCGAAGATATCTCCTGCAGGCCTGGTCGATGACGGAAATTGCCATCGCTGGCTGATGCGGATGCTTGGCTGCGTCCGTGAACCTCGAATCTGGGTGACTGCCGAATCTGGACTGAAGATATTTTGCTCTTGCCGATCTTTTACCTGTATACCTCGGGGTGCATGTTACGCGGTATTCGTGTCACGTTGAGTTTCTCTCTGAGCTTGAGGCGTAAAGTATCCGTCTTCGCGGTGTGTCCTCCAGTGTTGGTGGAATATCTCAGACGCCGGAGTACATGTCTGCCGGTAGGAGTGAGCGTGAGACGTTCCGGCTGGCTTATAAGGTGTGCTTCGATATGCTCCTCCACCATGTTGTGGACGCCCAAGGAGAGGAGCTTGCCAGTTGCTGGGGTGGGTGGGAGACCGATAGCTTATTTGTAAGCCCTGCGGACGTTGGTCTAGAGCTTTTCCCTCTCCTAATTCTTGAGCTGGAGATACGGAGCTGCGTAGATGATCCGGCTGATAATTAGGGCTTGAATAAGCCTCGTCACGTCTGACTCCTTGAGCCCGTGATGTCTGTTGGAAATTCGGCCAATCATTCTCATTATTTGGGCTGATGATTGTGTGATTCATAAAACTCTGTATCCGCTCTCCCCATTTTTCTGTATATGCAAGCCAAGTATGCGTGCTCGCTCGGCAATTGAAATCTCTTGCCGCTTAAACTTAGTCTGATCTGGGTTTACTCATATGCGAACCCTCGTCGCCGGCGTTTTACTACAAGTAGTTCCGATTCCTTCGGCAATTTTTCCTGTATCTCGACATTCGATCCCGTGTTGGCCCAAATCTTTATATCGTCGGTATAAATACCATGCATGATGGATGCCTTCAATCTCGTGCAGTTTGGATGGGAGCTTCATCATGGCTATGTTAAATATGGTTGGAGAGAGTACAGCGCCTTGTGGCCTGCCTTTGTTCGCGGTACGTATGGTGTCTGTGCGGAGATCTGTGGCCGTTCGGTTCGTCAGAAGGGATCGGAGGAAATTGTGCGTTCGTAGGCCACAGTTTGTTTCCATTAGATTTTCTAGGATAGTATGACGGGTTACATTGTCAAAGGCTCCTTTTAGATGTAATGCCAAGAATGCCTTGACGCCGTGTAGAGAGGCCTGCTGAATGACGTCCTCTTTTAGTTGTAGCAGAATGCCTTGTGTTGCAGTAGAACGGACAATTGGGCTAGTTGGTAGCTGTTCATCTTGAAGGTGGAAGCGCTCACAAAACAGGGACGAAAGCAGAAAAAACATAGACGACACGGAGCTTTGGTTTTCTCTGGGCGGAAACCAAACATCGTTTCAGGAAAAACTTCGCGTTCTTCAAAGTATGGCTGTACACGGTTCAGAATGTGCTCGAGGAGTTTCCTGAGGCACGACGCGAGCGATATCGGTTTCAAGTTGTCTATGGACGGAGGTTTATTCGGCTTCGAGATGAGTACTAACGTGGGCGTGTTTTCAATCTTCAGGAAGGGTGCCGGATTTTCAGTGGTTGTAAAATTTCGTTGAGGCTTGAACAGCGGACTCGTCCAGACTTATTAAGAGTTGGTTCATCTATCTCTGGAGCTGTGTTGCGGGTGAGAGAGTCTAGTGCTTGTTTGACTTCAGCCACCGTTATAGGGTGGTCTAGTAATTCGTTCGGTTTCCCTCTATATTCAGGGTGTGTTACACTTTGGATGTTTGCACTTATATATTTCGTAGTATCTAGGATTTCGTCATCAGTACCTGGGTGTTGATGGACGATGCACTGAATGGTTTGCTGGCGCGGACTTGCTCCTGGTCGGAGCCAGCAAGTGGCGGAGTAATGACCTTGTTTTCGCGGTGCTCAAAGTGCCTTGCAGGCCATCGCCGAACTGCGGCCAATTTAGTCGCGTTAGCTGCGCGGCGTAATTTGCAGCCTCCTCCGTGATTTTGGCTATCCTCAGTTTAGGCTTCCTGTTGTGCTTTTTGCCGCTTCCATCTTTTGCTCAGACATCTTCTTGCATCCCACCGATGCAGGAGGTGCGAGTCTGCCGCAGATGCATCTATAGTTAGAGCAACGTCTGTGGGGCAGGTTTTTACGTCCGCGTGTATCCGGGCAATCCATTCTTGAATGGAGTCTATTTCAGAATATGGTGCCATTTCTTGCGGTACGGAAGGAGTGCCAATCTGTAATCCTGGTAGCCCTTATTGTCTTCTTGATATGTGAGACGGGAAACTGGGTAGCGACAATATAATGATCGCTTCCTAGTGTTTCTTCGGTATTCTTCCGTTCGGCGTGTTCTGTGTTCTTAATTATGATTAAATCAGGACACGTGTCTCTAGACACGCTATTTCCTACCCTTGTGGGGTGTTCTGGGTCCATGAGCGTTGCGAGTCCATTTTTATGTATCGTCTCCCATAGACGGACTCCCTTGATTGTGGAGACATGGCATCCCCACGCTGGATGAGCAGGGTTAAAGTCGCTCACAATGATTAGATAGTTTCGTCCCGTTATTTTAAATGTTTTGGCGAAAAGGTTATCTAAATATTCTTTTCTGCAGCTAGGAGGGCTGTAGACATTCAAAAGAAATGTTCTTAAATGACAGCGTTTTGGTGGCAATATCTCCACTATAACATGATCAACGTCACTTCCATCTATTGCCTGCTGTAGGACTGCGTGATTACGCCTGACCAACGTGGCTGTCTTGCTTTCGAGATTTGTTGTGTATGGGATGTATCCAGTTTAAGAAGGCGCAACTCCTATTTCTTGCCGAGCTATTACGTCTGGTGATTTTTCTAGGCTTGATATAAATTGTAGACAGGCCTTTTTTTTGTATCCAAGACGACAGTTCCACTGCCAGACCTGCAGGAAAGCTTTTTTTCCCTTGCGAGAACAAGCCATCTTGCGGAGTTTGTAGATTGGTGTTCACGTCAGAGGCAGCCGCGTCTCTTGTCTGATTTTTTAATGTTTTCCGCGCAACCTCTTTGTCCAGGATAGGCTGAATGTCTCCACGTAAATTCGATATGGCGAGCATGTTATCCTGCGCTGCCTTATATAAGTCTTGCATAGCGCGCGGCGTACCTGAATGATGTTAATAATCATGTCTAGCTTCGACTGTTCCGGTTCTGACTGGCTCTCTATTTAGACTGATTAATTTTTAGATGGAGCTTGTTCAGGCGTTTGTGGAAGCTGTGTAACTTGCGCAGGTTCTTAAGGCCATGAGGGCGATAGCAGCGGCGATGCTGGGGCCACGGCTGCTAATGCTACTCGTAGTTGTCGGATTGCTTCCTGTCGCTGTCTGTCGGATTCTTAAACTTTACAAATTTGCGCCATAAGTATGTTATTTACCTCGTTAACTTTCTGCGATTCGGTAATAAATTGCTCTGCGCGCGGATGTCTGGTTGCACGATTTTGTCTGAAAGAGGAAGAGGTGGGGAGGGATTCAGCAGTGGTATTCTGCAAAAACATCATTACCGCACTGGACAAGCAGAGTAGAATCGTGGGCCTGAAAAGTAATACGCAGAAAACTAAAGTAATGCTCAATAGCCCGGGAGAGCACAGCGACTTGAGATAGGTAGCGAGGCAGTGGAACTGGTAAATGAGTATATCTACTTAGGCCAATTAGTGACCCCGGATCCAAACTACTGGACAGAGATATTTAGAAGGATAAGAATGGGGTGGAGTGCATTCGGCAGGCATTCTCAAATAATGAATGGCAGCTTACCAGTGTCCCTGGAGAACAAAGTGTACGACAGCTGCATCTTACCGGTACTCACCTACTTGGCAGAAACTTGGAGGCTCACTAAGAAGGTTCAACTTAAATTGAGGACTACTCAGCGAGAAATGGAACGGAAGATGATAGGTGTAACATTAAGGAACCAGAAGAAAGCGGAGAGAAGAAGAATTGGGCGTGGGCAGGGCATGTAATGTGAAGGCAAGATAACCGTTGGTTATTAACGGTAACATAGTGGATCCCTAGAGAAGCAAGCATGGCAGGGGGCGGAAGGAAGTTAGATGGGCAGGTGAGATCAAGAAGTTTACGGGGATAAATTGGTCGTAGATAGCACAGGACCGGGATAATTGGAGATATGTAGGAGAGGCCTTTGCCCAGCAGGGGGCGTAGACAGGCTGCTGCTGATGATAATAATAATAATGAATGCTGCTAGTTTTAGACAGTGAGTGTAAATCATTTTACCATGCAGGTAAACGTTCGATGGCACGAGGCGTTCCGCAACGAGAACTCGGCTGCAGCGAAAGGTGGCCGTCCATGCCACCGCACCGCAAAGGAGAAGAGCGGAAGAATGTATGCAAACGAGTGAAGAGACAAGCTGCGAAATTCACCATCGTCATGAACTCTCCCATGACATTGCACTGTAAATTGATTTACACCCTTAAGTGTATAAATCACTGTTTATAACTGACACCCTTACACTCTAGCAAAAAAAAACAAAAGTAAAACACCCCTAAGGGTTTTTGTCGTTTATAGCACCCTTGCACCCTGGCAAACACAAGAATACACCCTGTTAAAGATGTTTTTTTGGTAATTAAACCCTTCCAAAGGGCTGTTTTTCTTTGTTTTTCGGTGGGGCGTAAGAGTGTTAGGAATAAACAGAAAGGGTGTAAATCATTTTGCAGAGTGGGAACGAGCAGCAGATCAAATTGCGGTGAACCCTTGGTAACCGATACTGATACTCCGTGATGAACGGCGTCGGTGTGGTTGACTGCAGTGCAAATCTCTTGTCGTATGTATACGACCTTTGCGGTCGGATCCCATTCGCTCATTGAAAATAATAATGAACCGACTAAAATGCGTCGTCGCAGAATATTGCGAGGGTTCAAAGTGTTTTTTTTTTTTACAGTTGGCTTGGCCCGTCGGTATCGGAGACACAATGTTCACGTGAATGTCCGGCTACATGCACAAAAAGCAGAAAAAATGCGCATCTTCTGCTACGGCATGTTTTAAATGTAAACAAACGCTATTATCGTCAATTTTTATGCAAATTACGTGCCTACACAATTGCTTGTAAACACGCGATACAGATCACGAGTTTACGCAACGTGTTTACACAAAATGACAAGCCAAGCCAATTAGAAAGTAACTGGAAGAACTGTACTGTTCTCCCTATTTCACACGGATACAAGCTGTTGCAGAATCACTCTCTTCTCCGGTATCCTTTGTAAGGAATTCAAGGATGTGGTGTAGTTTCCGCGAACTGTGCGTAAGGATAAAAGGGCTGTCCCATTTTTAATTGATGTCTTGATGTATTGTTGAAATTGGTTTTTGGAGTCTGGAACGGTGGCACTAGCGTACGTGTCATTCATTGAATGATACTTTAAAGTCCAAAAACTGTAGTCCGTTCATTGGCCGTTAAGGATGAATAGTATTTAAGTATTTGATTTTTATTTCTTGGCAAAACCAAGGGGCGGCTGAGACTAAAGGCGGGCGTGACCTGACAGAGGCCTCAGCCACCCGATTTACAGTACGTAATAACAGCGCTGTTCACAAATTTAAGCATAATAGCACAATCGTAATATGAAAAATAGCACAAAGCAAAGTCATTACTACATTTCCTATGTATTATACAAAGGATAGGTCTAAAATTCACAGAAGGATCACAGTGTACACACAGACGCAGTAATTCGTACGCATTAACTTTCATCAATTACACCAACTCTCCTCAATTCATCAATTTCATCAATTACACCATCATCAGTCACCAACTCTCCCATCTTGCAGCCTCTTAAAGGAGCCATGAAGAGAAAACACAAGTTTGGTTCATTCAAAAGATTGCCTCGTTAGAATCATACTGACACCACTTTTAACGTAAACTTCGGTCAAATAAGCTACATAATTATGAAAAAAGGAAATGGCCATGCGACCCACCAGCTCATTTCCCGCAACAGAACCTATGATGTCACATGAGCTCAGCTCTGCGAATGGCGGAGGCCGGCAGAAGCAGACGCAAATTAGGTAGAGCTTACAAACTAGCCGAACGAGCGATTTGCGCGTAAATTTAGGGCGCATTCTTTACAAAGGAATAAGAATGATGGGACAAACAGTGGAAGTTACGAAAGCACATGTAAACATAGAAGTACTGATGCGTACTGCTGTTCGTACTGCGCACAGCATGCTTGATCTAGCTGCACAGCACTACGGGGCTTGGGGTTGTCTCAGACGACACTGGCCGATTGACGCAAGCAACGGTGTCTTACATGACCACATTTGTCGAGCGAGCACTGTTTCAGGGAACGAATATTTTCTCCCAGAACAAAAATAAGCCATGTTTAAATACGGGCAAAAACAAACCAAACGCTTGCCACGGTATGGTGGCGCCATCTAGGTTCGGGAAACGTAAAGAAACGCGGGAACAAACCAACACCGCTATACAGGGTGGAGACAACCTTTCAACGGTCCCGTGCCGCCGCGATTGGGCCAACGTGCTCATTGCGTTGTTCTTTTCGTTTCCCACGAGACCTAGCAACGCGAAACAGACAATATGATTCAAAATTCTTTAGTAAACCGCTTTGCGGCGATAATTTTAGAGCGGTTTTGACACAATGACTTGCTTCGGCGGCGAGCGAGCGACCCAAAATGGCGGCGCCAGCGTGTACTTGTCTCGACCCTGTACGGCGGATACGTGAATGAAGGGATTCTAGGCTGCAGAGCGGTCGGTTCCTGTGATGTCATTGCAGACCCCGAACACAAACGATTTAGCGGGAAAATCAAAATTTTAACCTAAATTGTTTAATTTCTTAGTGAATAAAGCATCGTTTGTATCCGGACAAGCGCTGGGGGTACTATAAAACACGAAATCTTTCGAATAAAACCAACTTGCATTTTCTCTTCATGGCTCATTTAAGATATATCCCTTTCAATGTTTTCAGACTTCATGAATGCCCGGCTTCGAACAAGCAGAACGAAATATAAAATGGAAAGCCAAGCTCTGGTCGTGCACTGTGGGCGCCTTGAGATCGCTGAGCGCATAGTAACACCACCTTCTGCATGGCCCGCGTAGGTTCACAGATGAAGAAATGTAAACTTTGCATCGCCTTTTTGTGTACTTTTTAATATCGTTCTTTCTCCAGGCCTCCCGTGCTTTCTAACGGACATTTGATCCTCGGGTTTCGTTCGTCTCGTGTGAGACTGCCGTCTAGTCGACGCTTTTCTATTTTAAACAAAGGGTTACGGTGGGACCTTCTTTTGGAAGCCTCATCTCCCCATCTTAATCTGTGTAATCAGACGCGAGCCGGCAGTCTTATTGGGAAATTCTAGAAGACTCCAAATTTACCCGCGGGTTTAAAACTTTCCCGCCTTTTAGCAAATAAAAAGCGTTAGTGCCACGCCACGTGGTATTATATATAACGCTTGGCGGCTTGGAATAGACCGAGACCGTAATATTCTGAACAAGCCCACCCACTTGCGCGCAAGCCGTCCGCTCCTACATTTTCACGAACATATGGTATTGCGGTGTTTAATTTCGCAGACGTCCTCGAAAGAAGGAAGAAACGGGAGACCCCAGAAATTTCCAGTTTTGTGAAACGCCTACAAGGGCAAACTTCTCTTTATTCCAATCAGTACATACTTTTGGGTTCGGTTAGAAAAGATGAACTTCAGTGCGACCAGTAATTTTGACAGAAAGGTTTGCTCAGACGAAAGAGCCACACAAAGAAACGTGGTGGATGTCTAACTAAACTTGACATGGGAAGTGAACATTCTAAATTAATGAAAAGAAACTTGAGGGGGACACTTAAGACTTATTACTTGTGGGAGTGTGAAAGTATAACACTTGTTTCAAGTAACGCAATCTCTCCGTGTCATGATTATGCCATCTCCTGTTGTGACAACGTCTTCGTCATCAGATGGATATGGCGAGTAATCCTCGCGTCGTAATGATGCGGTGGTGTCTGCCAGTAGTGATTTTAGCTGCAGCGAACACACCACCTCTTTGCTCGCCATGCGCTATTTTTGTTTTCCTTTGCAGATTATTCCGAGACGTATTCTCGCGGGTGACCAGGCTGCACAGCTGCCGCTGAGGGGGAACTACTTTATTGAAGTAAGAAGGCTATACTCGGGAACAAGTTAAGTACGGCAATAGCTCATGCACGGTATCCCTCCGCCTAAACGACGGGCGCGGATGCCAACGGGCGCGCGTGCTTTGAAAGGAGATTGCTATGAATGTGTAATGTCGTCTCCCTTTTCTCGCGTAGTTTGTTTGTCGTCGCTGCAGTAGTTTATAAGCATAGTAAGCCCAAAAAATCACAAAAACGGCTTGTGCACTGTTCAAAATATTCCCATTAACGCACTACTTGCGCCCCGCGGAGTAAAATACGGCTGCGGTGCTGAGGCACAGCGGCAACTTCCATTGCCGGTAAAGGTTTTCTGAGGGGGAGTGTGGGAAGAGAGGTCAAAATGTAAGGGGTGCAAAGGGAGGGGGAAAGCGATTCGGAAGATGTTCACCATGCACACGAAGTTCTCTCTTCAGGCAAGGTCTCGCTGTTCGACGCTCGATTTCCTGTTCCCCTTTACGGAATGGACTTTTCTGCGCAAATTTTTACCCGAAGGAGTTCTCGAAGCAGTTCTTTTCGCTGGAGATTACGTTGAGGCAACCTAGGACGCCGATGAGAACCGGCAATTTACAGTATTCACGGACAGCCACGAAGCTGTCGATCGACTCGGCCACATGCAATTCGTCGGAACCACATGTGATCTTATAAAGACCACTTGCCGTAGAATGCAAAAAACCCGTTATATAGCCGTGCGGGTAGACTGGGTACCGCGACACGCAGGCGGGTTCGGCAACGAGACCGCTTACGCGTGCGCGAGCGACCACGTAGAATTAAGCCCCAACCTGGCGTTGCCTGCCCCATTCACACGGTATACGGCCCCGACCCTACAGAAGCCAAAGCTGCAGCCAAGCACGCGTCCAAGGTACCACTAGATCCCGCTCTACTGGGGTTGGATTGCCCCGTGGCGAAGTGTTTCTGTATAAGGCATGGGCTGGTGCCGCGCTCTTCGACGATGGGCTGGCCAAGTGTGGCGCCTGTGACAAAGTGCCACTATACTCGGTGACAACTTAAGAACGGCACCGGTAGTTGCCGCTGTGCCTTAGCACCGTAGCCGGATGTTTCTCCATGCGGCGCAAGTAGGGCGTTACTGGGAATATTTTGAACATGGCGTGAGCCGTTCCCGCGATTTTTTGGACTTAATATGCTTATAAACGACTCCAATGACGACAACGAAACTGCGTGAGACAAGGCAGACGATATCACGCATTCATAGCAAACCCCTTTCAAAACGCGCGCGCGTCACGGGTCCGGCGCTTTGGCGGAGTGATACAATACATTAGGTGGTGCCGTTCTTGAGTTGTAACCGAGTATAGCATGCTGGTCACGATCAGCAACCTGTGACCGTTATTACCTGGACCTCCTGCTCCACAGGAACCACGCCCAATGTGCATCACATGTTTTGGGAAAAAAAAGGAAAAAAATTAATGTTCTCTAAAAAAGCAACCAAAATAAAAATGGGAACAACCCTGCACCAGCTAGGCTATAGCAGATTAATGCTGATTAGAAAAATAAAAGAACTGGAAGCGGAGGATCCAAAATCTTTCGGAATAAAAGCCAATGGGTAACAAAAAAAAAAGAAAGAGAAAAGGAAAACTTGAGGTTCTTGCTTTGCTCGGCGGGAAAACAACGCAAGTGTCCGGGCTTCCAAACGCAACGTCTGAAGTACCTCCAGCCAGGAGTTCAGCTACTTCATGACTGGACAACACCGATTAAGCCGCCAATACACGGCAGACGCTGCAATCTCTCTGGGAGTTCGGACGATCAACATCGTTAACCGCCGAATGTAAACTATAAACATTCACCCCCCCCCCTTTTCCCCCAATCCCCACGCCGACCGATGTGTCCACTCTGTATAATAAAAGTTATTTCTTGGATTGAGGAATCATATATTGCGCGTTACTTCTGTCCACAAATACAGCAAGTGTATTACCTCGGCTATTGGGACTGCCTATTCTAACGTTTATATTCTCTCTGCCATTTCACCTACTTGCTTCTCACATGTGTCTGCGTCAAAGTGTCCCTCATTATTGCGCACAAGCTCCCACCCGCCTCATTGCCGGAGCTTTGCGCATAGGTTTGAACTCCCATTAACCTGCGCCTCCCACCTATAGATCACAGGGGTCGCGAACCTCTCGCAAAACGCTGACTAATTGATCCAAATTCCTTGCTATCTCCGCGTGGATCAAGAATCTCCCCCCAAGCCGCCTCGTTTCTACATGTCATCGATAGCACAGAATACACCCGCTATTCAGATCCTAAGAGCCCCCACCTGTTGCTATTACCTCGACAAATCCTACGACATCCCCTCAATGAATGAAAGTTCCTCTAATAGCACCGCTTATCTGCCCTTGTTTGATGGAGCTCGAGTAAAGTTGAATGGACTCATCACGCAAATCAGTGAAAAAGCTAATTCCTCGCTGGTAACTAATTCTTAACTGGCCCGCTGGCGAATTTCAATCTCCTCCCACTAGTGCAAACGGTAATGGTGGAGGCGGAATTGTAAAAAAGGCTTACCCCTCATAGTAAAACCTTGAGGAAGATCAAAGAACCCCGTTTTAGGACAGCTAATTAATCGCGTGCGCCGCACTGAAGCGTCCGTCAAAGCAGCTCTGCTTCCGGATTGAAAGTCCGAAACAATTTCTCCACTCAGTGCAACTGTTACTACCGTCTGCAACGAACCTCCCCACTGGTGCAGGTCTTTGACATCTCTGTCATTTCCTTTCACACGTGAGTTTCCCTGACGTCGACGACCTTTCCTTATCACCGGGTTTGGCCCCCCGAACGCGCAACGACAAAGCGAAAATATCCGCCTCTAATTCTTTATTTCTAATTTAAAGAAAACAACCGCGAAAGACCTCGACTGTTAGCCCTGTTTTCGTTCAATTTCGGAGGAGATTGATGAGGGCCCGAGTTGGGAGGAACAGTCCCTGCTTTGTCTCTACGAGAAAGCACTTGAGTTCCCGCTGGTGTCCAGTGTGTTCCCCAGGGTTTTTCCTAAAACGCTTTCCCGGATTTCGCTTTACTTGGAGCCGGATTTCCTCGTCATCCTCTTTGCGTCCCAACGACGCTGCAGATCTCTTCAGGTTCCTTCCGACGCCCGATGAGATCGCGAAGGACAAAAGCCTCGACCTAAGCCTTCCGTCTTGTCTCGCTAAGAGGACGGGGGAGGAGGGGGTGCACTTGTGCCGGATGTTCCCTAGACGAAACACCAGCACTACAAGAAGGAAGAGGTGGAAAGATACGAAAATAGAAGTAAGAGAGTTCAAAAGAGTCGAGAATTGCACCACTATGAATAGAAGCAAGAGAGCGGCTCCATCATCGGCGAGGTGAACGCACTGCTGTCGGGACGTCGTAGCACAAAATGATTACCCAGACGTAGTTTGCATGTTAAGTAAACGTAATTGTTCTCGTTAAAACAGTGGATGCGTGTGTAGATGAACCCCGTGGTCCAAAGTGTAGCCGTGGCTCGTCCCGCGTCGTTTGTATTTTTGCTCCCTTCGTTCCCACTCTGCCGTTTACTCGCTCGGTTACCCACTCCTTCTTAATTGTAAAATTTACAATTTAAATTTGGTGGCTCAAGTACCGGCTGTCGTTAGAGCTTCCAGCGCAAAAGAAACTGAGACTAACGTGGCACACGAGCCACGTGCGACAGCTCTCCAACAACAACTTTTGGGCGTATAACACAGGAGAAACAATGCCGCACTGAAAAGTGAGCTTTTATCCACCGACGTCGCTTAATCCGATCGCCGCATCCCGTTCGTTCACGGTAAGGTGAACGCAAAAAAGAAATTTTAAGGACGAGCACACTTGAGGATGTTGGTAAATTCTTTAGGAGGTGAAGTTTTACCGGCTAAAATCATTGGTTATTTGAAGTTGATTGTTTAGTTGCTTGGTTGATTGACTATTTGCTTGGTTAAAAGGTTGATGGGTTTATTGGTTGATTGAAATTGTTCTCGGGTAAAAATGGATCGACTGAAACTAGTTGTTTCATTGTGAGCTTCATTAAGACTCCGCAAATCCTTCCTGTGGGCTGGTAGAAGTCAATGATAAGTTAGCGGGACGACTGCACGTGGTGGCCAAAATTTCTGCGTTACGTGAAATTATTGCCCGCTGAAGTGATACGCTGATTAGACTTAGTTGACATATTGATTGAAATTGTTCGTAGATTGCAATTGAATTAAATATTTTTAACAGGGTGTTGAACCGGAACCCAAGCTAAACGAACCGAACCGAACCGAGCCGAAAGCCGGAACCAAACCAGAATTTTTTCCAGAACTGAACCTGAACCAGAGCCGTTCGCTTAACTGATCAAAAAAAAAAAAAAAAATCCCGCCATCTCCACGAAGTGAATGATGATGACAGGGGCGAAGCTAAAATGCTTATCGGTGAAAGAGTGAAACATTGTTCTAGGTCTTTTTGACGGCGCGCACCATCTGAATGAGGGAAGCACATAAGGCGCGTTCGTAGCCATGCTCGCGTCTCGGTTTGTAGCGCACTGGGAAGAGCGCCACGTACCTCCCGTCGCTGGCAGAGAGTCGTGGGATCGAAACCGGGCGCCGCCGCGTCAAGATCACCACTCCTCGCTCGCAAAGCTTGAGACTTGCCACCGCTCCGTTGACAAGCCCGTCGACGAGAGTCGATATTTGTGGTGATTATGTAGGAAGGAAGGAAGGAAGGATAATACAGTGCATGAAAGGCAGGGAGGTTAACCAGGTTGCAGTCCGGTTGGCTACCCTACACATGGGAAGTGGGGAAGGAGGGATTTAAAGAGAAAGAAAGAGTATTGAAAAGACAGGAATAGAGCTTGAGGAGCAAGAAAAGAAAAATTAAAGATAACTACAAAAACAAAACAATAGGCGCTAATAAAGCCTAAACTGAAACGGTAAACTAACCAAATAACAAATGAACAATGGTGCACAGTGTCTCTACAATCGTTCAGACAGGCCTGTGTCCTTTAAGAACCGAAGTATTGCTTTTGTGGCCTTTTCGGATTGTGATGGGCTACGTCTGTGACACAGAACAGTTTGCGCAGTTAATGGCTGGTTGTCGAGTTTCCGGAAAGCGGTTGACAGGTGCAGTCTCTGCGTTGGGCTTGTTTGGGACGATGAGGATCTCCATGGGTAAGTTGGCGAATTCGGTGTGTGACATTTTAGCCACCTTGGTCGTCGCCTTCTGCAGGGCGTCTTGTGCCGCGTACCCCCGGTACGTGTCTTCAGCTCGCAGGCGACGAACGACAACCTCTTCTTCTTCCTCTCCTCCTTGTTGGGTAGCAACGAACGCGTTGAAAGTTTTGACCTCTTTGGCCAATCTTTGGTTGGCCAATCCCTAGGGGTATCCTGCCGCAATTATCATCGTGGTGCCGGGCAGCAACGAGCAGCAACGAAGGACGGGACAGGGCCCGAGCAAGAGGAGCTTCGCCCGTAAAAAAAATAAATAGGGGTTACCGTTTTATGACGAAGTGGTTCGACCACCCGATGTTGAGTAGCTGCGACCCGTGGAGTCGCCGCTAGTTCATACATTTTCTTCTCGTTGTACCGAATATTAAATATTATAGTATTTCTTCGGCTACTTAAACCCAGAAATATAGGTCTGTCTGTCTGTCTGAAAGGATAAATTTATTATCAAAAAATCCTGGTATCAATGATACAACGTAACAACCAGAAACAATTAAACAAGTGCAGCGCCAGTTGCTACAAAACTAATAGAGCGCAAAAGCTGCCAGTTACAGACACTTACAGAAACACATAAACAGTTTCAAGTTGATTGTAGACAAAAGATTAACATACAAACAATTTAGAGTTGGTTACAACCAAAAGATTAACATGCGAGGAAAACAATTGTGACTCGATTTAGCCACTGGCTAAAGTGAAACAGTGGCTGTGGAGCAGTCTTGTATGCCCACAGCCAAATGTAAACGTCTAAGTCCGGTGGCAATGTTCATACTCGTCAACATTGTTGAACAAGAACAAAACATTACGCTACCGCGAGGCATAAAATTAATGCATAAGTGATATGTACAGTCTTCCTTTATAAAAAAAAGTCATAGATGTTGGATTTTTGCGAAATGAAATACTATATCGACTGCAGAAAAAATAATTCCCTCCGTCGCCTGCTGTCGCCCATGTCACTATAGCTTCTGGTGGCATTATAAGAAATCAAGCGGCAGCAGTTACAAAAATGCTCCACTAAATAGGTTCCACGTTATGCTTGGACTGCACGTGGGGAAGGGCAACGTGGAGTAGCAAACGTTGAAGCAGGGCGCCTCGATTCACGCGCGTCTCCTCCGTACGGCAACGCTGGCATCGAGGCAGTCGGCCTGTAGCAGTGGAACGCGGTAAATTTAAATTGACTTGAGCAAACCTCTAGCGTGGTTATCTTGGGAGGAGCGTTACGGGAAGAGGAACAGCATAATAGGTGAGCTCGAAAGAGAAGGCAGGCATTTACTTGGCAGGGGCGCCAGTCGACTATCGTCTTTCGTCGACATTTGCAACGAAGGGAACAGATACGCGTCCAATTTTTTAGCTAGACGTCTGTTCCTCTGTCCGACCTCTCATATAACCAAAATTGTCGTTATTGCGCATGATGCCTGGTATTATCGGCAGTTTTACAAGAAGTTTAGAGCAGACAAGTGTGTACCGACCATTTGTTGTCTTACGTATACGTCAGAAGTTTGCTGCAAACCACTCTAGAATGGCAACGCATTGCAGCTAACAAGAGTCGTGCATTTTCGCTAGAAATTTCACGCAAATAATGCAAAAAATTTTAAGGCATGCGGTAAAGAACCACCTTGGTTATGACTTGTGAATATTGAACAAAAAATTCCAGATTGGCCTTTTTATTGGTTATAAAATAAAAGGAAAATGCCCGACTTATCTTCAGTGCAGTGCGTTGTTCAAATTGAACCATTATTGCTAGATGAAGCAAAATTGGCAGCAAAAATGGAACATTGTGGACAATTAATAATAAAAAATTAACTCCGTGGTTTATGCAGATGCAGAAAAACAGAAGCCGATATTTTGCAATTTTTGAGGAATGTGTCACGTTTGTATTTTTCGTTGTAAAGAATTTACTCTGAAAGTTAAAAATAAATACATTACCTTGTTTAAAATTATGCAAGCCTCCACAGAAAAATATGTGTGGCTATAGCTAAAATAGTTTGGGTTTTACACGGATAAAAGTTTTGTATTTCGCGCGATTCGTCGAACGCTCTCGCCATGCGCATTGTCCATTGCAGGGTTTTGAATTCTGCGTAGTAGCCATTTAGGTGTTTTCCTTCCCACCAGCATAGAGTTTCATACTATAATATACGAGAGGGTAATCTGGCGCCACTGTCTAGGGAAGCCGGGTTTCAGCGAGCGCTCCATCATGTACCGGGAAGGCACGTTCCACTTGTCCTTGGCATGGCTCATGAACAGGCTGAAAAGTTGGCTCTGGCTGCAAAAAAGCAACAACATTACTGCAAAACGTTATTCATATTTTTTTTGTTATTAAAAAAAACGAAGCTTAAAAAAAAAACTTATTGGCCAGTGATTATTTAGAAGCTTAAAAAGAAAAAAAAAGGTTACCTTTTTCTGTTGATTTTGGCTTCGAGTCAAAAATAAGCCATGTGGCTAACCAAGCCTAGTACGCGAGGAACGTCGCTAGCGGCAATGGCGGCGTCCACGACGGTCCGCGATAGGAGCGCGACATTTCTCTCTAGTATATATTAGTATAAAATTCAATGCCCACCAGTAATCTTCGGACGCCCGGACAAGGATCGCTTCAAATAAAGTTTTCTCACTCTCTCCCTCATACAACATGTTTTATAGATATTATTTAGCTAAATAACTCTTTTATCAAGTCCTGAGAAGTCGCCCTAGTATGGGTATCTGATCTTCGTTTTGCATGTACGCGGCAAGCATTCGTCACTGGCCAAGTTGAAGTATTTCAATGCAATGCATCATGAAAGCAGCATTCGGGAAACGTGAAGCGGTACAAAATATATTAAAAACAAGCCTGTTACACACTGAATGGGTTTTATCGCTCATCATATAGTTAAACGTATTATTAGTTAGTTGTACATATCGTGTAATCCATCCCGCAAGAACATTATTATGCGCACGAGATCTATTACCGACAGTTCCGTCTGTGGAGCGGATGTTTGTCGTGGCTCCACCCGATATCTCGGGCGAGAAAGCGTGCCTGGAACATTTCAGTACGAACGTTCTTGAAAGGAAAAGGTAGGCGCGAGCGATAACAAAAAAATCTGATGACACATTGCTTTTGGTCGAGCAAGCTTCAAGCCGTACGTTTGCTGGTCGGTATAGTCGAATTTCGGCTCACCTTTGGAACATGGCGTGACCTGGAAAGTCGGACACGAGGTTGAAATAACGCTCGCTAAACACGCAAGCCATGGGACGCTACAAAATACAGCACTGGGGACTTTGCAGAAAATTCCCAGGGCATTCAGACTAGGACAAGAACGATGAGACACCACGCGCTCAGCTCATGATATCTTATCTTTTTTTGTCCTTGTCCACATGTGCTATGTATTTTCTGCTATTTCTCCGGTGGTGTAGTTTGTAGCGTCCCAAGGCTTGCTTGTTTACCGAGTGGTGGTGTCTCATCTATCTTGTCCTTGTTCGCATGTCCCATGAATTTTTCCGCAATGCAACACCAACTCGCTCTGGAAAAAAGCGAACACGGGGGAAGGTCGGGTTGCTAGCGGTGGCTTACACAGAACAGCTTGAGCCTCCATTAAAACTAACGTGCACGTATCAGCTAAACTGTGGTCATGTTCTATGTTTCTCTAGTGTAGCACTTAATCGAAGCCGGAAAACGAACGAAAACAACAGGAAACTACATTTAACATTTGATTACCAGCTTTTTGTCTAGACAAGCATTTACGCAAACCTGGAACTGCCGCCGGGGATCCTTAACCAACCGGCCTTAACTAATTAGTCTGGCTTCCTGCTGCACGGAGCTCTTGTTATTCTTACGGCGAGGAAAGTTTAAATCCCCCTACCGACTTCTCAGCCATCTCGACCAAAATGCCGCTTGCAAACTGCGAACAAAAAAAAATGAAGAGGCAGAGAGAAAAAAACTCCTACTTATTTCATACCCACTTGTTCGAATTCACCTTTCAGCGATGCGCAGTTTAAAAACCTGACGGCGTACGTTTGTGAAATTTTCGAATTCTCGGTGTTCCCGTGGCGGCTGGCTTTTCCGCGCAAATGAGATTTCCCCTAGTCGCCTCTCTCGCGGCCGCCAAGTGAAATCCGCTCTAAACAGCTCGAGTTCAACGCTTGAGGGGAGGTTGTTTTATCTCCTCGTTTTTTTTAGGCGTTAATTCCAAGCGATGGCGCAGTCTGTTTTTTGAAAGGTCACAGGCTCTTCGAAAACGTGCCAGATTGGAGAATCCGCATTGGATTGGAGCGCTTGCACTGGGAGGAATGGCAGAAAGAAAAGAGAATTGGGAGACAACAGGGTTTCGCAATAAATTCGCCGCCCGGATTCCACTCGCGCTTAACGGTGGAAATAAGGAAAGGCGACGTTGGAGCGGCGTTTTTGTCGCTCCATTAAACGCGCACGCGTTCGCTGGTGTGTGTTATCTGGCCGTGACAGTTCGACCTGGAGCTTTACCGTTGGTCCCCTGTTCCGAGGCTGGCTGGAGTTAGTAAGATGGCGAAACGCAAAGCGCCAAAGAAGAAAACCCGTTACCTGGAAGCGGTTAATTAAAACGCCAACCACCTAACCAAGAGAAGCCTTCAGTGGTACAAGACACTGAAAAATTAATTACCGAGGAGTTTCAAAGGACTAAACTGTTTAATTAGCTAGTTACTGAGACGTTAGGCGATTGATATTTTAGCGTGAGCTACACTGGCCGAGGTTGAGCAATTTCGCGTGGCTCCTGGAAAGCCGTGCTGCGCATGCGCGAGGAGCAGTGATGTCACACGGCGCACAGAATGTTGCTTGCTGCCCGGCGTCTCTCACACACCCCACGCACCCAGCGTCTTCGCCGACCTTCATTCCGCACGTGCGGGCCCGGTCCACTTGATGATCATGCGAGGGGTGGCCGGGTGTGGAACCGATGGCTCGTGCGTCGCAGCAACACCGGCGTGCGCCTGTGGAACCAGCTCAACTCTGGGGCGATCGGTGACGCTGTGCGGGATCCGCTTGATAGATATACATATGTAACGTAATGCGTATACCGTGTGTGTGTGTCATTGAAGCAGCAGTAAGCATGATAATCAAGCTAATCCTAGACAACCAGGAAAGCTAAGAATAACCAGGCTAACCTTAGCTCACGCTACGTATATCCTGGAATAGCCGAGCTAAGCCACTGCTAATTAATTTTTTTATGGGTGTGCGTAGTAACAGGATATTTTCGATTTTAACGCATGCCTCTAGGCTGTGTTCAAAAATCGGCGACATAAAATCGGACTGGATCTCCCCTCAGACGTCGTGGTGCTCTCCAAGGGTCAGTGTTAACTCCCCTCCTCTTCAAAGGTGTTTCGTTCCGAGGTCCTCTGATGCAGCTACAGCAGACACCAGACACCCAGTCTTCGCACCGCACGGTCGACGACATAATTTTCTGGACTGACACGGATTCTCTCGGAGAGCTGCGGGACACACTTCCTTTTGCGGCTAAAACAGTCAACCGTTATGTCCAGGCTTACGTTGTTCATCGTTGTCAGTATATACCTCCCGCGACATCCCGTCGAGTCCATCGCAATACCGAGGATGAGCGCTAAATCTAACCTAGCTATTCACTCAAGATCTTATGCCTTACAATGCAAAGAAATGCCATCAACAACCTTGCAATATTAAAATGCACAATGGGACATATCAGGTCGTGTGCCTTCTTAGACGGGTTCCTAGTAGACATTAAAGTGTGAAAAAAAGGTGCAGCCTTATTATTTCGAGATTTAATGACACCTCGCCTCCCCTATGCCATTCCATACATTTCCCCAACCTAATCTGTCTTCGAGACACTGCTGCTCATCCGTAAATTTTTTGAACAAGCCTCCATAACTCATAACTATTCCGATAACTAACCTGCTTCACATGGCTCTTAACACCATTGGGGGTTATCTTTGGAAACAATTCCCCCACAATATAACGCAAACTCGAGAAAGCCGCTTGATGCTTCGATATATCGACTGGCCCTGCACCCGGCAAAGTCAAGTTAAACGTCTCTCAGACGAGTAGCGTTAGTATATTTCAGTCTCGGCTCTTTCCCAAGAATGTGTACCAGTGCCTGCATACCGAACACAGGACCTCTTCAAGCCAAGCCCACGAACGTACAGCCTTTGTCAAAATTTTCTAGGCCATGCTGAAAGTGCAGAGGCTCCAAGAAATTCAATGGTCAAGCTTACGTCTCGAGCGAGGCCGGAAGATTTAATGCCGTAAACCTAGAGAAAACACTTTTTTATTATAACACAATAATTTTTGTCACAGTTACAACTTAAGCTACTTCTTTGAATTTTTTGTGGTCCAGAAGGCTTAGGTTTGGCCTAGAAAGTTTTCACAAAGACTGTCATATAACGCAATCGCCGCAGACACGGTAACGTGAACATTTTCCATTTCAAACTATTTCCGGTCTTAGGACCAGACGAATAAAAGAGACGGAAGAAGCGCGATAGAATAGATGAACTGTTATGCATATATTCAGTGGATCAACGCGTGAAGCTGATAGCATTCCTTCGATTGCGTCACTCCAGCGGATCCCTTCTCAGACGCGTGATGCATTCAGGAGTCTCCATAACTTGCCCGGGCTGGCCGTGCAGATGAGATGTTCTAAATTGAACTAGCTGTCTTCATTGAAAATTCTTCACATATCTGAGCTCCAGTTTCTTTTTTTTTTCGCGGACTGCGTTATTTGAAGCGGCTGAAGCGATGGGTGCTCTCTGTTTCCGAGCGCCGAACGCATACAGATGATGTCAGACGCATAAAGGAAAAGCATAAACAACACTTTGACGGAACTTCTAAGTCTACAATTGAACGTGCTACGAGCAACATGGCATCGAGCTTCCGTAAATGCTACACGAAAATAAGATTAGGAAACGGGGTAAAGAAGAAGAAACAAACAGTGCGGCCGCAGTTTATGCTTCCAAATTAAAATGCATTGCTCATAATAAGAAGGCACTCGGGAGAAATAGGGGTTAGAGAGCAGCATGGTACAAGGAAAGCAGAACTACGAAAAGGGATGATGGCAGATTTCTAAGCAGTCAGGTCTAGAGAATCAGGCGTTCATAACATCCACACGTTGTCTATCATTATTTTACAAGTATTGCCTCCTTGTTGTATACGATGGAGTCATGCAGTCGGTCGCTGTAAATACAGGAACTCTAAAAATGCCCGGGGAAGCGCTTTTTGAAGTTCAACGAAAACGCAGTTAAACATATTGATCCATCGCCCCTACAGGTTAGAGGCAGATCAGCGCCGAGAGAACGAATTAATCCCAGCTTTGAATCTCAAAGCGTTCGCATTCTGACGTTAGCTACCGCGTATGCAACAATGCAGGATTTGGCGCAGCATGCGATAATGAAGTTGCATTGAAAGAACCACAGTAGCCTGTTAAATGTCATTGGTATAAATAAATCTAACGCTCAAAACAACTGCTTTCTACGAGCTTCAAATCATGTCATTCCCACAGGGTAGTCAGAGTGGAGTTAGACAGCTTGTACGGCGTATTTCCACATGTATGGCAGGACCTCATGTTTTCGGATGTTATCGGAAGGTCACGTAGTCGTTATTACGAGTTTATTAGTTTCCAGAGATTGCAATTATAACGCCCACTGAATCAAAGAAAGCCTCCTTCAGACGAAGATGCGATGGGGGGTTAGCTGCCTACAGATTGAAGTTTGCGCAATTTTGTAAGTGTTGTAGTTACTGACGCGTCAATGATGCAATCAACGAACAACACGTATTGCGTAATCTTTGCTGCAGGTATCTTGGCTTACAAATGGACGGTAGCTCGAAAGGCTTATGGCAACCTCGGTTTCTTTGACTATAGCCTTTGTCGATAAAAGCTTGATAAAATGTGTAATCATATTTAATTCAGTAATAACCCTCCGTAACACCCAAACAACTTCAGAACGGTATTTCCGAACAAAATACGAATTATTCGCAGTTGTTCAATTTTGTAGAATTACGCTCAGCATCGCATAAATGCAGTAGCAGTTTATGACACATGAAAGTGCGTCACCTTAAAGTGGCGCTTGAGAAGAAATCAAAATATGAGGTTGAACTTTTTCGGGAGAACGAGTCGTCTGGTCCGCTTGATTTGTTCAGAACCCCATAGCTTTCACTCTACTAGAGTGTCTGGGTGGAACAGCAGGAAAAAACTCGTATTGTTTCGATTCAGTAAAAAAAATAAATCCATGTTTATTTGCTGTTTGGTCGGAGACCTTTAAAACACGTTCGATGTGTTAAAACCGTTCTAAGAGGTTTATTTCCGTAACCTAAGTTAGAAGTTAGTAAAGCAAAATACTTTTTTAAGCGAAGCTTATAGGCATAGGTCTTTTGTATTTTTCGTGTTCGTGAACGAAAACACCGCGAGGCTCCACGTGTATTTGACACACGAGGCGTTTGATAGCGCAAGGTGTTGGAAAAAGAACGTCTCGGTGCCATGCATTAAATTCATCAAAGGGGCGCGTCATTCAAAACACGATTTATACCTGAAACTTAAACGCTTCGTCACTTGCTTATGCCTCTTCAGTATATTATTTATTAATAGGCACAATTTTCGAGAATAAAAGATTCTTTAGACCTCAAGCTTATACGTCTCATCTCTTGGATATGAATCTTGAATAGATTAGTTTCAATGGGCACACTACCAAGATCAGTAGCTAAATTAAAGGGGTGCGCGTGTGTGTTGTGTCTTTCTTGAGCATTACAGCGGTAAACGCTCAAGGGAGATAAAATTTTCCCATACATTTCTCCTAAATCCAGTGTCTACGTCGTGTGCTAGAAAGCTTCGCTGGAAATTTACCTCTGCAGAGTGGAATGGCTAATGAATTTTTTCTTGAGCACTTGCATGTCCTGATGCAATAGGAAGCCTAGCTACAACGATGACTTATTACAGAAACTGCAAACTGTGCCGAGCTCGAGTTCGCTTCGCGCCATCACTTTCGAAAATAATTGCGTCCAAAAGAATGTTTCAGCAGCAAAAAAGGATAGCCTCTCTATCTTCTTTTCGGCTAAGACCCACAAGGAAGCCATGCCCTTTAGAGTGATTGTGACTGAAAAAGGTTCGTGGCAAGGAGTAATTTCTAGGTTTTTGCAGAAACAGCTCAGTCGTCGTAAAGTGAACGACCTGTATTTGGTGCGTAACTCACAAGATATTTTGACATTTTTTAAGGAGAGTGATAGTTTGTTGAACCATTGGTTTGCTTTTTCTATCGATGTAGAGGACCTCTTTTATTCAATTCCTCAAAAGGAACTCATGGTTGCGGTCAGAGATGCAGTTGAAGAGTCTGGGCCAGTAGCCTTCCAGAACCAGGCGGGGATAACTGTAGGTAACATTTTAGAATTGCTGTCATTTTATCTTTCTGCCACATTTGTCACTTTTAACAATGAATCTCTTATCCTGAAACAAGGCGTCTGCATAGGGTCGTGTATTGCACCGGTTTTAGAGTAATTTGATTTTGGAAAAGTGTCACAGGAACATTGAGACGCGTATATTAACACGGCTAAGATAGCAAAGATATTTAGGTATGTCGATGGTTACATGGTTGTTACGGTGAAGCCAGAAGAAGAAGTAGACCTTTTAGTCAAGACGGTTAAGAAAACATTTCTGGAGTGTTCGGACGGCTTGAAATTCACTCATGAATTACCAAATGATGGGTCCTTGCAGTTCCTCGATGTGTGTTTTAATTTCAGTGGAACACACGTGTGTTGGGCGCATAGGATATAGGGCGTATTTTGGATTATCGTTCAGCGCATTCGAAGATAGTGAAAATGGGTATTGGCGTTAGCTGTCTTCGCGGTGCCCTCGAGAATTCTTGTCAGCCCCAATTCGCCGACAGTGTTCAGCACCAAGTTGCACGTTTGGAAGATGCCGGCTTCCCTCGGGAAGTAATAGCAACAGTGGTTGAAAGCCTATTGCGTGACGTCAAGTCAGGGGCACGACGTCAAGGGCGAGATGAACCTCGCAAAGAAAGGAGGCCTGTGGTCGTCCCTTACGTGCACAATTTCTCCCACCGCCTTAAAAAGGTGGCTCGGAAATGTGTTGCCGACGTTGTGTTCTCCGCCCCAGAAAAACTAGCACGAATGTGCTCTGCTGTGAATGGCGAGAGAAAGGGCAACCGCTGTGCCAAGAGGCATGCCACGCAGTTTGTTGGTTGCAAACAAGGTGGTGTATACAAAGTGCCTCTATCTTGTGGAAAATGCTATATTGGGCAGACTGGTAGGTGCATTAATGACAGGCTCCGCGAGCACCGTACAGCTGTTACCCGCCGCGGTGGCTCAGTGGCTAAGGCGTTGCGCTGCTGAGCACGAGGTCGCGGGTTCGATTTCCGACCGCAGTGACCGCTTTTATGATGGAGGTGAAAAGCAAAAACGTCCGTATGTACGAGATTTCGGCGCCCGTTAAAGATACCCAGGTGGTCAAAATTAATCCGGAGCCCTCCACTACGGCGCGCCTCATCGCCTGCGTTGCGTCGGTGCGTTAAACCCCGTACAGCGGTTCAAGCGCTCGCTGCGGGGGGGCATTTATCTGATCATTGCCGTCGCTGCCGGTGCGTTCCACACTGTGTTCCACTTTACGAGAAGACACCAATATTGCGCTGTTTTAAGGACCAAGCCAGCCGTGAATTGTTTGAAGCGTGGCGCATCATTAAAGCCGGTGATAAGTGTGTAAGCACGGCATCTATTTCTTTGCCAAAAAAAGAAATAGATTATCTTGATGCGAACCTGCCACTTGCGTAACAAAATGCACTACTTGACCTTGTCATTTTTCTTTGTGCTTTGAGCATGTTCACGCATGCGCCCTTACTGTATATCTTTTGATCTGTGTAGTAAAAAATTCAGTTGATGTCTACCGCTAGTCCTGTGGGGTCTCTGCCTTTGCCCCGTCTTTACCGCGCTACTTAACCATGTTTCACAGAACGGAGAGCTCACACGTGTGGTTAGGCTAAAACTGCTGCTTTACGACGGTACCCCTTTAGCTATAAAACAAAACGTGCGTCGGTACTTAGAACGCCCTGGCAACAACAATATACAAACTGAGCCATGGCCTCTCCCCGTCAGCTTGTTAAAATTGCAGGCTCGTTTCCCGGCAGCGAGCACTGCTGCTTTCTCTGAGCACGGGACACCTCTAGGATTTATAAACGACGCAGACAAAGAATGTGGAAGAAGGTTGTTCGGGTCCGGAAACAGTAGAATTAAGGGAGACCGTTTTTGGACCAAGCAGTTCTGGACTGGCGGGGCTCGAGAGGTCGGCTTGTTTAGTAAAAGAAGGAGTCAGGCGGTCGAGCCATTTAGTAACGGCTAAAAATAGGAGAGGGCGCCAGACGTCTAAAGTGGATGGAAGGGCTAGAAGCATAGTACATCAACACTGGAAGATCCAAGTGCCGGCCGTTACCCGTGACAAGCACAAAGACAGCAACGCTTTCGGCAAGCAAGGCCCGTCTCCGGGGTAGAGTGGGCGACGACGCAGCGGCGTTCAAGAAGGGCGCCGAATGTGTCAGATTTCAGAGAAGGGACGCTAAGCAGCTGTGAGAAAAACAAACAAGGTCACTGGCTTGGTGGCTTTTACGAAGAAATCATTTGGTATGCAGACAGTGTCAGCGCCCGTAGTCAGAATCCGAGGCAGGCGACCGCTGTATGCGTTTAAAGAGACAATTTCCATGTTTTACGCAAAAGGGAGAATGAATGAACGTAAATGCCGTAATGCACCACTAACTGTATATATGTGAGGGCAATGAGTTCACTATCTTGTACATGTTTTCCATAACCCTCAAAATATAACAATCCAAATATACTCTCCAGACTCGGCTTTTTCGTGTGTTATAGGCGACAACCTTACTAGCCAATGACCTCAATTTGGTGCAGGAGCATTGTGGGTGGGTATGGGTGTGTTAGGGCGCAACCAAATGGGAATTCGTGAGTACAAGTTGAAGTCCTGACGGCACCTGTCACTCTCATTTTTCCATCCTCTTAAGAGGATATGTACGAATAGGCGATGAGTATTTCAACGTCACAGCAAAATGAAAATTCGGGAATCGGCCTTGAGCTTCATACGGGAGGTGCCATCGTCACTGACCAATTCACCGTAGTGGACATGTTGTTAAGCCTTTTATCAGACTTAACGTTAGGCATCCGTACCGTTAAGCTTAACGACGTCCCAAGCAACGTCAAACTCTTTATACGTCACGCTGCGGGTACTTGTCGACAAGGTTATATGTTGAGCCAAATGGCAGAAAATTCCAGAGAAAGCATTTTGGACAATCCCCCTCTTCTAGGATGTGATATCGCTTTGATATGATTGCGTTTACTAGCCTTAATGTTGGGCCTAACAACGGCCCAAACACCATCAAACTCCTTATACCTGGTGTTGGGGAGGCCTGCTAACGTCGTTAGACCTCAAAACGTAACGTTACGCCTGATGTCGAGAAAATCCCGAGAAAGTCTTGGCCAATCCTCTCCTGCTAGAATGTAAATAATTTCGCGGTAGTGCTACAGTGAGTAACATTCCTGTATTACTACTCTTGATGGTCTTGTATGAACGCGGAACAATCAAGAAAGTAATCCGCTCTTGCGTGCTGATATTTTTACATTTTGTTGCAGCTAGGCCTGCCCACGATATATCATCCGCCTATTTTGTTCCACTGGAGGAAGAAGGTCTTCTAGAAGATTGCCAACTGCACGTATCCTGCGTTTTCGGTATCCCTTCTTTGCCGCAACATTTCCTTACCTGTTCTCTCAATCGAGTTATCTTTCTTTCCCTACTCCTAGTCCTGTCTCTTAATAGTCACTTTGTTACCTCGATAGTGCACCGGGATTCAGTTCTCTGCATTATATATCCAGCACAAACCAAGTTATTTGCCCCTATTTAGGATACCTTCCACCAGAGCTTCTTCCCGCTTCGCTTGCACTGTTGCAAGATGGCCGTTTCAACCCTAAGCATTATTTTTACCGTTCTTTTTCCGATGCCTCATTTGATTGACCTATTTTTTTTTCTAGCTGTTTAGTAAGCCACTAAATTTTTGCCCCTCAAGTAATCATCTGGATTACCCATTCATTGTGCGAATTTCTTTCTATTCATAGAGCTAGCCAACCGTTCATTATTTTAGTGTGCTTGCCAAGCGCACCCCAGCAAGGAGTAATTCTGCTGCCAGTTTTATTCTCTTGGTTCGTATCTGCAGCGGCAACTCTTCCAAAAGTTATATTTATGAACCCTTCTTGTATCCCCTTGCCTAAGCTTAAGGGGGCGCTTTCTTCATTCCTATTTAGGCACAAAATAAGTATTTTGTGCCTAATATATAAAATTTCTGTGCCTGCTCTAAGAGCAGTGCTATTGTGTTAAACGAAGAGTATAAAACATAGGTATGTTAGTTTTTTCTTGGTAAGATGACACGTCATCAACCCGCTACAAAGGGGCACCACTGCCAAAATATTCTTTCAATGCCGATTTAGGAAGTTTACCGATCTGTATTGAGCTACTTGTAAAGTTATTGAACAATTTGGTTAAAGCGAATGCTAATGATTGACGGTCGTAGTTGTTGTGGAGCATACCACGTGTCCGGATTGCGTATGCGCTATGCTGTACTATTTTTCTTTAATTTCGCTAAGCCCTCGTAAAAGCGGGTGTTATTTTTTATAGCAGCAAGGTATGACTGGGCCAACCGGTATTCGTAGTAATTACTAACTGTAATTATTTTAAACTTCTTGAAGAGTTCAGGCGTATGGAAATAATGTGGCACATTCGCTATTATCCTTACAACTTTTTTTTTTTGACAAGAAAAACCTGGTTAAAGTTCTTGTTGGTTGTCATGCCCCAGAATAAGCGTGCATACGCGAGTTGCGGTAAATGCAGCGAATTATTAGTGTCAGTTTAATACGTTACGTTCAGGTAATATATGCCTATATTTATTGATGACACCAACAGCTTTACATATTTTCTGATAGATTTGTTCGACGTGATTGTCCCAGGTCAGACTTTGAGAAAAATGCCCGCCAAGAACTTTTACACTGTCCAACACCTGGAGTGTGCCTGAATCAATCGTCGTCATCATCATTACACATTAGTTTCTACTTCTTCAGATTTATCTTTCGCCCCAAGACTAAGCTTTGTGAGCACGAACTCTGAAGTAGTCGTAGCAGGTGTTCTTCTGAATCCCCAAACCAGACGGTGTCATCCGTAGATCGCCCTGACTACTCGGGGGCAGAAAAGAAGCCGGTAGAACTGATTCCCGCCAAAAGGCAAAGAAACAAAAGTGAAGAAAGAGGCGCAAATACGATGAGGCAGCAAAAAGAAGTTAATAAGTATCGCCAGGCCTCCGCCTTCACAGCACGTGAGACGACTTACGTACACTGAGGAATTTTTCGACCGTGGCGCAAGCTACTGCGGTGCACGTTTCTCAGCCCCCACAATTACATGGAGGGGCTTTATAATAAGCTTCATGTTACCTAACCAGGTTGTTTTCGCGCGTGTTCCAAGATTTGCCGAAACAAATTCTTAAATGCGTCAGAAGCAGTTCCAAAAGAACTGGCTTGCGATCGTTGTACATGAGAAAAGATTGTTAGAAGGAGAATTCTGACATTTTCAAAACACGAGGTAATTACGTGTCGGGGATTACAAGACAACGAACCGCATTGCGCAACCGCAAGAGATAAGTGGTACACGTGTCTTGTTAGTGATGTCCCACTTTCGCCCTGGCTGTACGTGCTTTAGAAACAGCAGGTGCACTAGTAAATAAG
The DNA here is from genome assembly GCF_048455015.1 of Haemaphysalis longicornis. Lineage (NCBI taxonomy): Eukaryota > Metazoa > Arthropoda > Arachnida > Ixodida > Ixodidae > Haemaphysalis > Haemaphysalis longicornis. The sequence continues at coordinate 57,269,143 of NW_027526385.1, read as the reverse complement.
TCAGAGTACGCTATAAAGAATTGCTTTCTATTTTTCCACCGAAGGAGCACTGTCCTGCTTGTAGAAGCCAAAAAAGGGGGACAAACGTGACTCAAGAACTTGTCGTTATTGCTTCTTTTTTGAAGGTTTTGGGATTTGATACTCTGATCACGTTGCGTTCCTCCCGGCAGAAAGAGAGGAGGCGTATTGGGAAAGAGATTATTACAATAGCGAGAAGGGAAAATGTGGTGGGAGCGGCTGTGTGAGGCACAACTTGTTTCCGTCACCTTCTACGCAAGAACTCCTAGCGGCCCACTGATTTCGTGTTAATGAGGACTTCAGGGAGTTCTACTGACCAGCCGTCTCCTAATGAAGAGACTGTGGCATGATGTCCCGGACTAAGGCTGTTTAAAGAATGACGTTTTTTTTCTCTCTCTCTCTCCATATTGGCTCCGCCTCCGCAACTCGATGCCGTCAAGGATAACCTTAATGGAACTGAAAGACGAAGGTCAACGCGCCATAAGGTTTCGGGAGTATAAAGAAATGGTCAAGCACCGAACAGCAGAACCAGTCTTGCTGCAGCTGTCGCATTGAAGAAGTAGACCCTGCGATAGTCTCAGACGACTTCAACGACGTTACTGACAATAGCGATAATAGGCAGTTTTAGCATATCGTTACGGTGTTTGCTTTACCGTTTAACGTGTTACCGGCAGCCGATGGTGACGGTGAAGCCTGTGCCGGTAAGTTACCGTTCGCGGTAACTCTCACGCTGTGCACTCACACGGTAAACGGTAACGCAAACACGGTACCGATATGCTACAACTGCCTAATAGAGTTTTAGCATAGTGTTACCGTGGTTACGTTACCGTCTGACGTGTTTGCGGGAGTCGACTGCGCATGCGCGAGAGTTACCGCGAACGGTAACTTAGCGGCACAGGCTTTGCCGTCGCCAGCGAGCTTCCTGAGCAGACGAAGTGTACCGTCGCGTATTTATTACAGCAAATGCAGGGCGCTTGGCGCTTTAAGCTTGCTATACAGCCGATAAAAGTATTCTTACTTGATGCTGTTTATTACATTTTTCTTGTTAAACAATGCTCAGAAGAACGACAAATGACCATTTTTCTCAGAAGGGGAAAAAATGGCCCCCCCTACTCGTGCTAAGCCTTGCCCGCCTCAAATAGGTCAGACAAGTTTCTGTGCTCGCAAAGTGCTCTTAGGCCTTCAAAATTGGGCTGAGCAAGCAAGGTAGTGTAGGTTACTGAGTAATTACTACAACATATTTTACTCACTTCTTGCCGAAAGATTTAGCGCGGGGGCAAACTCTATTTTACCTTGATTGTAACTCCAGTAGGTAGATGGCACCCCCGACACGTTTTCTTTTTAAAGCTCTACAGGTGATGGCTACTGTATTCTCAAAACAACTACAGTTATTGTGAACGCTTCACCCGAAAAGTGAAATGTTCAAGCTACTTTAAACGAAAGCAATGAGATATAAACAATAAAATTATGCGTGATTTGCTATGAGACTAATTCATCGGATGTCGCTATCAGCCCTACGGCGGCCGGATTAGTACGCAAAGCACAAACGGTGTGCTAAAACATGTCCTACAGTTTTCAGCGGTAAACGTAAACTCCGCCTTCCGGTAACACGGTAACCGGTAACGCAGACACGGTTACGATATGCTAAAACTCTCTAATGATGATAAGAGAACATCCATGAGTTGATCGCGTGGGGTGGGGACTTCACGGGTCCTTGAAGGTCGGATGCCATCAGCTCTAGCGGCAACCCTCGCGCAGAAATCTTCTGCGACCTGCAGCTCTGAACGGTTTTCACGAAGTGCCAAAGCCTTGAATGGGTAGCGCTGGTGCACAGGTGTCGCAAGGCCACGCACTACCCTCCATATAGAAGACAAAGGCTCCCGAGGGTCGAGGAACTCGCAGAATGATGTCCACCGCCGTGCCTGGACCTGAGCGATGCGGCAGCTCTGGCATCCTGCAGGCGTAGCTCATCACCAGGTCCCGATGGGGTCTCCTACTCCACACTATGCCACCTTGGCCCTCAAGCACGTCAAACGCTTTTGGACATCTTTAACATGACGTGGACGGATGGCGTCGTTCCACCGGAGGGCAAAATAAGCCGTCTGGTCCCTTTACTCATGCCTGGCAAATCTTCGCTTGACCTTTCATCATACCATCCAATTTCCTTGGCAAGCTGCCTTTGTAAGGTCATGGAAAGAATGGTACTCACGTGGTGGCAGTGGTACCTTGAATGAACAACATATACCGTGAAGTTATGGCCGGTTTCCGGCGTGGGCGTTCCTCCATAGACTGCGTGGTGGGCTTGGTAACATTTCCACAGCAAGAAAAAAGTCGCGAACGCCTGGCCGCAGCCCTCTTTCTTGACGTTAAGGGCGCCTATGACAATGTCGTTCATGAGGCCATTCTAGATGCCCTGGAGTATTTTGGACTTGGTGGGCAAATTTACCGATGGGTAGAAAGCTTCTTGTCCGGAAGATCTTTTTATGTTATGACAGAGGGCGGCTTAACACCACAGCACCTTATTCAACGTGGTGTTCCTCAAGGTGGAGCGCTAAGCCCAACGCTTTTCAATCTAGCGATCGTCGGACTTGTGCCCGCTCTCCCCAAAAATGTCTGCGTCTTCCTTTATGCCGATGACATTTGCCTGTGGGCTTCGGGTTTCAACCGACCACAGCCACGGGCACGACTTCAAAAGGCGGCCAATGTGACGGGATCTTACCTACAAAGACAAGTCTGTACATCTCGGGTGACAAGTGCGTGCTTGTCGCATTTACCCGCAAGCCCATGTCCCGATATTGCATCAAGATCAATGGGAGGTTGGTTCCCTACTCCAGGCATCATAAATTGCTCGGCATTATCATCGACAGAGACATTTCATGGAGCGCACATGTGACTGTCCTTAAGAAGAAACTCACCGCCATTGCCCACATATTCAGATTTCTTGCTGGAAAGTCTTGGGGAACATCGGTAAGGGGAATGATGCAGCTGTACTCCGCACTTTTTTTAGGAGTCTTGCGTTACAGTTTGCCCGTAATTTCCAATAGCTGCTCCACAAACCTTCGGGTGATACAGAGCACCCAAGCACAGGCTCTGCGTGCGCGTCTTGGTTTGCCACATTGTGCATCAACAGTGGGCACATTTGCATCGCTCAGGAATACCCAATAGCAAAGTATGTGGCTAATGAGACTCTAGGCCTCTACATCAGGCTTCTCACGAGGCTGCCATCTCACCATCTGGCGCAGCTCCCTTATAACCGACCACGATCTACGTTTTCAGGCATTGTCACAGTGCACATGGCTGAAATCCCGTCGAGGTATGTTCGTGCGGTTACATCGTCCTCCCCGTTGTGGTGTCTGACACAGCCTGAGATCCGTCTCAGCGTTACGGGAATTGGCAAAAAGGCCGCCTTGCCATCCTTAGCGCTTCAACAGCTTACAATGCTGTTGCTGTATGAGCGGTACAACGACCGGAAACGTGTACACGGATGGGTCCGTAATGTCATCAAGTTCGGCAGGTGTGGTGGTTGTTCGAGCAGATTGTGCCACAACTCGATTCCGTGTGGCCCATATTACGACCTCGACAGCCACAGAACTCGCAGCCATTCGTGAGTCTCTTCATCACGTTATCAGAGCTACTCCTCAAAACTGGGCTATTCTCTCAGACTTAAGGCTGCTTTCCAAAGCTTACGCGCAGCCCTGCGCTACAGCCCCCTCCACCAATTGGTGACAGAGATTAGAGAAAAAATACTATCAAGCCATCACAAACGGCCATGACATAATATTCCAGTGGCTTCCGGGTCACTGTGGAATCATCGGCAACGTCTTGGCGGATGAAACTGCTCGTACAGGCCACGACAGCGAACGCACCATCCTGGTTCCGCTTTCAAGGACCGATGCCGCGAGGTCACTTCGCTCCTTTGCTCGCAGAATCCCCATGAAGCAATGGAAAACACCGGACTTTTCGAATGACCGTCTCTATGTTCAAGACCCCCTTCTTCAGCGCCGTCTTCCGTATGAGTTGTCTCGACCCCAGTCGACTTTACTTTGTAGACTGTGGTTGGGAGTGGCCTTCAGGAAAGCCTACTCCTTCCTCATCGGGATGGCCACCAGCACCCAATGTGGCGCCTGTGGGTCGGAAGATAGGATAGAGCATGTGCTGTGTCGCTGCCCCGAATACTCTTCGGAGAGGAGCGTGCTTTCCACCGCGCTCAGAATAATGGACAATCGACCACTTACAGTAGAGACTATCCAATGTCATCGGTCTCCACCATCGAGTTCACAGAAGGCGGCGAAAGCCCTTCTACGTTTTCTGAGTGAGGCGAATTTGCAGGAAAGACTGTAGTGCCCAAAACAGAACTAGAAAGTGCGCCTTCCCACTCCTATACCTTCCTCTTCTCCCGCCCTCTCTGTTATCCCCTGAACCCCATTCCCCCAGTGCAGGGTAGCAAACCGGGCTCTACACCTGGTTAACCTCCCGGCCTTTCCGCCCTTCCTCTCTCTCTCTCTCTCTCTCTCTCTCTCTCTCTCTCTCTCTCTCTCTCTCTAATGATGATGATGGAAAAGCAAATCAAGAATCTTTCGACATGAGGCTCCCATACCATCTAAACTTCACCCTCCTATTCAGCGAATTAATGGAAGCTGTAGCGCAGTCAATTCCAATTTCGCGCACAATCGTCTTAAGTACCCTGAAAAAGGACTCTAGGCATTAATGGTAGGTATCAAAACACGAGCACTGAAAAGTACAGGGTGGTTTAGAAGCATCTGGCCTTTCCTCGCCTGCTTCTTCACTGCGCCTTTTTCCCCTATATCATTGTCAAGAGCAGGCGCTAACACGTGAGACACATGCGATCAGAACATGCCACCAAAGGAAGCGCAATTTGTAGGCAAACAAACCAGGTACCACTCAGCATAACAAGTATTATCCCTACATGCAGATAATTAAACTGCACTGGACAACTGCACTTAACGGAACAAGAGGCTGACATGTACACAAGGAAGAACCCACCGGGGTGAGGATTCGCAGCAATTCCGCCATCTTCTGAGTCATAGTAATCGTCGTCGTATGCATCGACGAGGTTCTCGTATTCTTCGCGGCGAGTTGCGGATGCAAAGTCATCCTTAGCATTGTAGACTTCCTCTAGCTCTACTGACGAAGCTTTCACTACGTCGAGCAAGGCTTGAGCGGTAGTCATGCTGCAGGAGTTTTCATACGTGAGCACTAAAGGACACATCAGCACGCATTTGTACGAGTTTTAAATTGTTTATTTACATGTTCTGTTGTTGCTTTACACCGTGCTAGCAGTAGTCATCGTCATATGCAGCGATATCGTCGTGTTTCTCATGCCAAGCATTACATGCGCGGTAGCACCTGACGACAGCGCTGGAGTTTTTTTTTTCCTTGCTAAAGCCATTGTGGGAGCCGGGGACTCTGCTGTCACTGAGAGGACTTACTCACGAGTGCTCCTCATTTCTTGGGCATTTTTTCCTGCAACTGCGAACTTACGGCTTGTCCAACAGCTGAGCTGTTAGAAGCCAGCATTTGAAGGAATAATTGCGTTTCGAAGTGGCTAGAATAAATTTTAGCGACTAAGTAAAGCACATAGGTTAAGCCGGGTAACCAGGACATCTATACTCAGTAGATTATGTTCTTAGAAGGTGATGATTTTGAACACGCGTGGAACGTCTTCATACATAGGTGAAAGCACTAATCCTCGTTGCCTAAAAGATGACGGCAGCATAAAAGTAAGCTACCGCCTACTCCGCCGGGCCAAAATTAAAAGCTCCGATGACAAGCGAATTGTCACTGCTACAGAAAGCTATAGTACAAAGTTACGTGGTATTATCGCAAACGTAGAAGAACGCATTACTGTTAAAAACAGTAATAACGACAATACTATTTTATAGACAGTGGTCACTTCGTATTTAAAACACAACTGTGTTTTTACGTAGATACAACAAAAATAAGCAAATGTATACACGCCCAACAAATACATCTAATCTGTCAATAAAATTCTCAAAATGTTTGCAAGTGCAGCGCAGAAAAATCGAGCTTAGTGGTTTTGTTAATGCCCTTTCGGGCGGACAAAATACCCTAAACCCACGACAACGAACTGTTCCGGCGAAAGAGGGACACAGAAGCCCATATAAGGAAACAGCACAATCACTTTAAGCCCTCTTAGCATTCACTTCCTCTTCCGGCGCTAAAGTTTCCGGCACTTCCCGTTAGTTACAAGAGACGCTCTTGGGGAATCAGCGGGAAAACAAGGAAAAATGGGGACGAAAGTTGGGAAGCAGGGAAGTGTAAAGAGGGGAAGGCATGGCGCTTCTAGAAAGGGGATGGGAGAATGGGGACAAAGGGAAAGACAACCTACACAAAAAAAGGAAAAACAGGGAAAGGAGACAATAACGCCATTTCCTCGTCGCCGAGTTCCGCCTTCTTCTCGCTGTATATAGTTATCGCAGTTAAAGAAAATCGACAGCGTGCATGGATGTTCACTGGCGTGAGACGTGGCCGGCGCCGCGTTTCGAGTACGGAAACCAGGCGGAGAGAAGAAACCCCGACACCGAAGGAGAAGCAGCGGAGAGGACAAACACGAACCGACGCGCGAAACAAACCGCGCGAAACAAGGAAACAAACAGACACCAGCAACGACCCATCTCCCGACGCAACGGCTGGTCGCCGCCGCCGCGACCCAGCGTGGCGGGAGACCTCCTCACTCCCGAAGACTTGGGCGGCGGGTTCAATGGCCTCACTTCGTACGAGCAGAAAGGGAGACAGAGGCACAAGAGAAATCCCGGTTCCCGAGAAACCGGTTTGTTTTGTTTTGTTCTATTTGTGTGCGTCCGTGTTTCCATTCGTCGTCGACGCTATCGTTTTCTCGCTGCGGGCGCTCCCAGGCGGGGGGTCGGAGTGAACGCGACCTCCGACGGAGTTTAGTTTTGGAACTGGCCCGCGCGGCTCTGGGACCGCGACCCCAATTACGCGCGCTGACGAACACGCGATCTCCTGCATCCCACCCTGGATCTGTCCTCCGACGCAGCGTTGCTCCTTTTATACGTGCCTAACTCTGTTCCCCAGCATGACGTACACCATTCCACCCGCCGCTTTTCCTATTTCCCTATTTTCTTACCACGCCTTCTTTCCCGACCATTTTGGCGGACTGGTTTCTACTCTCTTTTGTATACCTTCTGACCAACTGTATACTTTCTTCCCCCCTTCCCACCCGCTGTTCTTCGCTTCGTCTAGTTTCTCTTTTCCAATTCTCTTTCACCCTTTTGAAAGGGTTATGCAAACGAAGCTGGGCCTGGTGTCGTGCATCGGTTTGATGCGCCATGTCCTGTCCGACGGACTGGACGTTCACGCATGGCTGCCAGTTCACTGCTCCACCCAGTCGATGCAAGTTTATGGCCTTAGACGAGAGTACTCCGGCCGGAGACATGCGCGAGCGCGTTTGTCTTATCGTAGTAATCTTTATGATCCGGGGTTACCGAAGGAGTATTCTTGATCCACGTGCTTTGATTCTTGACGTGAGTCGGTGAGCCCCGTTATTAGCCGCGGCGCCTTATTGAAAGTTCACTGGACTCTAACGGTAGTCCGCATCGCGAAGTTCGGCTGAGATCAAGATGTTTGAGCGCAGTCGGGGTCTTAAGGGAATAATAACGGCGCTGAACGTTCAGTTTTACGGGAGAGGCTGGAACGTTCGGCAAATGCTGTTTTGACAAAGGCCGATTCTTCGTAGCGACGCACAGGTTCATTGATCATTGGCCGAATCCTAGTAGGCTAATCGGTGGCGTGGGGGCGTTAATCCCAAAGCGATTCCGCATGGGGCGTTTTAAAACGGAGGTGCAGCATGTTTCCCGCGTCAATTACCGATACAGCGTGGAGAACCAACCCTTTATTGCGCTGAGCTGTATCTTCCCGCCACTTTTGATGAATGACACGGCCCTGCAGGTCTTATTGCCGCACGTGTTGATTGATTGATTGATTGATTGATTGATTGATTGATTGATTGATTGATTGATTGATTGATTGATTGATTGATTGATTGATTGATTGATTGATTGGTTTAACACGTCGAAGCCACACCTCTATGAGGAGCGTTGTAGTGGAGGTCCTCGGATTAATTTTGACCACCTGGGTATCTTTAACGTGCGCCTAAATCTCCACACGCGGCGTTCTCACTTTTAGCCTCCATCATCATGCAATAATATACACTCAAGCCTAGCCCCTTTCTAGGATTGGGACCATTTGAACATTTTCGAGCGAGAATTAGCTATGCGCAAATTTTTGATACACCCGTCGCATCAGCTGCCAGTCATCTGACTGCTCGGCTTGGTACCATAGGTGCTGCCCACGTGAACGGCAGAACCCGCGAGTAGTTCAAACGAGTGTCGCTACTCCCGGGCCATCTCCGCTAACGTGAAACCTGGTGAGTGGCGAAGCATGCAGTGTATAGGGCATTCTTGGTGCCTTGGCGTTTTTGCCAAAAGAAATGAAACCGCTGGGGGGTAGCGGTATACAGCTTTGCTGTATAAGTCTCTTTCTTGTCTTTGAAGCACGAAGCTCATCACCCTTCGTCTTTTCACCAGTCCCTAACCTACAGCGACTCTAGAGACCCTCCCAATAATCACCAGTATTCAGAACCTTCCTTAGCACCAGGGTGTCGAACCGGAATTTTTTCGGGTTCGGTTCGGGTTCGGGTTCAAGCCTTTCGGGTTCGGTTCGGGTTCAGTTCCAGAGCACCATTCCGTTCCGGTTCGAACCGGTTCAAACGGGTTCAAACGGGTTCAAGCGGGTTCGAAGAAAAAAAGCAGGCGTGTTTTTTTCTGTTAATTTTTTGCGCTCGTTTTTCGTTTCCTTATCCAGTCGGCATAACAACAAAGTCATAATGAAGGTTTCTTTGTCCAAATATTTTGTCTTCGCCAAACTAAAGCGACCCTGCAACACTTTTTTCAACTTTTTGCTAAATATTGAGTCCTTGCAGAAAGTAGTCAACCAACACATTAGATTAGGGGGTCGCAATGTGCCTCAGCCAAAAATTACTGCTCTCTCCTCGTCAGATAACATAGAAACTTGCTCAAAATATTTTTCTCTCCTTCCCGGTCTTCGCGTTCTTCGACCGCTGAATGACGTCATTACAGCGGTGTAGCGGCTGTTTGCGGGCTTTCCTTAAGTTGCAGAATAGAACGCATTTGATAGCCACTTAAAAAAGCTACAAAAGCGAAGCAGAAACGGAAGGTGTATTCACAGCGACGAGCAAATCACGCAGTGTTGCTCTGTGCTGGCAATAGCTATAGTTTTCGCAATGCTTCCAGATGCGAAGAGGAGTGAAAGCGTTTGTCGAAAGTGTTGATTTATTTAGTTAGTCATTTTTATTTATTTATTTATTTATTTATTTATTTATTTATTTATTTATTTATTTATTTATTTATTTATTTATTTATTTATTTATTTATTTATTTATTCTTGGGTTTAACGCGCCGGCGCAACGACGACGACGAGGCGCGCCATAGTGGTGGGCTCCGGATTAATTTTGACCACCTGGGGATCTTTACGTGCGCCGAAATTTCGGACATATGGACGTTTTCGCTTTTCGCTTCCATCAGAATGCGGCCGCCGCGGCCGGGAATCTAAACCGCGTCTGTGTACTCAGCAGCTCAACGCCTTAGCCACTGAGCCACAGCGGCGAGTTTATCTAAAGTGTTGAAGAGCTCCTTTAACTGTACCTGCAAAATGTTTTCTATGGTAGTGTGACGAGTATGTGGCGCCGACTGTCAAGCGTAGCAGGTGGCATTTAGAGAAATTTCCTTCTGCTCATCTTTTATCTGCTAACAGAGCTGTTCGAAAGAAAGAATGGCTCTAAAGACTCATTGGACGGCGTGTATAGGACGGCATTGGATAGGTAACCACCGGAGATAGGAACTTGCTAATGGCCCTTCAGCGACTGGTGACAGCGATTTGGCTCTAGGAAAGATGATAGCCAAGTGAAGTCACAAGCAGCAGTAATGATCACTTGGAGAGAGAGAGAGAGAGAGAGAGAGAGAGAGAGAGAGAGAGAGAGAGAGAGAGAGAGAGAGAGAGAGAGAGAGAGAGAGAGAGAAAATGAAGTTTAATTCAATCGAGTCAAAGTTTCAGAGAGGCGTCCTCATTCGAGGGGGCCGAATCGACAGCCGTTTCCATCAAGAGCAACTGATCTTCCAGGCCGGAGCTGGCCATGGCTGTCTCCCAATTCTCTATGGAAACGTGCAGGTTGGATGTATCTACGGCACACTTGTCGCAGCCGCCTACTATGTGTATGAGGTTCCCAGTCTCTCCACAGAAGCAACGAAATGGAGAGAGTTGTGTTCCGTCAAAGAGGTGAAGTCTGGTGTAGTGTGGGAAGGTGTATGCCCACAGGGTGAGGAGTAATCTTTTCTGGTTAATCGGTAGTGATTTGTGCGGGGAGGAATGCGCTCTACAGAAGAGGCCATAGTGCTGAGTAACTTCCTGGTCTGTGAGTGCAGGATGCATGCACTCGGGCCGGGCTTCATCAGCGCTGGCTAAGCGAGTCAAATCTCGACCCACGAGGTTGGTGATCTTGTTTGCCGGGGATGCCAGTATGAGCTGGTGCCCATACAATCGTGACTGGCCTCGTTGGTGGTCTCTGATTGATCATCGGAAGTGTTGTAACATACAATTGACCGTTGGCAAAGTTGGACCACGCCTGCTAAGAGTCTGTTATGAGAGTTTTGCCACCGCTTTGGCTAAGCGCACATGCTATCGCCGCTTCCTCAGCTTAGAGGGGGCTGTGTTCGGGGATTGATATGCTACACCTGTGGGAGCCTGCAGAACAGTAACACAAATAAAGAGAAGGTATTGAAGAATGCTATCGGGCGTCTCTTGCATCAAACCAGTTGATCGTTCCTCCCTTTTTTTCTTGGAGTTTAGTTTCTTTCCAACTGTCTCCCCTCGTATATATACACACGTTTTGAAAACCCTTTGATGAATATAAAATATGCATTAGGCAATTAGTTATTAACTTTAGTGCGAGATGTCAATTTTAATATAGCAACAACATAATAGCGCAATACGGGCATAAAGAAAGACCTTTTATAGCATTCAGGCGGTCGTCACATAATTCTGCGGCTACTTTGTGCGTGACAAAATTTTCTGATTGGTCGAGAAGGAGATCGCTGCAAAATTTCCAAATGCCAAGGTCACCAAAGATATCATGTTTGGTCCGACCGTCGAATCCGCCTTAACTGACCTGCTAATTCCTTTAATCCAAATTAATCAACACACCAGTCCCACTAATTCACATTAGCTCATTCACTCACCTAACTAATTCACCACAGTCTACTCGCTAACCCGCACTAATCGACTTCAATCCATTCGCCTCTTAAGTTTACGGTTGAGCAAATTCAAAATAACATGAAAATGCTATCAAATATACTTTAAAAGTGTAAATTAGGATTCCCCATTTTTTTATATCTCATGTTCTCTTAGAGCAGTAACCAAAGGACACAACGGCAGTGTATACAAGAAAAACTGAAGTTAAATTTTAGAACTGCGAGTGTTTGTGTCTGAGTGCTGTTTGTATATAACTGCCCATTCAAACTAGAATAAGTGAAAGAGATGGATTTATTGTTGATGGTGTCCCTGAAGGCCTTCACAAGCGGGCAGTGATGCATACGAATTAACAACACATTGAAAACTTTCCACAATTTTAAACACCATGTAGATAGAAACCATGAAGAATATTTCATGATATGTTGCCTCGTAATATGCGTTATAACTTAAGTTATGCTAAATGTAAAAGATAATTGGGAGAGATGGGCAGTACCTAGCGCAAACTGATAGTATATACGGACAACTTTACATTAAATTGAGGGCAATAGTTAGAAGAGAACATGATGGGCCTTGGGAACTGCAGACACGCAAAATATTTCATGATTCTGTCTGGCGAGTGGCATAATATCTTCAGACGCAAGGTAGGGTACCGGAATGGAAAACTAGAAATCACATTTATGAGGCCCCGGAACCGGTTCGGAACGGTTCCTTCCATTCGTTCCGGTTCGGGTTCAGTTCCAAAATGGCGGAAAAAATACGGTTCCGGTTCAGTTCCGGTTCCGGGCAAAAATTCGGGTTCGGTTCCGGTTTTCGGTTCGGTTCCGGTTCCGGTTCGACACCCTGCTTAGCACCCCCTAACCCCTCACGTTATACCATACACTGGTTCAATGCAAGCTATCCGCGCCATTCACATGGGTAGGATTCCTGAAGAACTACAGTATGATGTACGCAACGCCTTAACAAAGCTGCGTCTCCACACTGTCACATTGAGGTGGATCCCTGGTCACGCTGGAACCCCAAGCAATGAGGTTTTGCGTAGCCTCACCCGCGAACTTCTCCACCGGGTGCCTGGGATTCCCTGGCCTTATCCTCCGACGTAGGAGACTACTCTCCACTACAAACAAGCAATAAAGCTTCACTACAAAACCATCAGAGAAACTTTTCGTACGCTTTCTGTTCCCGACAAATCTCTAACCACCCCGCCAGTACGCATTCTTGGACGCATACAGTTAAATACCCTCCTTACACCTGCTCGTTCCTTTCTCTACCGTCTTCGACGTTTCCCAGCATGTCCCAGTTGTCTCGAACCATACGCTAATTTAGAACACTGCATTTTGTCCTGCCCCATTGCAATTCAATCCCCACGTACGTTTTCGAAACCCTCCTCCTTCAACGTGTCGGACTTGGCTAGCCTCGGACCAGCTCACACGGAGCAGATGGCATTGGTGAACCTGGCCCGGTACATTCTCGACGCCTAATGTTGCATTTGAATAATGTTGCATTTGAAGTTTTCCTCCTCCTTCTCTATACAGCGAGTCGTAAACGAGTTTCCCGGTGTTTTAGTATCGTGAGTACACGAAACGAACGACGATTACGACGATGACGACGACGAAAGGAGACGCCAACAGCCCCAGCCCTTAAAGGGCTTTGCCCTTAAAAGTCGAAAACAGCGCTTTCCAGTTCGTTCGTTTTGCGCTATGCACACGATTACCGTCCAACCAGCTAAATTCCCCGCACAACATACACTGTAAACATTCTGGTAGCGATACTCACTTGGCAACGGTTCATAGTTTCCTTTGATCCGGGCAGACAAAGGCGAACAATGAAAACGCGGTGCGTTCAGGAGTTAACCAGCGCACGTTAATGATACCGAGCTCGTCTGAGTTCGGCCGTAGCCTTTCGCTGTACGGAGCGCCTCGTAGTTGCGTGAAGCTTGGGAACGTGGAGGCCTCATTTGAAATTTTAATCGAACCGATCCGGCGTTTCCTGAGAAGCGGAGTTTGTTAGGGGTCGGGAAGCGAAGCGTGCACACAAAGCTAGACGCAGGTTAATGCTGCTGGCCATTTCTTTTTTTTTTTTTTGTTCCAAACAACAACGGAGCGAAAGCCTCGCAGAACAATGTCCGAGGTTGCATGTCGAGTTTAGCGAGACGCCGAGACGAACGTGTTTGGTACGGCAGAATTTATGCGGTAAAACTGAACAACGTAAAAAGCTACAATAATTTACTAATCGAACGTATACTGCACCAAGTAATAAACACGATTTACACTTTTCGCTAATAAAGCAGTGTGCACGCCGAATAGCGTTAGAAGCCGGGAGGTAGTCAGTGCCAAAACTTGGAATGTTAAGTTACGCTGATTATACATCTGAAGAAATTGTTCTCCGAATGCAAGTAAAGGTGCATTTAGCCTATTCTGGTGGGCGACCCGAGTACCTAATGGCATACAATTTAAGACAATAGTCTTTCTGGGCTACCGCCTATCTGTCTGTCTGTCTGTCTGTCTGTCTGTCTGTCTGTCTGTCTGTCTGTCTGTCTGTCTGTCTGTCTGTCTGTCTGTCTGTCTGTCTGTCTGTCTGTCTGTCTGTCTGTCTGTCACTCGAATCACAACTTGTCTTCCACCACCGCTGATGAAGGAGGCTTCAGTGAAATTCTGCACTATGACTCTACCTTGTCTTTTGGCGGCATTTTTCATCTTTCTACTGTTACACTTTCGCTCAACTTTGTCAGAGTACTACAAAACTAGCACCAATCTCTCCCTTTCGAGATCAAGAAAACACTTATGCTCTCCCTATTTAAACTGGGTGTTAGGCTGGTAAGTTCGCGTAAAACGCAGAAAACCGCCATTTCAGTGCGTATAACTTTTCCCTCTAACCGCACTGCTTAAATATATTCTCACGTCACCAAGCACGATTTAATTCCTAACACAACGACACCTAAATCATAAAAACCACCGCGTAAACAATAAATTCTCAAAATTTTCTGTGTAATTATTTTTTCCGCAACGAACAGCCTCGCACCAAAGCTATGCTTAAACACTCCCAACTCCCTAGCTTCTAACGGATCCAATAAAATTAAAGCCGTTCCACTGAATGTGAAAGCCGTCTGAAGTGCAGAGCAGCGACTCGCCATAAAGGGCTGTGCGCCGTTATCCGCTCACTGCTACCACAAAATGCAATTCAAATTTCCCGGCTTCGCTGTGCTCATGCGCCGCCTGTCTGAAACTGTGCCAGCAGGAGTTATGTTCATTTAGGGGCGAAGCACCTTAAGTATAGCGCCTAGTGGCCCTCTACCTTAAGGCCGAGGCTTGTCCGGCGTCCGGCGTCAATGCTCACGGCAGCCGGCCCAACTCTCGGATGGGCATGCTACTCAGTACGTACGAGAGCCACATCGCGTTGCCGCAGCGGCCACGCCTGGAGCCACCACCCCCAGGCACGGGGCAGGCTCTACGCATTGTCACCACATTGCCGGGGGTCCGTAGTAAGAGGTCGACTCCACCCCAGGCCGTCCACCAAGAGGTGGCTGCCCTGCTGCAGGGCGACGCTGCCGGACATCTGCAAGTGTACACAGATGGATCTGTACAACAGCCGATGGGCAGAGCCGGAGCCGCCTGCACGGCCCTAGAACTCGGCACCAGCCAGGTGTGCAGCCTGCCCTTCCCTGCCTCATCCACCCACGCAGAGCTGGCTGGACTCCACTTGGCTGCAGATCTTCTTCTCAAGCAGGGCACCCAGGCCCGGGGGGCCGTCATCCTGACTGACTCACGGTCTGCCCTCCTCCGTCTGCGTGCCGCCGACCAGCCAGCCAGCTCTAGCGGCTACGTTGAGCGGTCGCTGGCGGCCAAGCTTCATGCGGTGGAAGCGCAGGGGTGTCCACTGCGACTTCACTGGCTGCCATCGCACGTGAACATCACGGGCAACGAGGTTGCAGACGCCTTGGCCAAAGGTGCTGCTCGCCAGGCAGGGGTTCCAGCCTCCCGGGATGTGGTGTCATTTGACGCTGCAAGGACTATCCTGGCACGAGTGGTGGAGGCCATGCATCCAGATGCCCGAGTAGTTAGTGGCCAGGCCCCACGGGTCTTGCCCGGACGCATTAGCAGAGACGCCCGGTCGCTCCTTCGCCTGCGGCTCAATTGCTGCAACGTGGGAGCGCGCTTGCACCACCAAGGCCGCCGAGCATCCCCCACCTGCGCTGACTGCCCAGAGCCCGAGACGCTAGAGCACTTGCTGTGCTCTTGCCCGCAGCACGACACCGCAAGGGCACAACTTCGCGCCGAACTCCAGCGACTCGGTGCCCCAAGCCACAAGCTAGAAGACTTCCTGTTCCCCACGGGAGCGGACGCCATCCGACGGGAGGTCTTCCAGCACCTAGTCAACTTCCTGGTTACAACAGGACTAGCGCTGCGTTTGTAGCCATCGAGTCATGGACTAAACGAACGCGATATAGACTATCTCCCACTCTCCTACCGCTCTTCTCTTCCCCCTTCTCTCTTCCTATCCTTTGAAGCCCCAATCCCCTTCCCTGGACTGGGTCGTATGAGGTTGAACTTCCCGTTGGGTTCAACAATATCCCCAGGCCTTTTCTCTTCCCTCCTTTGTTAATAAATCACCACCACCACCAATGCTCACGGCACAGCATTGTGCAAATCAAAACATCTGTGAGCGAAAGGTTCACAAAAGAATAACAAGAACAAAATAAAAGGTTCACAAAGGTTAGCGAGAGAGAGAGAGAGAGAGAGAGAGAGAGAGAGAGAGAGAGAGAGAGAGAGAGAGAGAGAGAGAGAGAGAGAGACGCACAGCACCGTGTAAATGAAAACATCTGTTAACAAAAGGTTAACAGGAACAAAATAAAAGGTTTACAAAAGCTTAGAGAGAGAGAGAGAGAGAGAGAGAGAAAGAAAGAGGGCTTCTGGAGAGCCGTGCTGCGCATGCGCGAGGAGCATTGGATTGGATCGGATTTAATTGGATTTGGATTGATTGGATTGTATTGAAATGGATTGGATTGGATTAAATTAAAATAAATTGTATTGGATTGTATTGTATTGGAAATCGTTTTAGCAGCAGTAAGCACTCTCACAGGTGATTTACGGTAAGAACGATCACCAGTGCTTCGCCCACTCGTCATCATTCATTTCGGGGAGATGGGTGAATTTTGTGTGCTTGCGTTTCCTCCCGCATGTGTCGGCGTTGCAATGCCACTTTTTATCGCTTATAAAAACCAACCCAATGAGCGCTCCTAACTAAATGAACGGGGGCGCTGCATCTTAATTGCGCATATTTTGCCTCAAATGTAGCTTCAGTTTTCTTTGCGCTAGACGACGGGGAGATTTATGACAAGCGCCAGCGGTTCACGAGTTTCGAACGCTTATGACTATATACACCGCTTCGCTTTCGAAGCCTCTGGATTACACCGCGATGAGAGCCGCTACGACGGAACGCCGTGTGGCTCTACTTGGGTCCACCGAGGGAGCTACGACTAGGCGAGCCCCTAAAGTGCTCTGCCCTTAAAACTCGAAATCTAATCCGATCCCTATAACCATCGCCACCAGGCGCCCCTAACTACGCCAACTGTCCTATTAAACAGACAGAAAAATCAGTGTCGTTCCACTTTGTGAGGAAGGATGACTAGCGAAGCCGGGCGCAGCGAAAAGAGTGTACAAAACGAAACACGTACTTTTTTTTCCCCATTTGCGCTTGAGCATATTTCTTTGCTAATTAGCTGCATGTAACTCGGGATGACTACAGTTCTACTCTAGGGGACAAACGTAGGGCTGTTCGTTCTTTTCCCGCGTCGTAGGCGTCTTACTGTCTCTGTAACACACCAACCCAAATCGCTCGACCGCGGCGGCCAGGTCGCATCTGGCCATGAGACGTCCACGTTGACCCCCCTCCCACACACACACACACACAGAAGAACGGGCACGCCAACTTTGAGCGCGGGAAACCTGCGCGCGCATGCACCCCCCCCCCCCCCCCCTCTACCTTGCCCAAGTGCACCCCGCATAAAAGCGGCAGGGGAAGGCACTCGCCGCGCGCGGTGAGCAGTATACACGACTTGGGGAGGTGGGGGGGGGGGTGATTTATTAAGAAGGAAGGGAAGAGAAAAGAGCTGGGGATATTGTTAAACTCAGTCGGGGAGTTCACCCTCATACAACCCAATCCAGGGAAGGGAATGGAAGGGAGGGTTTCAAAGGATGGGAAGAGAGAAAGAGGAAGGAAGGAAGAGAGTGGGGCACAGTCTATGTCGCGTTCGTTTCGTCCAAGGCGCGATGGCTACAAGCGCTGCACTAGTCCTGTTACAACTAGGAAGTTGAGAAGGTGCTGGAAGATCTCCCGCCGTAAAGCGTCCGATCCCATGGGAACAGGAGGTCTTCTAGCTTGTGGCTTGGTACACCGAGTCGCTGGAATGCGGTCCGGAGTTCCTCTCTCGCGGTGTCGTGCTGGCGGCAAGAGCACAATAAGTGCTGTAACATGCCTACAAAGACGACATTTAGACCGATCTCGAACGGCAGTGTAATATAAAACAAATGTGGTTGACCCTTCTTCCATAGGAACCGGTATAACACGTAGGTGAAATGTACCTTGACAGCAGCAGTTGATTGTTTATTGTGCATCGATATGAACTTGCACGTCGCTATTTATATTTAGTCGGTATGGCACCGTTAGACGCATCAACGTTAGACACTGCATTGCACGCGTCGAAGCATTGCGTAAATCCGACTGACACCCCAACCACTCGCCAAACCGTCCGTGCGAACGAAACAAAACGTGTTGTCAGCGAATCGTTTGGTGAACCACGGCCGCTCGATGGAAACAAGGCCTTGTTTCCAACGAGCGGCCGTGGGTGAACACACGGTCCGCTGAAGCGAATGGAGCAGTGGACGGTGTCACGAGCGCGACGAGGGCATAAGGGGCGTTTGTCGTCCAATTCACGCGTCTATTCATAGCGCAGTCGGGAACGTGTTTCGTACCTCCCGTTGCGGTGAAAGACTTCGTGGCTCGAATCCTACCGCCGCCACGTGAATCGAAGTTTTTCTGGTGATGTCATTTCCGTGGCGGATATGACGTCAGTTAGATCTTGGTGGACCCCGGCCTAAAACACTTCCGTGTTACGCAGTGTCTAGAGTGTCGTCCGACAGCACTCTAGCTGATCGTGGAAGGCATGGCTAGAGTGCCGTGCGACGACATTCGAATATTTAACACTAGGCTAGCACCAGGCAAAGAGTCTGTCAGGGAGGATTTCACACTATTTCAAAGAAGTTGTCACGTCACTCAGGTTTCTGTCAACTCGCTTTTCGATGGAATAATTGAGTACAGTGTCACGTAGAAAATTATATAAAGATGTTTGCGACAGTCTGTTCCCGGCACCGCGATATAGAGAAGTGTACAAAGAAGGCCCAGGGCAGGATGTTCTGAAAAGAGTTAAGCGTATGGCTGTAAAACCGCGGGTGAAGTTCTTTTTTTTTTTTTTCAAACTTCACTCGGGGACACTTACTGTGCAAACATGGTTAAAAGAAAAGGGGTTAGCTACACCATGGGGTACTGAGTGCACAATTTGTAAACAACCGGATACCATAGACCACGTTTTTATACACTGTTAGATGGCGGTTCAGTTTTTGGATGTTAAGCAGCGACCTTTACACAAAGACTTCCCACTTAACCCGCATGGTATGCGGTATTTACACGCAGAAAATAACGAAGGAATCCCCTACGATTTAATAATGCTTCTGGGCCTTCACAGCATATGGCGGGCGCGCATGGCGTGGCTCCATGGCGACGTGGATGCCCGACCGGCCCGGCAGTTTCTGCGAGAGAGTGTCACGCAGTTCGTTGAGGGGCTGAGAGTCCAGCAGCCAGTACCAGATTGGTTGGATTTTCTAGAGCCGTTAATTACTCTAAAGTGATGATTAAATGACAAAGCCTAGCCGGAGGCACGGCTGGTATGTTTATGTCGGTGTGTGTTGTACCACATGCAGCGTGGGGTTTTCTGTTGTACGTGTGTGTTGAAGACTGGTAATAAAGAAAAAAAAAAGGCGTTGTGGGATCCGTCTTAGCTTCTTGATCCTAAAGTCGGTGGTTCGAGACCGGCTCTTGCCTCGGTTTTTTTCATATTTAGTTGAGGAGAAATTTTATGCCTTAGGTTAGTTTTTGTGTTTTAAATGATTTCTTTGTGTGCGTTAGGTTATGTTATGTTTAGGTTAGGTTGTCTAGTTTTCCGTTATCTAAAGCAATGTACTGCCAGACGCGGCAATTTTGGCACAAAACGCCGGTGGACGTCGATATAGTGGAGTGCTTATAATACCGTCGGGCGGCACTCTAGACACGCCCTTCGTGTTAAAAGACAGGAACGAGAGAAGACGACAGCGTCGTCCGGTCGTCTTTTTTCCATCTTGCCTTTGTCTACTACGCTACCGTTGAAGAGGCTTGACAAGTACCAACTGGCCCAAATGTCGGTCCTCTTACATTACTGAAGTCGGCTTCGCCTCTTAACAAATATGCGTTGCTGAGAAGACCAAATTTTCAGATGTAATAAGAGGTGTATCTAATTATGATTGCCGTCAGACCTGGTTTTTTTTTTTTTTTTACGAAGTTGTTCATGCGCTGAAGCCAAGTCCCCCAGTTTTTCGTCCCACACGTGCGCGAGAACTGAGGGGATTAGACAAACACGGCTGCGCTGTAAAACGAGTATTTGCCCTTCCAAACGCAATTCATACGTCCGACAAAACCCATGCAACCCTCCGTCAAACGACGACGATGGTTGTACGCGAAGATTTCTCGTGACGGTTTCTGTGGTTGTCGTCGAAGTATTCCAAACTGCTTAGACCATGCCGAAATCGAGCAATCGTATAGACACCGGCTTCATAACGCGAGGAGCCCAGGGGCGGTATTCTCGTAACTGCTCCTTTTGAAAACGTCCCTTTTGCGTTCTTTCATCGTGACGTACTTCCGGTTAAGCAGTGGGCCTTTGATTCAAATACCGTAACTGTTCTTGCAAACGCATTTTAAGGAACTGAAACCGTATCAGAGTATCTTTTATGTGTTTATTGTTCCGCGAGTGAACCAACAATAAGGCGACGAAAAATCGTCTGCTCCAAATCGTCTGCTCCGAGTAGCCACGGCTCATAGCTCCGCCGTGCTTGCATGGCGTCACATCCAGGTGTTCGCTTTTAGCCAATCAGGGCTCGCTCAAAAGGTACACTTTTGAAAGGGACACAAAAGGGACAAAACACGGCAATACCGCTCCAGGTTCGATTCCGGCCACCGAAAGGGTTTTTCTCTTTCACTTCGGCGTTTTCAGGCGCCACCAGTGAGAGAACAAAATCTTCGCTTTAAAACTCGGACTGAGTGCTGAGCAAACTCCCAACGCTAAAACGCTAGCTTAACGCAAATACATACCTCCGATGTTTTCCTCACGGGAATGCCAGAGGAGAGGGAAAGAACGTGAGGGGTGAGGAGGGGTGGTAGGAGAGGGGGTCATATAGGCGGGCAGAAAACTATCGTTGTCTGACGTCATACACCGCGAATGAAAGAGATACGCGGCCAATTTCGGTCCTATTTATATAACGATTGAAAACAACACGGAGCCTAAAACACGGTCAGTCGAGAAATGAAAACGACTAATGAAACGCCACTTGCGGCCACATTCTCCGTCCTTCTATTGCTAGACGAACGCCCAGTTGGGATTCCGTTCTCCGTATTTCGGTTATTTTCGCGGTTTCATTTCCACCGATCCAACTTGAACCCGCACGCCGTAGGAGTGTGCGTTGGTGTAGGCAATATCAATATCATTCGCTGGTTTTCGTACATTCGACCTTTCTTCCGCTTAAGATGGTGGGCGTTGATTTTTTTTTTTCTACGTGCATTCATTATGCCGGAACCGTTAGGTCGTGATCTCAATTTCCCTGCCGCGTATTTATATTAACATTGCTGCTTCCCGAAGAATGGTGGGGGACGCTAAGGAACAGCGTAATCACAATAGGTTTGTTTACTGGCCTGGAATAAGCGACCTTCTTTTATCCTGTGATGAACAGTTAGCTGGTGGTGTTTGGCTTATGATTTCTTCTCGCTGCAGGGTACAGACAAAGCCCTTGCGGCTTTTTCAGGCCTGCAAATGTACTCTGTTTACGGAATAAATAAACACTATTAACATTTATTATTATTATTAATATTATTATTATTATTATTATTATTATTATTATTATTATTATTAGTAGTAGTAGTAGTAGTAGTAGTAGTAGTAGTAGTAGTAGTAGTAGTATAAAAATGAACGTTTATGACTCCAGGAGGACTTGTTGTCGCGAATTTGTTTCGGGATTTCTAAAATAATAGCTCACCACCTTTTAATATCTTTTGTGTTGTTCTCTTCTGTTCCCCTGCTTTGTCATAGTTGGTGCATAGAAACCAAGTAGCCGGACGATCTCAAGGTGTCCTGGAATGAGAACTCTTCCCCAAGGCTAACTCTTTATTGAGACGTTTGTTCCTTCTCCTCCGCGTCATTGTTGGCCCTGTTTTGTTTTCAAAATGAACGACTTATTGCTCAGTACGGCACATTTTTCATGAGCCATAACCTATTGTCCCGCTCTGAACACCTTTCGTTGTTTGTTCTGGATCTGTTTGCATCGTATAGCGAGATGAAAGGTAAGATAGTTTTGTTGTGCGCGTGCTTTTACATAAGTGCGTTGGCGGGTAGGCACTCCCCCCTCAGTCAACAGACACGCACAACCAACCAACTGCACTTACCCATCCACCTAAACAGCCACTCTCTAAGACGTACCCGTACGTCGTCTTCACCACAGCGCTATAGAATGACCAATTGAAGAGTCCAAGTGTGCAAATTCGGCCAATGACGAAACCCAACATTTGATTCGACTGAAAAAAGTGCGTGTGAGCAGGGACAACACGCAAGGCTTGAATGGCGTATTGAATTGCGCAATGCCCCTGCGCATATGCTTTTTTTTTGCACTTAAATTTAATGCGCGGCCGCGTAATTCGTCGAATTTGCACACTAAGACACTTCGATTGGTAATTATAAAGCATTGTTGTTAAGTCACCCTACGGACCCGCCGCGGTGGCTCAGTGGCTAAGGCGTTGCGCTGCTGAGCACGAGGTCGCGGGTTCGATTCCCGGC
Source organism: Haemaphysalis longicornis (assembly GCF_048455015.1). Lineage (NCBI taxonomy): Eukaryota > Metazoa > Arthropoda > Arachnida > Ixodida > Ixodidae > Haemaphysalis > Haemaphysalis longicornis. The sequence continues at coordinate 57,246,672 of NW_027526385.1, read as the reverse complement.
CGCGGCGGCCGCTTTTCCGGTGGAGACGAAAAGCGAAAACGCCCGTGTGTACGAGACTTCGGAGCAGGTTGAAGATCCCCAGGTGGTCCAAATTAATCCGGAGCCCTCCACTACGGCGCGCCTCGTCACCTGCGTTGCGTCGGCGCGTTAAACCATACAATCAATCAATCAATCAATCAATCAATCAATCAATCAATCAATCAATCAATCAATCAATCAATCAAGTCGCCCTGCGGGGACTTTTTGGAGTGTCCACACGAGAGCTCAACTGCGTGTGCGTCAGTAAATACGGGTGATAAGAATTGACGTCATAGGCTTTGACCTCAGACTACCGTGAACCCTGTTTTCTCTAATCAGTGGACTTTTCTCCAGCGTCCTCAACCTAATCACGGGACGAAATGGACTCTGCAACACGTTCGAGAAACGCGTTCCAACGCGGTTCCTCTTTCCTTCGCGTCTGGAAGCACTGCGAAAGCTTACTATATATATTTGCTCGCCGCCGTGGATCCGCCTTCCATTTCTGATTTGCTTTTGGGGCTTTTTTAAAGCATGACTATCGAATGCATTCATTGTTGCAACAGAAGGAAAGCCGACCAATAGCCGCTACACCACTGTAATCACATAGTTCCTGTGGTCTAAGAACGCCAAGACCGGGAAAGAGAAAAATCCCTGCAGCAGGTTTCTACGTTATTTTACGGCAAAGAAGAGGAGTAATAAAGATTTACTGAGCAAAAGGATGGGAGTGAGGGGTGGTGGTCGGTTTCCTACGTCGACGCAAGCGTTTGCTGATTCCAGGGCTCGTTGCACCAGAGCTTCTTGACGCTCCGGTGCCGAGCTGGTCAGCGCAGACTAATACTGCTCAGGGGATGGGAGTGGACGGGGAGTCATTTTTGGCTGAGGTTCTTTGCGACCCATTAAAATAAGTACTGTATGTGTTAGTTGACTACGTTCTGCAAGCAATTAGGATTTCAAAAAAAAAGTTGAAGAAAGTGTATCAGGGTCCGTTCAATATGCAAATGGGTGTTAAGAATCAAATCATCGTACCGGTAAAGTTGATTTCTCCTTAAAGAAGCCATGAAGACAAAAAACAAGTTTGTATTATTCGAAAGATTTCGTGTTTTATAGTGTCCCCAGCGCTTGTCCGGATGTAAACGATGTTTTATTCACTGGAAAATAATTGAATTTACGTTAAATTTTGATTATCCCGCTGAATCGTGTGTTTTCGTGGTCTGCAATGACATCAGAGGAACTGACTGCTCTGTAGCCGATTGAAAAGGCTTGTTTACTGTTAGTGAACCTAGATGGCGCCACCATACCGTGGCAAGCCGTTTTATGCGTCTTGTTTGTTTGTCATTGTATTTGAACCTAAAATGCTTGTTTTTGTTCAGGGAGAAAATAATCGTTTCGTGAAATAGAGTGCTCGCTCAACAAATATGCTCACGTAATACACCCTTGCTTGCGTCAATCGGCAAGTGTCGTCTAAAACAACCCCATAAAGCCCCGCAGTCCTGTGCAGCTAAACCAAGCATAGTTCGCGCAATACCAACAGCAGTACGCATCGGTACTTCTATGTGTACGTGTGCTTTCGTAACTTCCACGGTCGGTCCCACCATTCTTACTGCTTTAAAAAGAACGTGGCCTAAACTTAAGCACAAATAGCCCGTTCAGCAAGCTTATAAGATGTGCCTAATTTGCGTTCACTTTTGCCGGCCTCCGCCAATCGCAGAGCTGGCTGGTATGACATCATAGGTTCTGTTGCGGGAAATGAGCTAGTGAGTAGCATCAACACCACCTAGATAAGTTTTTGGTCGCATGGCCTTTCCCTCTTTTCCTAATTATACGTCTTACTTGAGCAAATTTTATGTTAAAACTGGTGTCAGTATGATTCTAACGAGGCAATCTTCTGAATTAACCAAACTTCTGTTTTGTCTTCATGGCTCGTTTAAGCTCAATATTTATTTTCTGTGATAATCGATACCTTATTTGACACCTTATTTTAATACAAAAGAATGGGAAGGCAAAGCAGGCATTCCTTAGAAACCTCATGTTGGGTAACTGCTGAGGTCTTGCTTGATGTTCACTTTATTGTTCGTAAACTTTTCTTTAGTTATATTGTTCTGACAACCATTCTGCCGAGGTATACCGGGGCTCAAAGCAATAATTCGTTTTTCTGCCGCCCGAGATGAAGCTGGTCACGCTTTCTCTACTGGTTTACTTACCTAAAAGCGTAGAATTCTTCTACTAACCTGAGATCTGGTCGGTGTATGTGTGTGTGTGTGTGGGGGGGGGGGGGGGAGCGGGATTGTCTTGTCAGGAAAGCTAAGAAGCAGCTCCAGCGGAATAGCTTTATTTACTCTCCAGGGACGTTTCCTGATGGTCGTTGTGTCATTTCATCTTTTATCTAGACACTTTTCTTCGCTCGACTCAGTACATATACTAACCCAGGGTTTAGGAAGCTAGAATGTTCATCCGCGCTTTTACGACAATGACCCGGACATGGTGCCAACCGATGCGTCTCGCTCTACCGGAGCAACTTGCAAAGACAAGCCGTAACAAACGAGCCAATCACCCGCGCGTCCGCTCGAACGAGCACCACGAAGGAAGCGGAGGAACTGGCCATTGCGTTGGCCTTGCGTTGGACACGTTCCTCACGGAGTCGCAGGATGTTTACAAAAGTTAAATTCGGGGTTTGTGGCGACCATGTAGCTTCGGATGCTAATGGCCGAGGAATATATTCTTCATCATTGTGGCATTTACCTTCATGCACAAACGGTGAGTGCATGAAGGTAACAATAACAAAAAAAAACACTGCCACACCTTGTTGTTTTCCCCCTTCCAACCCTCTACGACTGTAGTGGCAGGCTACAGAAGTGGGGAAAGAATTGTAGGGGTGGAAACACTTTTGCAACGCCTTGCCGATAGACATACGAAGGAGGACAATTTTAAGGCAAAAGCCTTAGATCTGTATGTTTCAAGGGCGTTGTGGAGCACAGAAAATCGTGACGTACAAGAAATAGGAGCAAAAACCGGGCATCCCGCGTCGGGATAGAAAAAACAGTAGTGCCGAAAGAGTGTAGGCCACTGCCGTACGGGCTATGCAAGCCACATTGAGATGGGAAGGGATGAATGGAACGAACAGGAGAGAGAGAGAGAGAGAGAGAGAGAGAGAGAGAGAGAGAGAGAGAGAGAGAGAGAGAGAGAGAGAGAGAGAGAGAGAGAGAGAGAGAGAGAGAGAGGAATCTTTTATTAAATATATGCACAGGGGCCTGGTGATGCCTTCAAGCCGCTGCCTGATGAATGCCGCCAGTTCCTTTGTTTTTCCGTTGCGCTTGTTTCGGTCAGCCGCCCTTTGTGGGATGTGTTTGCAGTGCTGTGTGTGGTTGTGGAGTTCCAAATGATGGGATCTTGATATAGTATGACTTTACATGTGTAGCAAGTAGGCGTGCAGTTTTAGGATCTCCTTATGTCTTGTGTAGTCTAGCTGGAGTACCACGGTGTACGTTTGAGCTTGTCTTGTTAATGTGGCTTGGTGTCTTGTGAGCGTGTCAGAGGTCTGCGGGAGTTCCCTCCTTCCCGTGCAGTAGTCTTGCCGTTTAGTTCCTGTCGGGGGCGTGAGTGTTTGGTTCGGTTCTAGGATGACAGGAGCCCGGGCTGCAGCTTCTCGGGATAGCTGATTAAGTGTTTGGTAGCCCGCAATTTCTTCACGCCCAGGTATCCAGTACAATGTCACAGTTCCCTTGATTCTGTGGTTGATGGCCGTTACTATGGGTCGTAGCAGTTCCATGCGTAGCCGTTGGTTATAGGCGCTTTTTGAGTGCGCGTATATGTACGTCAGCTTCGTGGGGATGGATGTGTGGACAATGGCAGTGGCGATGGCTTTGAGTTCAGCCCACATGGGTTGCGCTGTGGGGACGCACTGCTGGTACTCCAATGTTCCCTCAAGGTCAGCATGCGCTATACTTTCAGCTGTCTCTTACAGCTGCATCTGTGTTGGCGATGGCAAGCGAGCCGAACGAGCCTCGGCGTGTGCCGTCGATGGGGCTGCTCAAATGGTGACGAGTGCGGCCGCCAAGTTCAACCGTAAGTTCAACACCAGGTCAACAGTACATCCAACTTTGCCTTCGTCTTCACCTTTTCAGAAAGCCCCAAGCATCCGTCTTGGAGGCGATGATCCGTCGTAATTTCTTTATAGATAGCTTGTCGCGTGTCCAGTTATCGGCAGTATCTGTGAAAAACAAAAGAAGAGCGAGAACCAATAGCTGAAAAAAAAAACGAATTTCTAAAAAAAAAACAAGGTTTCTTTCATGATGCTCCTTCACTTCAAAGGTCGTTTCAGTTTTGTTTACGCTACGAACCGGAAGTTATTACTTTTTTTTCGTTATACTTGAACTAAAAGGGCAACATCCGATATTACGCTCTTGAGATGGTGGCGGTGACAGTAAACATGTTCTTTATTGATCGTTCAGCAGATGCTCTCGTGCTCAAGTTCCACTATGTACCCACAAAATACGAGTATTCTTTCCTCCACCGCACACACCCACTTTTAATCTCAGACTTTGCTTTTCTTTCTGCTTTTTTTACGTTTTTTGAGGAGCAAGGGATGCCTTCGCCGTCTATGCGCTCAGACATATTTCATGGTAGAACTTGTTGCGACACTGCCGTGAAGAAAGAGGCTGCTCGGATGTCATTATTTCTGAAAAAAAAAAGGACGCAGTTTGCAGCAGGGGATGTTTACGTCGTTCTCCAAGTGTCTACAAACCAGAAATTAAAAAAAAAAACAGTTACAAAGAGCGCTTAGTGCAGAGAAAGGTTGCGTATTAAGCGTATCATGCTGTTAACGAAATACTGCTTATTGTGCGTTTCAGGAAACTATAATGAACGGGCAACCCGACTTGTATTGACCTTTTAATCTCATCGTAAGTTGTTCGGAATGCCCTTACATTAAAAAAAAGAAAAACTACGATAAATATTCTACACAATCGAAAATGATCAACCTCATTACCATGATCGCGCACGCTGTGGGGATCATTCGAGATACGCGGCAGTCAGGGTCAAAGGTCTCTTCAAAGGCGAGTACCATACGCTGAAACAAGATTATGCTGCAAGCAATAAATATTAAACGCAGATAAAGGTACGATCAAAACGAGCGCATTTTAAGAAGCGCAAAGAAAGATATAACAACCTACCAATTATTTGTGTGAAGAAAAATGTGTATGGTGACAACCAAATAAGGGCATCAACCCCCGCTTATTGTAATAAAAACCATTCTCCCTACCACATTTCTTCAATGCATCCTAATTACCTGACATCTTAGAAACCTTAGGTAGGAGGTGCCCTTACCGGGACATAGCGTATCTTCATATTTTGGTTCGCGTGAGAGTGCGAGGACGCTTTGAGTGCACATTAATAAAATTAACTTAAAGGCCCCTAAGCAACCACGTAGGAGGCGCCTAGTGGTATTTTAGGAGCGCCTTAATCCCCATCGAACCGGCATCTCGTCTTTCTGAATCGCTGTGAGCCCCTCGCACATAGAATGTTCACCATACCGTGAGGTGAACGCCTGGCGTAGTTTCCGCACATCGCATCTTCGTGTGGTGAATGAACGGTACGGCTTTATCAAATATTTCTTTTAAAAAAGAAAAAAAAGGTCATTTTCAAAAACCCCAAATGGTCTAAATTATTCCGTGGTTCCTCTCTCGGTGCGCCTGACAGTCGATGGGTGCACTTTCAATGCGTAAACCACCGATTCGTTTTTTTTTTTTCTTTAGTTGGCACCGTATGACTACGGGATATGGAGCAAGTTTTACGGCAGCCTAAACTTCCAGGCGGTTGCATGAAGTTCGTCTGCTATTGCAGGTCTCGCCGCACCGGAAATGCCGGGCGTTTTTGTGAGAACTAGCGCAAGAAAAGTCACTGACAAGCAACTCCACAACGTGACTTGAAACAAACACACAAAAAAAATTCCCCGCATTTCCCCGAGGGGAAGAATGTGAAAGTGCGAATGCAAGAGTTGAATTTGCGCGGTTCGGTAATGTTCGCGAAAGAGAGATCACACACACACACACACACAACTACAAAGAAAAAAAGATGCATTTATTCACAGACACCTATTTGTGTTGTCGTTGTACTTGATTGCTAGAGCGGATCTCAGCTTTGAAATTTCGTGTCAGTACTCCTTTAAGCGGGTGCATTAGCCCTTCTCACGCCCGATTCCTGGCCAATCCCCCACGTGGGTATGTGCCATGTCAGCGGCCAGGCAGCGCGCGCCCATCTCCCCCCGTTGCCAAGGAAGACGAGGAGCGCGCGCACCCGCAGCTGTTGCTATGCGGACGGCGGCGGAATGCGGACGGCGGCGGACGCTTCAGGCTCGCTTAAGAAGTGCATTCGCACTTAAAAACATGCGCCATTCAACTGGATGGTTAGCGAAACTTCTTATCACACGATGGAGGTGACAACTCAGTTTAAGAGAGAAGTATGAGCAAATTTTATTTTCAACATGCGGTCACCAAGACACTGCGAGACATACCCCTTACAGTCAACACAACGCATACGTTTCCACCACGATTGACAACCTGGACCAATGAGCCACTGCAGTCACCGCCTTTACTACAAACTCCGAGAATACATGACAAGTCGCCGTAAGCCTGGTCCTCGCATATCAAGAGCTCGTACGGTGACTAGGTCCAACGAGTCATTAGATCCAACGAGTCAGGACAACCACTAGGTCACGGGATGCCCGCGTCAGAAGACCTAACCAGTCAAGAGATCCATCCGAATTACTAGATCCAACGCGTCAATAAATCCGACAAATCACGAGATTCATCCGAGTCACTAGATCTAACGCGTCAATAGATGCACGAGTCAAGAGATCGATTGATTGATTGTAGGGTTTAATGCGCCGACGCAACGCAGGCGATGCGGCGCGCCGTAGTGACGGGCTAAGGATTAATTTTGACCACCTGGGGATCTTTAACGTGCGCCGAAATCTGGTACACACGGGTGTTTTTGCTTTTCGCCTCCATCGGGAAAGCGGCCGCAGCGTCCGGGAATCGAGCCCGCGACCTCGTGCTCTGCAGCGCAACGCCTTAGCCACTGAGCCACCGCGGCGGGTGAGTCAAGAGATCCATCCGAGTCGCTAGATCCAACGCGTCCGTAGGTCCAATGAGTCATTACACCCAACGGGAAGAACCATGCGTGCTTCAATCCATCAAGAATGAATCACAATCATCAATGACTCTCTGACACTGCCGTAATTACCTCCTTAGCCGCATCTCCACTCAAGCACTCCGAATTCTCCGACGACTACCCAAGTCCGCCTCGCCGACATCATAAGGGCACCCTGCCACACGGGACTTCAGGCCACATGGGCGTGCGGAGACATGAAGCGGCACATGCCGCGGCCCGAGATCACCTTCACCGGGCAGTTCACGCTCCGACCCATGACACCCCATCTATCCCTCATCCCCACCCGCTGTGTCTCCGCTCACCTATACAGACATGCTCGCTCAGTACCGATTATCCCACCGAAAACTTTCCACCATCGAATCCGCAAATCTCGATGTCCTGACACGAAGCTACTGCCCACCGAAAACTGCACACCTACACATACCCCACAACACCATTCTGCACGCCCTGCTTCCCACACAATACACCGCTACAGGTCAACACAGCCCAGAATTAGGCATTCGCTTCCACATAACAGTTGCATACCCCCACACACGAATACCCCCCCCCCCTCCCTATCATTACACCACAGGGGTGGGTGGAGCTTCTCACTAGTTCAGCCCTAGCCGCGCAGCGCATGCTAGTGGAGAGGGCCATCTCGCCAGCAAGCACCACGGTACCCTGGAGTCTGAGGACACCTACCACATGGAGAGCGCCCGAAGATCGCGCGTGCTGTTAAAGGAGTAGTGACACGAAATTCGAAACCTGAGATAACTATGTAAAATGCTTCCTTTTTATCTAGAGATATCTCCCAGCAAGCTTCAACAGTAACCGTTCAGAATAACATATTTCAAATCCATGTTATTCTTTTCCCGCATGAGAAAGCCCAGAGCGGGTAATCATGACGTCATCTTCTCTTTGCCTCAAACTGCCGACGTCGGGTCTCCCGTGATGTTGCCGACGCGCTGGCTGCGGTTGGCGCGTGATGCTACGCCACGTGTACACGTCATGGTTTCGGGAGTGACGTCATGTTGCCCGGGCGCGTGGGGATGGTGAAAACCTCGGCCGGTGTGGGCGCGCGAGCGCTTCTAGGCAACACCATCTAGAATCTAGCGCATCCAGGCAGCACTACCTTGTCAAGATGGTGTTGTTCCAGGTCGGAAGCGGTGCGACAAGAATGGTGACGTCACAGGTGCCCTTCTGTCATGGCGGCCGCTCGGCGTTCGTTTTATCGAAACCGAAACTGACACGAATAAACGACACCGTAAATGAAGTTTTACCCTGCGATCGACTGTCCAATGTGCCATTCTATGATTAGTCGGCTTGTAGGCACCCATAGCCGCGAAAAAAACGCAACACAAAAATTTAGTGTCAGTACTCCTTTAAAAGAAGTTTAACCACTCCACTCTTGAGCGTTGACGACGATCATCCCAAAGGAAAACACATATGCGCGCTCACACACTTTTATGTTGACTCCACTGATCCAGAAAGCTATTTCTTATGATGGCTAATCTAATCAAAATGCATATCCAAGAAGTGAGGCCAAAGTAGGGCAAATGACCTCTCAATCTGCGACCTCGCCACAGACTCAGTTAATCTATGTCATTCTCACCTCAACCTCAACCACATCGTCGAGGTTCAGGCTCGGGTAGGCAAACTAACCTCGGCATGCATCCAACACCGAATATCTCACCTCAACATCACTTCACACGTAACCTTACCTCTAACGGGACCAACCATCAACCTCATGCACATCAGTCATTTAATGTTTATTTGTATACTAAAACTGAAAGCCTTTTAAGGAGCAAGCGGCGGTAGATACAATAAAGGCAAAGCGTATGTACTAAAAAATGTGCTCGCACCGAATATCTACAAAAACGCAGGCCAAAGCTAAATGTACAGCGCTAAAAATATGGACAGTAAATGATTCGCATTACATAACTAACTTCAACGATCAGAATTTCAAAAAATTCAGACTGGTTTAGCTCACATAATTGAAGCTTTCTTTGATGGAAATGTGAAAGTTGCGTACCGAGGCTGTTAAACAAGAGGGGGGAGAGGAGGGCGCACCCCCTCTCAAATTTTGGGGTTCTTTAACGCGAAGGGGAGACGGAAGAAGCCACTGACCCTAAGAATAAATAACGACTTCCTTCCCATTCCAAATGATTTACGCCCAACACGGAATACGATAGAAGTAATGCGACATTCTTTGCATATTTTAGCAGCCCTTGACACACGAGAGCACTCGCAGAGGGCGGGGTGCATCTGACCTCCGCCATCTTGTTTTGTAAAAATATGCTGCAACTAAAATAACAAACAATATTTGTACTACTAACTTTTTTCTCAGAGAAAAGGAGAAGCAGTGAATTAATCAGAGCGCGAAGATTCCGTTCTGACTCAACATGTTTACGTTACCGGAATATTCTCAAGCGCAGGCTGCCGTGATTGGTGCGCTCATTCAGAAAAATCTCGGCTGTCGTCTGTACATACATATTTGAACTCTGACCCTTCTGAGTGAGAGCGGAAACGATAACAAACACTCCCTCTGAAGGTCGAAGCACTCGCGCAATGCTCCTGGGGCTTCCTGCTTCGTTTTGTCAAGCGGACGTCTCAGAGGAACCCAAATAACCACGAGGGAGGAGCAGACGGCAGCGTGTAGTCTGTTTACCTTGCGAGTATCGTCTGCCAGCTGCCTCGCCCTTTTCCGGCACCGCATTTCTCGTTCCCGTTTCAATTTTTAGCGAAACTTTAAACCAGGAGAGGGTAAATCAAGAATAAAAGAAAGACTCTCGTCTTAAACTTCGAAACGAGCCAGATTTTGTGCCCGCAGGCGCCAGGTCTGCGCTGCTATTTACTCTTTTCATTACGCCGGTCGATTCTTTCACGTCGTCTGCTACAGTCTTTTGGCGCGGGCTTGATTTCTCACTGTCGTCTGCTCAAGAAGCGCTTCGTCACGGAATGTCGCACGTGGCTTTATTTACTCACCCACACGTCACGTTCTCGCTAACGTGCGAGTTTATTACGCCAAGGTCGCTGACCTTTCTCAGCACATTCCGAGAGATCATCGAGTTATCAACAATTAGGCACCATTGTGCCGATGCGCGAGGTCGACGAACCCGGTTATACGCAGGCGGAAATGAAAACGGCGAGATGTGTGAGTGACACCCGCTCTTTAAGGGAGACCTACGGGGAGCTGGTGTTGATTGCGACGGGGAGCCACTACTGCGGCGGATAATCGTCGGACGATAGGAATAACAGAAGCGCGACTGGAATTAGAAACCTACGCAATAATACGGTGTCGTTAGCCCCAGCCGTTAGCGCAAATGATTCGAATCTCAGTGGGAGCAACGATTATGCAAGTAATTCTATTTGTGCGTCTTGCTCGTTTCTTTTCTTCGTCGTTTTTGCCTGCTGCAATGGCTTTCTTCGCACAGAAGCGCTTAAAGGCACCCTGGCGCGTATAGTCGTTAACGACTGAACCGAAAACGGTAGAGGCCGTTTCCCGGAGTGCAGGCTTCTTTTGTTTTTTGTGGGCGTACAGACACGGCCGGGCATCCGCCGAAACAAAAAAAAAATGAAAACACGAGGTTCTGCCGTTTGGAAAATATCTGTATCAAAAACAAACAGATTCAGTGAGATCATAGAACCCAGGCCTAATGAAGAAACTGATCATTTCGTTTCCGGTTTGCGCCGAAGAGCGCGTGATCTTGCCAAGCAACCAAGCATAGTGTTTTGACTAGTATGCCTAAACGTAGACTGTCGAGGATAACTTTCCGCGCCACGATTTGCACCAAATGAATTTCCTTGCCTTATAGCCTACGAACTTTCGATGTTTCCGAGGTGCATGCATTAGCGGGCTTTCAACGGCATGGAGCTCAATGAACATTTCGGGAAACTATAAAAAGGTAACATGTGTCGAAGAATTAACTTCTCATTTTTAATGAAATTTTTTAATTTGTAACGCTCTCCATTCTTTCAGCTTCCTCCCTTGCCAAGAGTAAGTGAACGCCGTAGACACTTTCTCTATCGCCGCCATTCCTCACCTTTCTTTTCATTGTCCACCTTATAATGCCGCTCATCGGCTTTGTCAACCTAGAGTGGACAAAAAACCGTCGCACAGAACAAAAACAAAACAAAAAATAAACAGACTGCTTAGCAGCGGAGAATAACGCGCTAAGGGAGCGTACAGGTGCTGTCAAAAGTAATTGGAACACGGTCTTGTAAATTTGGAAGAATTTCTTCTTCGGGAAACTCCGTGGGTGCCTGGTGGGCGTTTAGAATACTCCTCCTTAATAGAAAAAGCTTCCTGCACACCCATATAGGCTGTCATAAAGCCAGTAAGGCAAATATTTTCTGATATTTACTGATATTTGTTCCACTTGCTTATGACGGCACCTGTACGTCGTGCTGATAGAACGTCATTCATGGCGCATTGTGGGCATGTACTGTCCCGTGGATACGTTGCACTGTGCGGTATACGCTTCGTAGTGAGCCCACCGGATTCCTAGTTTGGGCACATATTTCTTGAGGTTTACCCTCTTAGTGCTTGCTCACTGATTGATTAATTAATTGATTGATTGATTGATTTGTGGTCACATCCGTATAGCACCGTCCAGATGTGTTTATGTGCAGTACAATAGAAACGTGATTGATTGATTGATTGATTGATTGATTGATTGATTGATTGATTGATTGATTGATTGATTGATTGATTGATTGATTGATTGATTTCTGAAATGTATGAGTTGATAGCCAGTTTACAATGCGTTGTCCTATACACCTCGGCTTCGTCGCTGAGCTCATTCATTGCTATTAGCGACCCTTGGTGCGAATAATTGTTTTACATTATACAACTATTTTTTTAGGCTTGGTAACCAAGGGGGCCGAGGCTTGAAGCCATCTTCAACAGTGTTTCTTTATTTTTCAATTTTGAATAGATGGAAGTCTGAGCGACGGTTCTTTTTCCTTTTTTTTTTTTTTTTTGTTCCAGGATATGGCACCACTCAGACGTTTTTTCCCTTTCCGGACGTTGCTGCTTGGATGCGTTTACATGCTGCCTATCGGTCACTGGCAAGGAGGAGTCTGAAAGAAAGAAGAAGGGTGGGGAGACGCAGCAGTTGTTTCCTCTGCGGCAGTAGGAAATAAACCAGACATTTTTACATGACTTTTGTGTTCCAATGCCCCCCCCCCCCTTTTTTTTTGTTCGTTTTTCAAACAAAGGTACGCACCCAAACGAGCAACGTGGTGTCACAGCAGCCAACTCTGATTGGGAAAGCGTTTAGCGTTTGCACCGAGCGCTGATAGTCGACTTGCTGCGGTCGGCAATTCGGCGTAAATGTAACGCAGCAGTTCGTCCATTCGATCGGGCGCCTGGAACATTGGCGAATGCCGAGTTCTTTACAGCAGCGCAGTTCAATAAACCCTGACAACGCTATACTATTCATGACGATGCTCACTTGCCGCAAGGCCAGATAGTTTAAGCGTGACCCCGCAAAAAACTGTTGTTCGCCAAACTCAGCCCGAGAACTATACAAATCACTGCAGTGCAGTTCATTAGGTATGCAAATACTGCCTGACGGGTTTACGTTGAGTGCACCCTTTTCGAAAGAGGCGTCTCTACGTGACTTCTTTCGCGATAGTTAGGCCGGCTGTAAAGGCACGCAATACTACCTTTCCCCAGAACAGCAACGAACAGGTCATCAAAGTTGAGCGGTTTGTTTAGGGTTGGTTTACGTACGGCTGTAGACAGCAGGCGCCGGCTCGTTGAAGGCCGGCTTGGAATGGCTCTAACTGGCTCGCGTTGGCTTGAACGCTTTTACCGCGACGCTCGTGAAGCGAGACGATAACGACTCGCAGGCGGCAGTGTTATCTGCCGTAATGACGTTTAGGCACAGAACCATATATGCACTGTGAACAATTACACTTTTGCGGCTGACTAGTTCTGCAGCCCGGATTACCAACGAAAATTGCGGTTCATGACGCAGCAGGAACAAAAACGAAAACGAAGGGGCGTCGCTCGGGTGAGCAGGCATGTTTGCTGTAAAGTAAATTCAAAATAAATCGAGGGAAGGTCGATTGTTAGAGTGGAGACTATTACGAGGGGATAGGAAATGCGAAAAAAAAAATGCAAAAATTGCAAAACGCGTGACTGTGGTCGTGTTCGGCTGGCTGGTTGGGACGATTGCAAATGAGGCAGCGCGGCAACGGATCAAGACTGTTTCCCGAAGTACGGAATAAAAGCGAAGAAGAAAACGGACAAACAGACAGTCAACTTCGCCGCCTCCAGCTTCGTTGTCATGGAGACTCTTCCTAGAGGATGTCTTCTCTTCATCTGGGTCACACGACGCAACCATGTTTTCTCCCAACAGCAAATCCTCCCGAAGAAACCGGAAATCGCTTTGCCGTAAACAAAGACGATGAGATGTTTGTTTGTGTCCTTCCCGGGAAGAAACATTTCCGCGAGAAACAGCGCAGGAATGCGGCTGGAGTGATAGAAAAGTTTTTAATTAGAGGGGCTGCGGTCCGCTTTCGTAACGCTGCTGTACGTTCACTTATTAACCGCGCTACAAATGTTCGCCACAGTTCGGAAAAGTAGGACACGAATCGCATGGCGGTATGGCAGCATTGTTCCAAGAACTGGTGTGCGAAGACACGTTCGTGAAGACAAAAAAGCGAGCAAAAAAGAATTGGGTCGCGCTTTCATGAATAACGCGTAGGTATATACGCAGAGCCCAATTCAGGTCGCTGTAGTGTAAGCAAGGCGAGAGATAGTGTCACGGCCAGACGACGTCGATTGGCGAAGAGTACGGCACGCCATATAGTTTTTATTATTGCGCCTGCGTTGGCCGTACCGTGCTCAGTGTGTGTACCGAGGGACCCCGAATGGGAAATGTGGTGTTTTCTTTTCCGTTTCTGGGTCACGGCGGTGAGAAATACCGATGTCGCGTTCCGAATGCTGCGCAAACACGAACTCCGCGAACTAGACACGGACAAATTTAGGGCGAGTTCAAGGTTCCGTCGTGACAGCGGGCCTATTTTTGGGCCCTTGTTCAATCACACCTGCGGCGCGCAAGCAGACGACACACAACAGACGATCACAAATCTCTCCGAGCAATGCGAGCGCAACAGACGGCATCGTCTGCTCGAAGACGAGGCTGTTTCGAAAAATACGACGGGTCTATCAACTTGCGGCCGGTTCCATCTCGCCTTCTCTTTGTTAGACGTTCTTGTTGGAGTCATGTAGACAGAAATGTTACTAAAACGGGACCGTGGGTTGCGATAGCAGTGCAAAGCTTTGGATATATTTGCATTTAAAGAGATTTTTTCCTTCCGGAAGAAAATGAAGATCTGTGTATAAAAGGAGCCCCTATTTGTTTACGAAGTTCTGAGAGATGCCGGTGACCGAAGTTTCGCCGTGTTGTTTTTTGAGATTGTATTGATCGTTCTGTTTGCTAATGCTTGCTTCATCGTTAGTCAAACGCTGGCTTTCTTTTCTAAGCACCGGACGTCTCGCGAATATTAATCACCTCATCAGAAAGCTGGGCATTCAAATTTGAAAGCCAAGAACATTGTCAGAAGAAAGCGTTCATGTGAATGTGAATTCACATGAATTCAAAGTGAATTCAATTTAAACGAATGTTTACAAGAAATGCAATTGCTGAAATGTTTACTATACCGATATTACTCTAGAAGGTGTAATTAAGTGGAAATCTCTTAGGAACCCGGAATGTATCTATTGATTTCGTTATATAGAAATATGCTGTTAGATTGAGGAAAGCAATAGTCAAGAACGATTGTCTATCCAGTGGGACCGGGAAAAAAGACAGCGCCGGTCTTCTAAAAAGGTTTTTCTTGTTGGCAAATGTGTTAACAAACGATAATCAAAAAACGATTCAATAATGAGTCAAGGCATATTATAAAAGAATATTAGTATGACTCGCTAAGTAGAATGACAATAACTGCATTAATCCCCTGAAAAGAGATGCTGAATGGCCACCAAATGAACATTTAACGTCTACCCCAAATTAATCCGCACAGCTAAAAAGAAAAGATTTTTCAGACAACTTCATCGAGCAAAAATTCATCCAGGATTCCAACCGCGGATTGGCGCCAGTCTACGAAAGCTGGTCTGTGAATTATTGTATACAGGAGGTCAGATGTTTACAGCGAATTAACTGAGACATATATATCGGAGAAATAAGCTTCAGTCGACTATCGCGAAGCCCCTGAAGTAACTTTATCCCGAAAACAAGTCGACATTCACTTTAAATAAATCAATACAGCACCAATAAATAGCCATGCATAATTAATCCTCAGCTGTGAAGTTTTCTGCAATAGCTGTATAGCTGTGTCTTTTAGGTTGGACGTCAACTTTTAAATTGCATCCACTGCACTTACCCCACTTTTTTAGCCGACGAACCAATATTTCTGTTAAACTTTTTTTAAGTTCTTAGCAGAAATAAAATTTCTACAGCTCTTGTCGTATCAGGATAATCATCCTGGTCCTATACACCAGCCAGCTTCGCTGCTGCTTCGTTGCGCTGCTGAGAATGGGGTCGCGGGTTCGATTGCCGGCAGCGGCGGCCGCTTCTCTGATGGAGGCGAAAGGCGAAAACGCCAGTCTGTACGAGATTTTGGCGGACGTTAAAGATCCACAGGTGGTCAAAATTAATCCGGAGCCCTCCACTCCGGCGCGCCTCATCGCCTGGGTTGCGTCGGCGCGTTAAACCCTGCAATCAATCAATCAATCAATCAATCAATCAATCAATCAATCAATCAATCAATCAATCAATCAATCAATCAATCAATCAATCAATCAATCAATCAATCAATCAATCAATCAATCAATCAATCGTCAATCAATCAATCAATCAATCAATCAGCCATCTTCATTGTGATTAGTTTCGTTTCACTTTCACTTTAACTTGCAGGTTTTAGTATTTACGGTTACATCACTCATTAACACAAATATTTCTCTGACAACTCGGTAGCCTGCGTCCCTATGCAATGCACTTAGGCTGTTTTTTTATTTGAATTTCGAAGTGGAGTATGGAAACAACTTTGGAATACATTGATACCTGCTGAAATGCATCGCCTAGAATGAACCTCAGTGCAAACTATATATTTCGGATTGTGCTCGTTTAATATGGTTCACGCTTTTGTATTTGCTTTTGTGCTTGTTACTTTTAAGCCAAGGAAAATTGCTGCATCAGGGTACGGCTCGTAACATGTAAACTGATAAATGCTCATGGGCATGTTTTTGTCTCCATTTGCAGAACCAGTCTGTGTTACTTTGTTGAAACTGATGTGTGCGCACCTTCAATGGATTACTTTCTGCAACATGCTGCGAGTTGCTGTGAACGAACTGTTGATTGTGTGAACTGAATTGACATATGTGTTAACGTGGGAAGGGGGCCGGAACCCCCTCAGGTGACTTGCGCCTTTAGCCCTGGTCTCCTTTTAGACATCTACACTGCTGAAAAAGAAATAAAGAAATCGTTCTTTGGTGCTCTTTGCTCTTGTTGGCATCGCGCTATTAAATCATCATCATCATCATATAATCATCATAATCAAATTTAACATCGCAGGGTCTCCCTTGGGGTTTGCTCTAACCTGGTGGTCTGAGTGACACTGAAGGCAGTCTGTGGAACTTAAGTTTGAAGCTTCGTGGTATATTCTAACTCACGTAACCATTCACTTCACAACGTGAAGGAAGCCCGGATGTTTACTCTGCTTGCCATGTGTGGAAGACAGAAGAAACACGTATGGAAGCCATAATATCTCAATTTCAGAGGACGAAGTGTATTTTGGCAGGCCACATACGTAATGCGGAGAAGTGACAACAAATGGACCGTCACGGTAACGATTAAAGTGGTGACCTTGGGACGGAACCGTTAAGAATCGACTAGGGCAGGAGGTGGCACCCTGCGGCCCGCGCGGCAGCATTATAGTATCCCCCAGCACGTCTTGCGAGCAGCCCCCACCCGTTCCCCTGTCCCTTCCCATCTGGAAACCGACACGGCAATTTTGACCTCAAATGGGGTTAGACGGGAGACAAGACCAGAGAATTGATCGCGTCTAGTTGGCATTGTCCCCCATCTTCACGCTTAGCCAGGTTATTGTCCATTATTGTCAAATATTATTGCCAATTCGCTGAACTTTTCTCTTTGCCTGCAAAGATCCCCCCCCCCCCTTCCGCAATTCGATTTACAGGACGTCCCTCCGCTGTGTCGGCTTCATGAAATTCGGCCCTCTTCCTCAAGAGGGCGGCGACCCCTGGACTAGTACATCGCAGGGCATGGAACGGATGTAGTAGTAGTAGTAGTAGTAGTAGTAGTAGTAGTAGTAGTAGTAGCAATAGTAGTAGTAGTTGTAGTAGCAGCAGCAGCAGCAGCAGCAGCAGCAGTAGTAGTAGTAGTAGTAGTACTAGTAGTAGTAGTATAGTAGTAGCAGCAGTTGTAGTAGTAGTAGTAGTAGTAGAAGTAGTAGTAGTAGTAACAGTAGTAGTAGTAGTAGTATAGTAGTAGTAGCAGTTGTAGTAGTAGTAGTAGTAGTAGTAGAAGTAGTAGTAGTAGTAGTAACAGTAGTAGTAGTAGTATAGTAGTAGCAGCAGTTGTAGTAGTAGTAGTAGTAGTAGTAGTAGTAGTAGTAGTAGTAGTAGTAGTAGTAGTAGTAGTAGTAACAGTAGTAGTAGTAGTAGTAACAGTAGTAGCAGTAGTAGTAGTAGCAGTAGTAGTAACAGCAGCAGCAGCCCTTTTGATGTGGAACAGGAGGACCAGTGATGCAAATAGGGGGAATGGGTGATTAGGAACGGGGGCTCAGATTAGTAGTGGGAGTTCTCCAACAGTGAGAGTTCTCCATGGGCACCGCGAATTAGTCTTTTCCGTGTTGTTTCGGTCCTGGAAGTCGTGTCGAAGGATATATACAGACCCAGCGTTCTCAGTAAAGGCCGCTTTTAAGGGAATGCATGGCTATTTTAGGAAATGTGCCCGGGTCCAGTTGGGGGGGGGGGGGGGGCAGGGGGGTTCTATATGGGAATGGTTTCAATGGTCGCTAGACGGTGAGGTAAAATTTTGAAAGGAAGTGAAAGTAGAGCAAGTCCAGGTGAGGTGGTGGAGTGTGACAGGTAGAACAAAGAGGGGCCTTCTTCCGGCAGGGGATGATGATGATGATAATGATAATTATTTTGATTACGATGATGATAATGAATGTGGGGAAAGGATACTTGATCATGCGCCCCTAGCGGATGCCGCATAAACTAGGCACCGGAGAGGTGTACGTCAAACACTCGTCTGCAATGCCTTAAAGGGGCCCTGAGATGGATTTCAAAGTGTTTTTGTTTGTGTCAGAAAACTACTCTATAGTTCTTGTAGAAACAAGTCCAAAAATAGTAAGCATATTCGCTCACGCTAACAAAGGTATTACCCCGACGAGACAGAACTATTTGTTGGCTCGGCGGCTTGCGATGACGACATAGTCCGACCTCGTCCGGGGCGAAGCACTCATTTCATGGTTGGCCGCTAGAATGTCCGCGATTTTTGACGGCGGCAGTCGTTGGTTTACAGCGTCGTCGTTACCATGGTTACTTCAGCGAGTGGGTCGCACATGAGACGACGACGCCCTTTTTTTTTAAAAGCTACCTTTTCAGTCTTTACGGACTTTGAGCAGGAGATACTTGTAATTGCGGAAGTTGACCTTGCATGCGCGAGAGTTTCCGTGAACGGTAACTTATTTTTACCGTCGCTACATAGCGATACAGAGGCTAGAATTTCTAGCGACTGTAGTAGCGAGCCCCCTGCGCCGGCGAAATGTACGCGCGCGTCTTGATTAGATTACCGGAAAGTTCCCAGTGAACGCCCCCCGAGTGAACGTCCTCCGACATCGCCCACTCCTTTTACGGGTGAAATATTCAATTTACTGAAAGACGCGCCCACCCAGTAAAATCTATGGCTTTAGCGCCGATGACAGAACAAAACAAACCTGAATCCTCTCTTCACGTGTAGATGCAATCACTTATTCGTCCTTTCCGCGCTTGACCCGAAAGTTCGCCCATCTCGTATTTTTCACTAGATATCACTGTACTTAAATTTGGGTAGGCGTTCTTCCGGAACTTTACGGCACAGCAAATGCGCTGCGCTCGGCGGTTCATGCAAGCAATCTTAGTTGATGTTGTTTACTACATTATTGCAAAATGAAGATCAGGAGCACGATAAATGACAATTTTTTTCAGAATGGGCGAGCAAAATCTCCGCCCCTACTCCAGCCTCCCACGCTGCCAATGGTTCAGATGCCTTTATGAACTAGCATAGCTCTTTTATGCTTTTAAAATCGTGTTAGGCAAGGTAATATAGGTAACTGCGGAATCATTACAATATATCTTACTCATTTTCTATCGAAATATTTAACGGTGGCGTGAATTCTGGTTAATGCAATACTTGGTCCTCATTGTTCCCACTAGATAGCGGCGTCAACGTCATGTTTTCTATTTTTTAAGCTCTACAGCAGAAGTATACCGTTCTTTTAAAAGAAAATTATTGTGTTGTGAGAGTTCAATCTAAAACGTCCAAGATTCAAGCTATTTCAAGCGTAAGCGAACAGTTCTGGGCAACAAACTTTTCTTTCATTTGCTTTGAGACAAATTCGCCAGATGTCGCTACTTGGCAGAGCCGGTAAGCCGGAATGCAGAAACCGCAGAGTGCAATCCTTTCGTTTTCAGCGGCAAACGGCTACTCTTGCTTCATTTAACGCGGTAAACGTATGCTCACTAAGTACACTAGGCAACAGGTTCATTCAGAAGGCCGGTGCCGCAAACCACACCTTCCTGCGATCATGACTTGATGAGAAGCAATGGAATGAAACTCTTTGGCAGTAGTTGTCGTTACGGGATGCACATGCTCTTGCCCTTGTCGCGCCCGCCGCAGAGAATCAGCTGCGACAGCGTTTTGGCTTGAACTGATTTATTCAGCCCGCGTGAGCGCACTTGACCGTGCGCCTCGTGATCGCGAGCAGTGCCCGGCGTCGTCCAAGCGCTGCGTGCGGAGCTCCGCCTTCGTCGTCGGCGTGGCGCTCCCTTGGCGCGCCGTTCGTTACCACCTCATAACTGAAACAACGTCGAGGCTACGCTCGAAACACAGATGGTGCAAAGAATCCTTTCGGGTACAGCGTCCAAGAAAGCAAATGCAAAGAAAACTGATGATACTCTAACACCAGACACGGAGCGCTGAGCGATCACGCTGGCAGCAAGCGTCGTTGCTCCTGCGCTCACTGTATCCTTCCGCCGAGAACGGAGGAGCGTCAAGCCCGGTTTGGCCCGGTGTGTAAGTGCTTTACACTCCGGTATAAAACAAATATGTGCGACTGTGTAAATGCACACACACACAAAAGATGTTTTTTGTAGCTTTCTGATGTTTTTGCGCTCGTAAAAAATTGATTGAATCAACAGCGCACTTTTACGTCACGATTAGTTCAAGAAATAGCCGTTGTGCTCTGATACCATCGACCCCCCCAAAAACCCCATCTCAGGGGCCCTTTAAGGGGTGCCCCCTTCAGATATAAGCTTTCCCCCCTTTAGTGGTAAAAATCTAGTTTTTTTTTTCTTCACGGTCGAGTTATACGCGATTGCAATTGCTTAAATTTAGGTGTGCTGACTTGATAGTACATCGTCATAGTAAACGTAAACACTCTAGTGTTGAAAGTGTGTCGTGATGGGAAAAGAGAGAACTGGAAAATGTGTCTTTATTTGTCGATCCGAGGCTGATGTTATGGGCCTCGCCCCGTAAAAGGCATCCCTAGTCCGCAATTCGTTGGCTTTGACTGACTGTTCTCGCTCGGACCACCAAGTTGAACAGGTTGTCTGGGTCTGGGAGTGCCGGGGTAGTCTTTCACTTCTGGAAGGTGGGGTCGGAAAGCAGGGGCAAATCTGGGGTGCGTTGGCATGCCCACGGCTTGTGGTATAGCGAGCCAGGCTGGGTACAGTAAGCGACAAGTGAAGGGTGCTGGGTGGGGAAATGGCACCTTTGAACGCACACTCCTTTTTGCGCTAAAATGCTGTGACTTGGCCGAAAGAACCCAGAACATTTCGCCCGAATTCTAGACGCAAAAAAAAAAAGCCGCTGCTTCACCTCGTTCATACGGCTTACTTTTCCGACTCGACTGCACTTCAGGACGGAATCCTCTCCCATCGACCTCCAACCGCTCCTGGTCTGCGCTGCTCGGGTTTATTCTTTGCCTCAGAAATTCTTTATTTCCTCCGCCCATCGAGTAATTGGCCGTCCTTTTCTTCCAGGCCCATCTCTCACTATCCACTTCGTTACCCTGGTGTTCCACTGGTTGCCGGTTCGTCTTACTACATGACCAACCCAAGACCATTGCTTTTCCTTTATTTAAACTGCGATACCTCCTACTCGACTTTGTTCTCTGATCCAGGAAGCTCGTTTCCTATCCCTTAACGTTACTCCTATCATTATTCTCTCCATGGCCCGCTGAGCCGACCTAAGTTTGCTTTCAAGTTCTGTAGTAAGACGCCAAGTTTCCGCTCTATATGTCATAACCGTCAGCACGCATCAGTTGTATATCCGTCTTTTCAGCGTAGAAGTAGCTTATTTTGAAATATTTTGGCGTGTTTGCCGAGTGCACTCAAGCCCATACCTTTTCTGCTCTGGATTTCTTTCTGGTGGTTTGGATCAGCACAGACGACCTAACCGATGTAGCCAAATCTTCTACTCGTTCTGGCGTTTTGCTACATATACTAAACAGGGCGCTTTCGGCTAGCTTATTTATCATTACTTTTGATTTATGCAAATTAATTTTTAGCCCCCCGGCCGCGTTTTCTGATTCTAGTTCCCCAAGCATTGTTTGCAGGGGTTCTGCAGCCTCACTCCGTAATACTATGTCATCCGCAAACCTTAAATGGTTCAAGTATTCCGTTTTTCCGGGCTTCTGTGCTTTCCCTGTCAAAATGTCTGAATACTACCCCAAGACATGCTGTGAACAGTTTTGGTAAGATGGTATCGCCCTGTCGTGCGCTCTTTCGGATCGGGAATTTGTCTCTCGGCTTGTGAAGGATTATCCTGCCTGTACATCGTTTATATATGTCGCCTAGGAGTCTTATGTAGGTCTCCTCTTACGGCGTATCAGATTGAATAAGCCGAGCTGTCGAAATTGATTAACAGAAAGAAAACGAATGACATTCGTGCGTACAACATAACAGTGATCGAGGAGACGCTGGAAATCGGAGGAAGCTTACGAGCACCTAAAAAAAGCTAGCTATCGGCAAAGACAGAATGTACGCACTCAAGGACGAGCAGGGTACACCGTTACACACAGTATGGACGAGATAACAAAAGTAGCGGAACGATTCTACACCAGGCTATCTATACGCCAGCGACGTTAGACCAGGGGAAACTACTAAGCGTACAGGCGTATCTCGCGAAGTCCCTCTGAAAAAAAAAAGAAAAAGTAGGCTCTCAGTGGCATAAAAAAGAGAGACTTGCAGGTGACAACGGCATAACCGAAGATCCTTTAGAGTATCGGGGAGATATTAAACTGTAAAAACGTGCTACACGATTTTCAGAATGCTTAAGGACTCTTAAAAGCGCCCATAGCCTGGAAAAGCGCCAACATAATTCTGATTCGCAAGGAGGGGGTCAAAAAACACCTTAAGAACCACCGACCCGTCAGCCTACTCTCAGTTGTATACAAGCTGTTTACCGAAGTAATAGTTCACCGAATAGGTAACAGCCTAGATTCCCAACAACCCAGAGAGCAGGCTGTCTTTAGGAAAGGTTACTGAAAATTGGGTCACATCCATGCCGTCGATCAAGTGATAAAAAGCTTGAATAGCGTAATAAACCCATTTAGATGGCATTTATAGAATACCAGAAAGCGTTTGATTCAGTAAGCACCGCAGCAATGCTGGAAGCAACAGGGTGCCTCGACCGAAAAATTTAGTGCCCTTCCCTTCAGGGATGGTGGACGATCGGCGCAGCTGTTTGTTGGTTATTGGTTAGCCACAAACTTCCACGCAAACCACGCTGTTGCGCCGTGGAAGCGTACAACAGGACTGCAGCCACGTGTAGAGTTTACCACCTTGCGGTGTTCGGGCTCACGACCTGCATCGCGCATACGCGGCCTGATTATCGTCGTTGGTCCCCTACCGCCGCGTTCACGCCCAAGTTTTCTCTCTCCCTCTCTCTCTCTCGCTCTGTGTGTGTGTGTGTGGCGGAATGGACAGCGCCATTCCATTCCAATTCTATGTCAAAGAATTGGAGATTTCCGCTATTCCGTTTCTTTCAATCTGCGGCATGCCAAAAGTTTGTCCACTACCACTCCCATGGAATGGCCAAAAAGTACAATTCTGTTACTTTAAATCCTCAACGTGGAGGCTACCTAATGGTGTATGTATAGAGTTACCTATGGATGCAACAGAGTTGACGTTATCACACACGTTGAGAACGCTAAAATATGTGTACACGTCGCCAAAGTCGAGGGGTCGTAGCAGGTTGGTGGCACCTCGTACAAAGCAACCACCTTTCTAAACCATGGCGGACCAGTATTACGAACACCTATTACAATATTTGCATGATCATAATATTGTAATGGCTTGCTCTTGTGCAGCGCTAAACTAAGAATATGTTGCTGCCTGCATGTTTCGTCTTGCGCAGCCTGTTACGTGTTGCCTTGCGCTTCGCCAATCATCACTTCAGCGCCTTAATGCTGCTTTAGCCCTCTCACAGGCATGTCGCCCGTACCACGTTCACATCTAAATGCTGTCTTAATCCTGATCTTCGCTGAGCACTGATCAAAATTGCTATCGTGGTAGCGCAAGAAACACTAGGGTAGCGTCACAAAACAGCAAATTCGGCATTCACCGCACTAAATTCGCCGCTTCTTCCACATTAACTTCATTTCGCTCGTTGGTTGTCTTCCCAAAAACTTAACACTACCTGTTCACTGCAGAATATAATACAAGACGTTATTTGTTACCCAGACGCAAGTTGGCACATTTATCTGCCTGTGTCTCGGAGGCACATGAAATGTTGTAAACATTGCACGTCGCGAGCCCACAGCGGACTCTTACGAAGAAAACTGTAGCGCTGGGGTTTGTATACATGCGTTTGGTTTGGAACGCGGCGGACAACCAGTGCGTCACAGGAAACCATTTAGCGCACATGGCTGCCCAGGAGTGTCTCCCACATCCTCTGACAGTTCCTTTGAACCCACCCTACAGGACAAAAAACTATTGCGAAGCAAAGGTCCTCGGCTGTAAACGCGTTCAGGAATTCCCCGTGCGGGTTTCCTCACATCTCTGAAACACGTCCCTTGAAAAAAGAGAAGCGATTCCAAATAAGATCCATGCAAGCTCTGCTGGTTCAAGAACCAGTTTGGCTGTAAATCCCAGAGGAAGATCGACGAAGACCGACAAAACTCGTCGAAAATCCCGCCCATTCCACTCCCGTTCCA
The DNA here is from genome assembly GCF_048455015.1 of Haemaphysalis longicornis. Classification (NCBI taxonomy): domain Eukaryota; kingdom Metazoa; phylum Arthropoda; class Arachnida; order Ixodida; family Ixodidae; genus Haemaphysalis; species Haemaphysalis longicornis. The sequence continues at coordinate 57,222,048 of NW_027526385.1, read as the reverse complement.
TCCCTCGAAGCTTTGTCGCCATTTCATTCTCATCCCATGCCGGGGCCGCAGAAAGGTGGAATGAATACTGAGTCATTCCAATTATAACTCCTGCACACCTCTCTCTCTCTCTCTCTCTCTCTCTCTCTCTCTCTCTCTACTTTTTATTTGTTATAAATAGGCGTCACTGTAAAACACAGAGTGCGGGAAAGCCAGCTTACAAAAACCAAGCATACGCCGATCTCGATTAATTGATTGATTATGTGGCTAAACATGTCGACGCTACACAGGCGACGAGGCACGCCGTAATAGAGGGCTCCGGATTTATTTTGACCACCTGGGGATCTTTAACGTGCGCTGAAATCTCGAACACGCGGGAGTTTTCGCTCTTTGCCTCCGGCAGAAAAGCGGCCGCCGCGGCCGGGAATGTCTATATGCACCGATCTAATTGAATCAGCTTCGCTTCGAAATAAATACAAATGCATTGCTGGGAAGGCATTTTTCCAGGGTCAGTCATGAAGCCCCGGAGGCGAGCAGGTGCCCGAACGGAGCTAATGTGCCGAGGTGAGGAGGCTCGGACCGGCTTTTTCGGCATACGACAGCAAAAAAGAAAAAGGAACAGTAGAGCTGTAAAAAGAGATTGCCGAGTTCTCCACTGTAGGGGCATGGTCCCTAGACATCCAGAACTAGCCGCCGGGAAGGTAGAGAATGAGGCCTTGCTCGAACTTCCACCACGAAGCAATCTTGACAAAGCGAGTACGAAAAACAATAGGTAAAAAAAAAAAAAAATCCCGAACTCAGAACATACCCGACACGTTACCTCACAAATGACAACAAAGTGAGAAAACAGTTGTTTTTCCGCTGCCCCAGGGTATAAATCACAGCGGTGAGTAAATACTTCAGCGATCCCAGCTATAAATAACAGAGTAAGTTCGCAAACAAAGCCCTTCAACATTTACCAAGGGTTGTTGACAATGCCGCTGGAGGGTCAGTTTTTTTAGAAAGTTTCACTGGCGGGCTGCGCGCCATCGCGGGCTTTGAAGCGTTGACAAAAACGCCACAACAGAGGGTTTTAGTATAGCGGAAAGCACCACTTTAGCGCGCCCATAGCGTCAGCGGGCACGCTAACCGTCGCGTAACAAGGCGCTATCCGTTGGCCTTGCGGCGCGCGAACGTTAACGCCACAGCTAAAACGCTATACTAAAACTCTCTAATACTCAGGGAGTTGTTGATACGCCCTTGAACACGGGTCATTGCAAAACCCTCGCACACACTTCACTATGCACTATGTAACAAGTGTACCTTTTAAAGCGAACGTGGGCGCTTGTTTGAGTTAGCGATGTTACAGAGTTTGAAGCGCCAGAATGTAAGACAACTGTTACTATGGGAACATTTGTCGCTGAGCGCGTTGGTTCGTGACGCGTGGAAAAAAAATAAAGTTGCAAAAAGGGACGGCAATGATGAGAGACAACGAACACGCAGATCGAGTGGCCGTGACCGAGATTACTCGAGTCGTGGCCCATTCAGCGATCTCCGCAAAGCCTTAACCTCTCATTCGGAACTCTCCCGTCAGTATACACGTGCGGACTGCACTCCGCGGCGAATAGCGCTGTGAGAGAGCGACTGCACTGAAAGACAAGACACCGCTGCAGCGTGAGTCCAGTCAACCCTTAGGGAGCAATCGAGCAGGTTCCGAAACGTCATGTTCTCCCTTTACAGTACCTTTGACTCGAGTCTGTAATCACACGTTTAATTCGTAACTTCCGAACAGGAGAGATCTCTGTCGAATTTATTGTTTCAAGGTTACCAGTAGGACGTCATTTGTGTTCGGCTGATAATCGTATCCCCTATTCCTTATAACTACCTGTATAGATAATACCGCAAGCTGCATGCAGCAGTGTGGAGGCTACATTGCTGTGAATAGAGCGCCCACTGAGGGCGCCTAACTCACCGTGAAGGGGGTTTGAAAGGACCCTTGAGTCTCCCTTCTGGGCAGGTGGAACCGCAAGGCCCCGGCGCCTATTCTCACTTTCCTTCGCGGTGAGTTAGGCGCCCCCAGTGGGAACTCTACTGACAACAATGTAGACTCCACAGTGCTGCATGCAGCTTTCGTTACTAACTATAGTTCTCTCACAGAGAGGAAGAACAAATAGGCGGACGACCGATAACTCGTTGCACGAGCGATTTAAGAAATTTTTTAACAGCGAAGCTGTTTAGCAAATTGTAATTTTTCGTGTCCGCGGTTAAAAATACAGTATCAAGAAATTGCCGAGCGCGTGCACGTGAGCGCGTGCCTCGCGGTGAACGCTCGGCAGTCCACAAAACCGAGGAAATGCTGAGAGCTCGTGTGCGGTGCCTCGCGACGAACGCCCAGCGCCTCCGGCACATGTTTGGCTCCTGGCCGCCATCTGACGGGGAAGGACCGTCTAACGCTCCCTTTCGTTCCATTCCCTCCCCCAGTTTGGGCAAAATAAAGTTTTCTCATCATCATCATCATCCGGCACATGTTTGTCGAGCCAAGCACTTGTCGAGCCACTTAGGGAGATTGGCCAAGATTGGCCAAAACAAACTCCAGCGTTTGCCGTAATCATGACAACACTTGCTTGGAACGAGAAAGACACGTCATAGCGTACGCCCCTCCAAAGTGAAGTCCAATGATTATAACCTCCAAAAAAATAAATGAAGGAAGCTCACACTTATAGCAAAAATGATGGAGTAAAAGTCGTTGCGGCAGCGAAGAAGAAGCAAATCGGCTGCAATCGTGGACTGAAGCCGTCGTGATGGTCGTGAAGGTTGCGTACAGCTTCGCTACATTCAAGTCTTACGCGTTAGTGTGAGCTTACTCCTTTCTGGCTAAGAATGAACTCAGGAGCAGTTGGAAGTTGATGGGAAAAGCTGTAACCCTTCTGCGTTCTGCTCGCTGGTTTCCCATTTTCTGAACATTATGAACCAACTAGCCCAGCAATTCACTCTCTGTAACCCTTGCACCAGACATCATCACCATCATCATAACCATAATCACCATCATCATCATCATATTCACGCTCATAATAATAATAACCAGCAACATAAACAGCAACATCGTCGGATGATGACGATGATTATGATAATGCTGATTGACCCGCCGCGGTGGCTCAGTGGCTAAGGCGTTGCGCTGCTGAGCCCGAGGTCACGGGCTCGATTCCCGGCCGCGGCGGCCGCTTTTCTGATGGAGGCGAAAAGCAGCAAAAACGCCCGTGTGTACGAGATTTCGGCGCACGTTAAAGATCCCCAGGTGGTCAAAATTAATCCGGAGCCCTCCACTACGGCGCGCCTCATCGCCTGCGTTGCATCGGCGCGTTAAACCCTACAATCAATGATAATGCTGATTGTGACGTGCGGGAGAGTCATTATTACTGGGAGATACCTCGATTAAGTACTTGTCGTTATTCGGAAATCCCCATACTCTTTATATACGGAAACAATGCTCGTACGTGCCCCTATCGGAAGAACAACACTACATAGGTAACTTTATGCCGCCATTTGTGTTCAGCTCTGAGCGTTGTCTTTATTCCAAATTTAGCAACAAACGGGATATGCAAAACAACGCCTACGCGGCGCGCCATGGTTTTCCACTCGGCGAATCACCCAAACATTGCTACATCGGATGAGCTCGACAAAACAAGGAATCAGCGTCTCTGGTGGCATTCGCGTTCTCCTTCTAAGCTTTCCCGTCGCGGCAGTTCCGTTGCGGAAAGTAGCGAAGTAGATACGCCTAAGAGAACAAAACTCTTTGTTCGATAAAAATACAATCCAAAAACTTGATAAAGGGGTCAAAGACCAAGTTCAACATTGTTGATTTTGAAAGGACTACATCCTGGTAGCTCAGTCAGCTCCATTACACCCATAACAGGTATTTTTAACCAAACAATGAAAGGCAAGAAAGATTGAATAAATTTCAAATTTCGCGCCATAGTGACGTATTATGGTGTGTAATGGCGGGTTATATGCTGGCACTAAACATTTTTATCAGTGTTACCTACGCATTAGCACTCAAGTGATACAATCAGACGGATACTGGAGGCCTTACTGCAATCTCCCATTCATGTCTTCTGGTGGTGGGTGAGGTAGGCGGCCCCCTATCGTACAAACAAGATTCTGTGACGTCATAGAAATATCACCGGAAAATGGCGAGGAAGTCGCCACTGTTGAACAATTTTTCTTTAATACCTTGATTACTTGTTTGAAGTAATGTTTGCATTGTGTTCGTATTGCTATCGCGACCAAACAGCCTTTTTAATGATGGGAACTTGTACTCAGTCACCATGGCGCATTTAAAAGAGGCATTCGAATCCATAGCCGATGAAGCCATTGTTAGAGCCATTACAAAGTAATTTTCAAAATACTATCCGGGGCAAGAAATTGCGAGTTGGCATATACAAGCAGAGATATATGTCAGTATGTGTGTTAAGCGTGTATTCTCAGCTCAGAATCAAATATCATATTGTTTAACAGTTTTGTTATATAGTATTTCATTATTAAAATGATGTTTTAAGGATGGCAGAAGGTTCCGTAATATGTTTGCACAATTTAGTATGATATTCCATATTTTTGCAAAAATAAAAAGCGCCCAAAATACCGTTATTTTCGGATTCAAACGCTCGAACTTGAAAACGTTTACAGATTATTGGAATACTATACGATTCACCGAACATGCAAGTGACACAATCAGTTAAACAAGGAATCAACCACGTCCCTAAGGTGCTTTCTTTTAACTCAAGAGAACACACTAACTTTAATTGTTGTCTAAAAGGACAAAGGGAATCTAGAACACCAGGCTTTCTTCCATCAAATACCCCTCAAGGGTCGTTCAGGGGGCGGATGCGTGTGTGTGTGTGTGTGTGCGGGGGGGGGGGTATGGTAGGGGGTGGAACAGAAATGATGTAGGATGCATTCACTTATTTATTTGTGTATTCATTCTCCCTCGTCGGCCACAATATAGGCAGAATTCCTTCCGTTCTTTAAATAAACTATGTAAAATACCAGGCGTGTCGCAACAGAGACGCCTCAGAGGCTTTTTATGGAGGGGCGAGCAGAAAGAAACCAAGAGGTATTCCTTTATTTATGTATGTATTTATCCTCCCACGTCATTCAGAATACATGCAGCATCACTTCCCGTCTGCGCTAACAGACAAGGAAGTGTCGGGAAGCAACGAGGAACGCTCTGCACCCCGACAATGCCGCCGCCGCGACCAGACTGAAGAGATTCCTGCATACACTTCCGGCATGGTCGTTTTTTTTTCTTTTTTCTCCGGTTTTTTATCCGTGAGAAGAGCCTCCTCGAGTCCCCACGCTTTTTCTCTTCGCCTCCCTACTTCCTTCAGAACGTCCCTCTTCCCAGTTCCTGCGATGGTTCCGCCACTTCATCCCTCAACGCGGACGCGCAACCGTAAAAGAAATACAGTTACACTCACTGACATTCCCAAGAGAAACGAGCATAAACGTCTCCAGACCGACAAAGAAATCCAGACGCATAGCCGTAAAGACACGCATATAGCCGGCCCGGAAACATTCGCTCTTCTCCTTCAAACTGTCAGAGATAACTTACTCACGAGATTACATTAAGAATGGCATCTGCCTTTTGTTTCTAAAAGCGTACACGCTCCCATTTATCCCTAACCCTAAAGAACAACGCACAAGCCTTTCTAGTTCCGCGAGAAACGGCCCACAAACAACCCCCAACTACGCACTTCCGCCTTTATTCGTTCCGATGTGTCATACCCTCTTCTCAGTCGTACCCCTTCCCGCTTTTTCCCTCTCCCACCACGCTCTGTTTCCTCCTTTGTCATTTCCTCGCGGAAGAAGAGATCGTGGGCCATTGTGTCTTCCCAAACGGTCTGTGAACCCATCCATTTCGCGCATCGTGCCAGACGAGCTTGACGAGGCGCGGAAGTAGATTCACTTCCGGCGTGAGGGTGGCCCTCTATCCGCCCACGTCTGCCCGGCACCCTTCCTCTCTCCGTCCCCCTTTCCACACTCGCTTTGGAAGCACTCCATCTCTGGAATAAGCTTTCCTCCTCCCCCCTTCCCCGCAACAGCCATTTTGTGAGGATGGGGGTTACGTGCCCAGAGCGGCATACAATGCTAATGTCGTTGCGTGCCAGATATACTCGGGTATGCACTTAGAGGGCTCTGCGGGAGGCGGGCGTCGGTTACTGTACACACTCTCCGGATCGTATGGCGTCCAGACAGCGTGGTGGGCCGGCCAGAAAACAAATCAAGAAAAAAAGCCAGCGTTGTTCGGATGTTTGTGTCTACAAACAAGAAAAGAAAAAAAGCTGGTGTGGGACAATAGTTTTGTCCTGATTGTTATCTGCTTGTCTTCTTTAAGATTGATTCCTGTTCTGAGGGAATCGAGGGGAACGAAGCAGACGATGGCTTGCGAAGGGTAGGCTTCTGGCCCATGGTGGTCCCTAATAGGGACGAGGATCATTACGCCTCCCTGAGAGAGGGGTAACAATTAACGATGGCGGGTCATTAAACTCTTGCCGGCACTCATCCACGCCTGTCTGTTTCGAGGAGGAGGAGAATCTCGAGCCCACTGGGTCACGACGAGGATAATGATGGAGATGATAACGATGCGTCATGAGGCACGTGTGAGGATAGGGTCGTCTTTTTGCTCGCGCAGCCAAGAGTGCAGCACGTTTTAAGGAAAACAAAATCAGGAATGGTCGCTCCGAAGGAAAGTGACCTGCCACAACCGCTATCGTCATGCAGCCCTGCGATTACGCTACTTATACAAGAAGAATACTTCGTAAAGTACGTCCTAACGTTGCAGCTGTAAAACGAAGGAAAACGTGTTCTTAGGCGGGTGGCAAAGATTACCTTGGGCGGAGAATCCTCTAGAGGAAATAGTAAGATTTTGGTGTTGCAATTTTCGGACGATGCTTCCTGTCTGGATGGGTGGTCAGGAATCTAGAGCAGCAACCATGTATGATTTTTGGTGATGCAATCTGCAGTTGCAACGATGTCTGGAAGCCGTTATTAATTCTCCTTCTGATAGAGCAGGCCACAAAGCTTGAATTCAGAATACGCCAACCATAGAGTTTCTTACTATATACACTAGAGAGGAATCTGGCGCTAGCGTCTATGTGGCTCATATCAAGGCCGTCTGTGTCGCCATGGGCCTCCATTATATCATACGCTCGCCTTGGTTTTGTCATTGGCTTGGATTGAAACGCTTTAGTGGCCGTATATTCGAAAACAGTCCCACAAAAACGCAAAGAACGGTGTGTTATTATACAAGTGGAAAATAAAACAGGCTGGTTTTAAAGCTAAGGAAAAAGGAAGTAAAGCGTATTTTTGCCGGGACGCTTCTGCCTACAAATCTGCAAGCCAAACTGGTAGTCACCAACAATGTCAATATGCGGGAAGGGGGGGGGGGGTGACTCATTAAAGACTGTTATTTTATTAATTTTATCATTATTTTAAGTAATAGGTTCTTTGAAGAGCTTGGAAATGTTTTTGAGCACGCCTATGAAAACGTCGGCTTCGTGGTGAATCGGAGCACCGACTTGTCAGCTACAGCAAAACTTGTTGCTGAGTGAGTTGGTTCATACTTGTAGCAAAAAAAAAAAAATGTGGCGTTAAATAGTCGTGGACGAAGACAAGATGAGACAATTGGAGGCGCCCGTATCAGGAGTATTGGAGTATCTTGTCTTCGTCGAAGTACGTTTGGGTTTTTTTTTTTTCCGTCAGCTATAAGTTAGTTTCACGGCGGCATTATTACACGCCCAGTCATAGGTTCCTTCATTCCGGCATGACCAACTTCATGTATACGATCACGCACTGCGTGCACTTTCACCGAACACGCAGTTGCCACGGCTCGCTGCTACCACAGAACAGGGTCGATTTCGGCTCTCGTAGCTCGTAGGCGTGTGAAGTGAGCATAGTGAAGAACGCAAATCCCCAAAACCGCTTTAAGAATCCAATTGTCATGTCAAGCCCAAGCCAGAAGCGGGGGTCTTCCCATAACCCCCCACGACGACAGGGATTCCCAGGCGCAGTTTCCTCTCTAGTATACTCACTAAGAAACTCTATAACGCCAATACAGGAGGCGTTACCAGGTGATTATTAGTATCACATTAGAAGAATAAACAGCCTGATTTTCATGCCCGAAACTTCTGCATTGCTGAAATATTTTTTTTTTGTATCGGTACTTTCCGAGCATCACAGTGCGTCCGGCGTTGGCACAACTGCGCATGGTCGGCCAAGCCCAGGCAGCCCAATAGTGCTGCTAAGCGAAAGCAGTGTTATTCAAATGCTTGTGCTTGTAAAAAAAAGGGGCACGAGCCGTAATGCCGGCGACGGACCTACGACGCATGCACAGACGGTAATGAACGCACGCCGAGAAAAGTACAGCTATAACAAACTATAGATAGCAATCACTGTAAAAACCATTACAGGAAACGTGATAGCGCAGTCCTCCAGATGGCAAAGTGATTTCGTTATAGGCGAAAGCTTGTTGAAAGCGGAGATTTTTTTCTCTTCATTCACTGCAGTTAAGACCACGAAAAATCTTTGTAAAAACTGAGATTTTAAGAAAAAAAAGCGATTTTATAATAAAGAATGTTTACTCTACGCTTAAAACCTGCAGACACTGTTTGCGGAAGCCCACCAAATATATCACCGTGGTCTCTTTCGCTGTTTGTTTTCTGTTTTTTTTCTCAACGCCCCAGCAGCCCGAATGCGTTCCGCGCAGCCGGCCTATACCGCGAAAACCACGCAATGGAGCCTACCGGGCCCAGGAAACACCTGCTGCCAGTGAGCGGCTGCACAGCGGTGAACACAAAACCAGTCTAAATGCAAAATAATTCTTTACGATCAGGAAACTCCTCGCACAAGTGCGCTTCTCCTGCCCCTTAATTCACGAGATATATAGCTTCCTCCACCGAGAATCTAACTTCGTCGGGCTCAGTAGTAGCCGGGATTGGGATCCATGGTATAGCGTAGGTTTTCATCTTATCACTTGATCGCCACTTGCCCGTATGAGGCCAGAAGTGCGGGTCGGTGAACTTGATCCTCCCAGGGAAGTATTAATAGCATGACTGCATTTAAACATCTCGCGCAGCGGGATCCCGATAAGCTGCGGACGACGACACGAGCATAATCTGGGCACCCTCGAGAGAACGTTGTCATTCGCTGTTACGGCACGTCGTACCGCACACAGCGGGATGTAACGCCAAGCGCAGCACTCCATATATCCATCGTTTGGCCCTAACCACGACTGCCGACGCCTCTGCGCTATTACACGTCGTAGGCGAACTCCCCGTTTAAGCTCCCCGCTTAATGGAAACGCGAGGCGGCGCGTTATGGTGCAGAAGGCGACGCGGCAAAACTGCTCTTTGCATTCTGGCGGCCGGCACGGCGGCGAACAACACCGTTTTGCTTCTCCGCACCCATTCTCTTCATCTTCCCCAGCCGCTTCTCCTTTTTATCCCTCCCTTGTCACCATCTTCCCTGACGCCTCCCTCCATCCTCATCCCTCTCAATCTCCGTGTTCCTTTCTTCCCGGAACTGGATCCGCGAGGTCATCGAACTCGGAGGGCGGGAAAAGATGTCGCCACAAAGAGGAAGGAAGGGAGGGCTCCTACACGAATTGAAGATGCAAACGAATGCGTGGCTCAATTTGGTGGCTGGTGGGTGGTGCACCGCAATGTTTCCGGAAAGCAAATAGATATCTAGAAACGTGAATACCAAGCGTGCAGGCGCAGGCGAGTGACGTAAATCTCCTCCAGCACCACGCAAGCACTGGGAGGAGGCGCACCGCTTAAAGCAGCCAGCGTATGGCATGGGGTCCTAACGACCAGTACCACTCCACCACCGAGCCTGCGGAAGCTCGCTAACCTGGGGGATTGTTTTACGCATTTGCGGTAAGTTGGAGGGTCGGGGAAGCGTAAATAGAGTTTGTCCGTACGAAAACAACTCGTTAGCTGCTAAGGGCGTTTAGCCAGGCAGTCGGGGTGGGGGGCTGCTCAAAGCGTATCACGGGCGCGTTGTGCTGCGGATAGCACGCTAATGTACCGAGCCAACTGCCCGGTGGATCACTTCAAGTGCTGGTTGCTGTCTCTTCTCCTCCTCCCGACGCCCGTTCCCTCTGGCGTGCTGCTGCGTTTACTGAGTACCTTCTAAATACGGAACTGCGTAGCGTGACCACGCGAGCGGGAAACGACCTTGCTTGCTCCTGCACGCAGTGTGCGGAAAGAGCGTTCATTGTAGAGACTACAGGACGAACTTCATTGCTTCCCACAGGCTGTAAAGTGAAGCCAAGCTTCGAGATGAGGCGGCCAATTGGAGATTACGGAAACACAATAGTTTGTTGAGATAAACAGAACGAGAGAAACAAATCGCGAGCCGCATAGCTAAGTTTAAGAGGTGACATGAACTGATTTTTGAAAGGAACCGCGTTTGGTGGCGCCCAGTGTCCACGTCTTATCTTTTCACGTGCTGTGCGCGCTAAGTAAGGTGTTCTGTTCTGCGTTTGTGTTCTGCGTATAAAAATTCACCAAAAAGCTTAAAGGGTTATATTTCCCATGTGAAAATTGGCCGCGTATCTGCTCCTATCGTTGCACATTTTGACGAAAGACGTTAGTCTTTGTAGGCATTTCCCAAGTAAATGCCTCCCTTCGCTTTCCCGCTCACCTTTTATGCGGTTCCTATTCCGTCGCGCTCCTCCCAAGGTAAACACGCGGAGACTTTCTCAAGTCAATTTAAATTCACCGCCTTCCACTGCTCCAGGCCGGGTGCCCCGATGCCAGCGCTGCCGTACGGCGGAGACACGCGTGAATCGAGGCACTCTACTTCATCGTTTATGGAACCACGCTGCCCTACTCCACGTGCGTTCCTAACAGAACGTGAAACCTATCTAGTAAAACCCTTCGTAAGTGTCGCTGCTTGATTTCTTAAAATGCCGCCAGAAACTGGCGCGGGCGACAGTAGGCGACGGAGTGATTTTTTTTTCTGCAGCGGATTTAGCATTTCATTTCTAAAAAATCAGGCATCCATGATTTTTTTTTTATAAAGGAACACTGTAGATATCATTTAGGCGTTGATTTTCCGCCTTATATTTGCGTATGTCTTCCTCTTGTTCAACAGTGTTGACAAGTATGAACATTAACAGACTGAGGGTATATAAGACGACTTCGCCCCTAAAATGTCATTTGTGTTTGTAGGTATCGGTATTGGTGTAGCGCCTCCCATGCCGCTCTGGGGGCTATAGTCTCCCTTGCATCGACCTCATGAGCCAGTTGTTGGCCCTTAGAGTGGTCTCTTCACTTCTCAGTGACGTAGAAGCTCCGGGCAGACCTTTGATCCTATACTTTCTCGGTCGTTCTAGACGGGTTCTTTGTCAAACTTTGGCCAAAATCCTGCACCCCAGTGCAGCTATCCAGTCAAGACTCTTCAAGGCCGTCATTTCTTTAGCTAAGGAAATTCGTGCACTGGATGCTGATCTCGATTTTTGATTTGATTTGATTTAATTTAATTTTTTATTTCGTGGCAAAAACCAAGGGGAGGCTGAGACTAAAGGCGAACGTGGCCTGACAGAGGCGTCAGCCAGCCGATTTACAGCGTACATAACTACACGTCTGTTCACAAATTTAAGCATGATAGCACAATCGCAATAGAGAAATAGCACAAAGCAAAGTCATTACTACATTTCTTATGTATTATACAAAGCATAGGTCTCAAATTCACAAAGGGATCAGAATGTACACATAAACGCAGTAATTCGTACGCATGAACTTTCATCAGTTACACTACTATGTCACAATTACGTATTAATATATTTTGTTTGTAATTGTTTTTAATTTCTACCTTTAGGGGAACATGTAGACATATACTTCGAACCCTTAATTATATATCAGTATTGCGAACGTTTTGCTTAAGTAGCATTTCTTTGACCTGTTTTTTAAACGTAAGTTCACTGGCGTCGAAGTTTAATTTTTCTCCTAATTTGTTTAATATTTCAGTTGACTTGTACGGGAAATATTGCTCACCATAGTTCATTCTTACTTTTGGAGTGTTCCGTATTGTAAGCCTGAGATGGTAGCCAGAAGATTTATTGTTAACTTGATTGTGGGTATTTTGCTTATAAATGGTGTGCAGAACCTTCATGTAATTCATTTGGTCAGCTCGAAGCATTGAATATACAGTAAATAAAGGACTTGTCCTGAAATATCCGTAACAGCCACGATAATCTAAATATATGCGCAAAATTCTTTTTTGCAATGCAATGAGCCGGTTATAATTAGTTTTAGTTGTGGTCCCCCACACCAAAATCCCGTAGCATAGTTTCGAATAAATTAGAGCATTGTATAAGTTTTGTTTCAACCATAGTGGTATCAAATGGCCGATTCTATATATGAGACCTATACTTTTAGAGAGTTCGGAGGACAGGTGAGCAATATGCGTATTCCACGAAAGTTGTGAATGAACAACCTGCCAGGCTGTGTGAAAAAATAGTTACTGCGAGATCGGGCAGACGTGTGGATCCACCAGATTTCCCCTGGTTACGGCTGACTTCACGTAGGCTGCCAGAGGACGCCAAAAACTCCAGTGGCAAAAAGCGTGGCGAATTCTTCCCACAAAAGACAGATTATTTCGCTGGGGAGTAACACAGAACTCTTCCTGTCCCAACTGCGGTCAACCAGAATACACGGCTCACACTTTCTCAAGCTGCAGTGTTGCGCGTTGCTTTTGGCGCATCATACACCGTGCCGCTCCAAGTTTGGGGCTTGCACGGTATCAACTGAGAGAACAGTGCCCTGGCACACCCTTAGGCAAACTATTCGTAGTAATTGGCGATTATATACTATGGCGTAATCGCTGCAGGGCTGTAGCACAGAATCGCAGGCTACGTATGCAGTGGCCCTTGCTTTCCTTTTTCAGACAACACCTCGTGACCTTTTTAGAAGGCGAGTTAGCCCTTTTGGGTAAGGAAGAGTTTCTACGACATTGGTCTACCCGGTTTATTGGAATTCGAACAAAAGGGTTATTATTCATGCCAGTTTTCCAGACCTGCGTCTTTAGGGATTTTTGTTGTAACAAGTGATTTTGGTGTTAGAACTGTGTCAGTGCGGTACAGTACCCGTTGTGACATAAAACCAAACCTGTTCTGTATATTGCTGCATTCTTGAATCAATGTTTTTGTATCATTGTTTACCTCGCATGTCGATCTTTTGATTGTAAGCAACTCTAAATTGTTTGTATGTTAATCTTTTGTCTACAATCAACTTGAAGCTGTTTATATGTTTCTGTAAGTGTCTGTTACTTGCAACCTTCGCGCTCCATTAGTTTTGTAGCAACCGGCGCTGCACTTGTTTAATTGTTTCTGGTTGTTACGTTGTATCATTGATGCCAGGATTTTTTGATAATAAATTTATCCTTTCAAGCTTGGTGTTTGTAAGATGTATTTCCCACATTGCAGGTTGCACAGCGATGCATAGCCATCTACGGCGGGAGCATGGTTAGAGCCCAACTTTACACTTCTCTCCACCACCGCCGCCACGTCTTTTAAAGACGATATCATTTCTTGAGCTACCTAAACGCAGAAATTTCGGTCTGTCTATATGCCTGTTTGTCTGTCTGTCTTGAAAGGATAAATTTATTATAAAAAAATCCTGGTATCAATGATACAACGTAGCAACCAGAAACAATTAAACAAGTGCAGCGCCCGTTGCTACAAAACTAATAGAGCGCGAAGGTTGCAAGTAACAGACACTTACAGAAACATATCAACAGCGTCATGTTGATTGTAGACAAAAGATTAACATACAAACAATGTAGAGTTGCTTACAACCAAAAGATTCACATGCGAGGTAAACAATGATACAAAAACATTCGCTTCAAGAATGAAGCAATATACAGAACAGGTTTCGTTTTATGTCACAATGGGTACTGTACCGCACAACACACAATTCTAACACCAAAATCACTTGTTACAACGACAATCCCTAAGGACACAGGTCTGGAAAACTGGCATGAATAATAACCCTTTTGTTCGAAACCTCAATAAACCGGGTAGACCAATGTCGCACAAACTCTTCCTCACCCAAAAGGGCTAACTCGCTTCCAAAAAGGTCACGAGGTGTTGTCTGTCACTCGATTCAGCCAACCGGCCGAAGTGAAACTGAATCAGTGCAATAGACTTATATACTCACAAAAGCCAAACGTAAACGCCTAAGTCCGGTGACACTCTCTATACTAGTCAGCACTGTTGAACAAGAACAAAACATTACGCAAATTTCAGGCAGCAAATCAATTCATAAGTGATATTTGCAGTGTTCCTTTATTAAAAATTTATGTATGCTTATTTTTTTGTGATATCAAATGAAATACTTTACCAACTGCAGAAAGTCGTCGCCTGCTGTTGCCCGCTCCACTATAGCTCCTCGCGGAATTTTAAGAAATCAAATGGCAACAGCAATGAAATGCTCCACAAGATAGGTTCCACGTTCCGCTTGGAATGCACGTGGAGCAGGGCAACGTGGTTCTATAAACATTGTAGTAGGGTGCCCCGAATCACGCGTGTCTCCGCCTTACGGTAGCGCTGGCATCGAGGCACCCGTAAGGTCCCTGAAATTACTTTTAGGGACCTTAGGCACCCGGCCTGGAGCAGTAGAACGCGGTAAATTTAAATTCACTTGAGCCGGCCTGTAGCGTGTTACACCCGTGTGACACGTAGACGAAAAATGACTTAAGAGCTTAAGGCCTTAAAAAACCGAATGACATTATTTGGGCAGTCCGTGCTACACGCCAAACCGCAAAGGCATTAAATGCTTTAGGCATGATGGTGATAATGCCCAAATAGAAAAAATCACTCACATGTGAAAAGTCTTTAAAGTGGAGAAAAACTTTTCAGAAGGGTCAAAAATGTTTTTGTAAAAGAAAACGAGTGTTTTCTAAACAAAGGGTGTGAGCCGTTTCAAAAAGTAGCTTCAGCAGCTTCCGTCGCCTGCCGGCGGTAGCCAAATCCGAAGTATTCAAAACAACAAGTAGCAGGACGTTACGCCTTTTGCCGCTTTTTTAGTAAACTTCATCTTCTTCAGAACTTCACCACCAAGAGGGCGCAAAAAATCGCCTTATTTCGAAGTTCAGCTGGTTCAGCTAGGTTTTCGCGTCAATGTTCTAGTTCCGAGAGTTTCGTTGGTTCCATTCGTGCCCATCGCGTTCGAGAGTAGCCAGGTTTAAGGCGTTCGTGAAGGCGAATGAGTTGTGCGGAACTCCTTAAACCAAAAATGACATTAGAGCGAATGGCATTATATTTTTCGTGTACCAGCGAAATATTGGCATTAAATTTTAAGGAATTAAGCACTTAATGTCATTTTTCGTGTACTGTGGCACGGGTATTATCTTGGAAGGAATGAGACGGGATAGGAACAGCATGAGAGTTGAGTGGGAAAAAGAACGGAGGCGTTTACATGGCAGTGGCGCCAGTCGACTGTCGTCTTTCGTCGGCATTTTCAACGGAAGGAGCAGATACGCGGCCATTTTTCTAGTCGTGTATGTTCCTCGTTACGTGCGGAGCATGTCCTCCCACTCCCCTGACATCGCGCAATGCCCGTGCTCTTCGGCGGTCACCTGTGCGGCGCACTAAAGCTTGCGTCGTCATTGGCGTGGCCTCGCGATAATAAAACGTCACAGTCTCTTCCCACAAATCGTGTGTCCTATTATGTTTTCTGCGCTTGTTGGTGATGGTGTCTAAACATGGAGTTGGCCAATAGGAGCGCCTTCGCCGCGCGAACCGAGGAGGAGGAGGAAGTGGTTGTTGGGGGTGGGGGAAGGGGAGATAGAGGCCGGTAACTGTCTGGCGTTTCGCCGACACCTCAACCGGCCGAACGGAAGTGAGAGGGGGGACAGTAAAAAGAGTAGAGAAGGAGGGATGGAGGAAGAGAGGGAGAATAATAATTCGGCACGCGACTCTTTTTTGTAGCACGCACCCGTCCCTGCAGACAGGGGAAACGCGCGGCACACAGCAACCCGCCCAGGGAACATCACCACGAACCCAGGGGTGCGCCAGGAAGAGATCAGAACCCCGGTAAGTGGGTCACGAGATTAGGTCACTGTGAAGGTGAGCAGACGGTTTGTGAGGGCCTCGAGTGGCGCGAGCGCAAGACCAGATGGTAGCCGAGGGGGTAACTACGCGAAGTTCGAAAACATGACGGTGGCCATGTAAAAAGGATTGCGACCCTTTCTCACGACGTTTCCGACGGCGAAGAAATGTGCGTCTACCGCAAAAACATGCAGGCGAAGATGTCGGGGTGCAAACCCAAGTTTAAAGCTTCGCTCTATATCGATCGCCACCCATATGTGTGGCAATCGATCCGCCATTTTTTTTTCTCCGAGCTCCAACTTTTACAACAAGCGAATCACGCACGTTCCAAGGCCAGCGAATGAAGATATTTCCGCGTTTTGTAAAATATTTGCGACTCATTCGCGTTTATGAAGTCAGAATTTACAGCTGAAAAAACCCGACCATCAATCACTTTACTTCGCCAAATAATAATAAATCTCGCAAACTCACGTCAGATCAGGTAGAAACGAACGCACCATTATTTCACACCCGTATTCTGAAAATTCGCGTCTTTCTTCAGCAGACACTGCTGAAAATGTCTCAGAAACAGCGCTAACAAGAAACCAACCGGACACTTTCACTGGCCCCACTTATCCCAGAATACACACGAAGGGAGCTCGTTTCCGCGAGTCACGTACGCCCGTTTTACCGCCACCGCTACCCGGTGCTCCAAGGAAGAACGGGGAGTGAGAAACGATGGTTATAGGCATAGAGTTTCATACTAATATATACTAGAGTGAAATCTGGCGCCACTGTCTAGGGAAGCTGCGCTTCAGCGAGCGTTCCGTCATGTACCGGACAGGCACGTTCCACTTGTCCTTGGCATGGCTCACGAACAGGCTGAAAATGTGTGCTCTGGCTGCAAAAATGCAACAATATTACTGCAGAAAATTAATTGAATTTGTTTTGTTATTGTAAAATTAATACTCCAGAAAGATTTATTTGTCAGAGATTATTTAGAAGCTTCGTGGCCATGAAGCTTCTAAACAATTTTTGACAAATAATCTCCGACAAATAATCTCTGACAGAGATGAACAAAAAAACAATGTTACCCTTTTTGGCTTCAAGACGAAAAAGAAGCCATGTGGCTAACCAAGCCAAGGAGGCGAGGAACGTCGCTAGCTGCAATGGCGCCGCCCACGGCGGCCTGCGAATGCAGCGCCAGATTTCCCTCTTAGTATGAAACTCTATGTTATTAGGTGCCTTCCCAAGAGGTCCTCTTTAAAGTAGAGGCACGCTTCTTCCCGTTCAGGCGTAACACCCGCTAGTGTGCGACCTACACACCGCACTTCCCGTTCTTCAAAAAACGATGTTCGTTAAAAAGAGGAGGACGGAAAATAAACAAACACTACTACCATGAACGCGTACGCCTCCGTATTGGGGTTCCCCGCGGAACTGGAAAGCGACCGGTAAACACCGGGCTCTGGTAGCGTTAGTAAAAGGTGTTCTTGTGCCGAAGGGTCGTTCAGAACCTTTTGCTTTCGCCTGTGCCACGAGCGAGCACTGTCGATGTTCATCGGCGTTGAATCAGTACGGTATCGTTTACCGAGTCTCACACAGGGCGTGGGTGAAATTTAATTGAGCGAAGATGGCAAACTGAGCGAGGTGGTGCGTACACGTTTTCAAAAAAAAAAAAAAAAAACAGCGAGCGCGGGAAAACGAAGACGACATAACACGGCGAAGCGTGTTTTCGAGCGTTGTCGGCTCCGCTGTCGGTGGTCGGTCGGTTATTACAGACGATAGTCTTTCTTGGGCTACTTAAACCCAGAAATTTTGGTCGGTCTGTATGCCTGTTTGTCGGTCTGTCTGTCTCACTGTGACTCGATTCAGCCACCCGGCCAAAGCGAAACGAGGTCTGTGCAATAGTGTTATATACTCACACCCAAATCTGAACGTCTAAGTCCTGTTTATATTGTCGCGCATGTGGAATGTAGTTACGCTAATCCAGTAACTCCAGCCTCCAAGCTGAAGAAGAAGAAGAACGGGTACGTTCGAGGAAGAGAAGAAAGAAGCTGGGACCTTTCGACGGTTTGGACAATCGGCGCACCAGTTTCCCCTCCGCCTCCAGAGCCAACGTTTTGCAAATAAACCTGTCCCGGACGTGACAATATGTTCATACTTGCCAACATTGTGGAACAAGAACAAGACAGTACGTAAATGTAAGAGAGAAAAATTTACAGTGTTCCTTTATAAAAAAAATCATAGATGCTTCATTTTTGCGAAATGAAATACTACATCCACTGAAGAAAAAAAATCACACTGTTGCCTGCTGTCGCCCGCTCCACTATACCTTATGGCGGCATCTTAAGAAATGAAGCGGCAACAGTTACGAAAGGTTCAGCTAGATAGCTGCCTGCACGTTCTGCTTGGAACGCACGTGGACTAGGGCAAGGCGGTTCTATAAACGTTGAAGTAGGGCGCCTCGATTCACGCGCGTCTCCGCCGTACGGCTGCGCTGGCATCGAGGCACCCGGCATGGAGCCTCGTTGAAGAACTAGCGTGTTTACTTTGAGAGGAGCGCGACGCAAGAGCAGCAACATGAGAGGTGAGCGGGAAAGCGAAGGGAGGCATTTACTTGGCAAATGTCGACGAAAGACGCTCGTCTTTTGTCGACATTTGCAACGACAGGAGCAGATACGCGGCCATTTTTTTCTCGGCTCTTCTCTGCAGGATCGGAGGCTCAGCAGCCCACAAAAATAAGACGTCGGCTTAGGCCACGGCATATTTAAGCTCAGCAGGCGTACCTTTGCATGATAGCGGACCTTTTATAGGGTAACACCCCGTTTTCTTTTTGAGTCCGTAGGATGAGAAAAGCCGCTTGTTACCTCAGCTCCCGTACCGCTGTTGCCTGCACGTGCCGAGGCTGACAGCTCGTGCCCTCCGGTCCCATTGTATAACCGCCCTCTCCCTTCGGCCTCTCTCCCTATGTAAGATGGCACGCACTTGCAAGAATGTCTGCCCAACAATGCTTGGTGTTTAGAGGTGAGCTGGCTTTAAGGAGATCAATGTCAGCTAGGCGTTTGTAAGCTGGCTTCCCCACATGGCGGGGTGCGCCTTTTCAAAAAAAAAAAAAAAGAAAAGAATAATAAACATAAAAGAAGGCGGTAACGGGCACGAACGCGGATAATGGAGAGTACACGTGAAGATCGGTCCGCGGACGCCAAACGTAAGCGCGATGCCCGTCGGAGCCCCGAATACTGTGCTGAGCCAAACACAACACCTTGGCATGGCAAGCATCCGCTGAATGCTCGTGCTCCTGAAAGTATCGTAAAATAAAAAAAAGTAAATAAATAATAAAATGAATTAATGAATCAATGAATGAATGAATGAATGAATGAAACTTTATTAACATAAGGATGGTGACTCGGCCTATATGGGGGCGGGTGGGGAGGGTGGTGTAAATAAATAAATAAATAAATAAATAAATAAATAAATAAATAAATAAATAAATAAAAGGCACGAACGCCTGGTTTGAACGGGAGTTGGGGGCCAATTATTTCTGAATCCCGTCACAACAGTAACTCCCAAACAGCTCGCCTGGTAATTCGCCTTCACAGAAGGGAATGACACTGCGTTTTTGTTTGCTAAAAATCATTGTACGACAAATGTCCTTCGTTCTTCAGCAATGCTTGCTTATAGGATAGGAGAAATTATATTTGGCTTTAATGGGTGCAGAACAGATACCCCGTACAACGTGACCAATCGTATCTGCTGACACGGTGTGATGTTGCATAATAAAGAAGGTGCTTTATTCCCCCCTTGATGGTTTCACCGATAATATTGTTACGTGGCGGCCGCACGGACGACACGGACCATGACTGACGATGAAGTTATGTATTTACAAGATGCGACGATCTATTTACAAGCGGCCATAACGGAGCCCACCCTGGCTGCGCCCCGCACACAGCTTCGTTCTCCTCAGTGATGTGTGAGCACAGCGCTACCCGACAATGTTCACTTCTGCTGTGGCAATATGCAGAACAGGACGCAGTCACTGATGGGCCCAGTTTCGTCCACTTTGCCTTCCTGTCTCGGGTGATCTAAATTATACGGTCATCTGCAATTCTTCATTGCTCTCGGAGTCACATGCACCGGTTCCATATCGGCTTTTCGCAACTTTTGTGTGGTCGTCTACCAGGAAGCCTATGAGGCGTGACAACCTTTTAGACCAGTCTGCGCTTGCGGGCTCGGCTTAACCCATCTCTTTGTACGGCAAATAGTTGCGCGGTTCTTCTTTTTCTGGGGCTCCACCCACCCGGTTGTTTGGGGTTTTTTGGAAGCTAACCTTGCCGAGGTTTTGCCTATCTTGTTATCTCCTCATCATTCTCGACGAGACCTTGTTTGTGGGGTTTATGTATGGAGAGTACACTTCAATACGGTTTTAGATGCGAAGCATCTCATGCTCGGGGCTTTGTCCCTCCCTCCCTATTTATCGTTGTCGTTGTCCGCCGTCCGCACTCTACTGCGCATGCGCGTCTCTTCAGCCCCGTCAGCGTTTGGGCTGACGTCAGCGCAGTCCACTATAAAAAAGAAATAGTTAGGCGGCGCCCGGTTTCGATCCCACGACTCTCTGGCCACAAAGGGAGGCACGTGGCGCTCTTCCCACTGCGCTACAAACCACGACGGAAGCACGTGCTACGAACGCGCCTTATGTCCTTCACTCATTCAAACTACGTTAAGAAGCTACTGATACAACGAAGACACGCGAAGCTGAACGTCAACGGAAACGACGAACTGAAAACTAATGGGAACTTCAGTCGACCCCATGGCTGCTTCGCATACTACTCAGGGTTCCCCTACGGGAACATGGTGTAATTTTTGTTGGTTCGTTTTTCCACAAATTATGTGTTCACTGTGTCTCGTGTTAATCTCTACAAGGACCTAATTTCTATGCTTTTCCCAGCACCACTGTACGGAACTGTTTATTCTAACTTGCCTGGACAAGATGTGCTCCCACGTGTCCGTCAAATTCAGCTTTCTCCCTCAACAAAAACGTTCTTCTTCAAACTGCGCAGCGAAACTTTGCCGCTTTAAACGTAGCTGCTCAACCGGAAATGTTTGTGTCTTCTGTGAACTATTGTCTGTGCGATATACAGGAAACTATTGAGCACTGCTTCATAAATTGTAGGGATGCCATACTATTTTGGGATATCCTCCAAAGAACTGTTAAAAAGGACTGAATTGACTCCGCATGGTACACGTCATCTCGTATCACCCGGTGACGGGGACGTGCTATATGATTGATTTTTTTCTAATCGCTCTACATAGTTTATGAAAAACGCGGAAGATAGATAGGCACGCTGAGCCTATGGTTTCTTCCAGATCACACTTCTGCCAAATGATCTTTAATCTTAAAGACGTATAGGACCAAAATGATTATCGCCCTGACCGGTTGCCTTTTCTTACTAGTTCTCCAGTGTTGCCCCCGTGTTAAACCAAGTGTGCATAGTTATTTATTATGTTTAGTTTTGTTTTTCATCTTGTAATCAACTCATTTGTATGTGTACGTAGTTGTAAATACGTGTTGTAAATATCATTTCCTGACACGTAGTGGAATAATTACCATGTGAAAGTAAACCAAAAACACTGTCGTAGCCGATAGGGAAGACGACTGACTCGAACTTCGTCGATATACCAGACACAGGCTCGAATCCTGCTAGTCCCTGTGATTTATTTTCTTTTGTATACTGTTATATAGAGTTTTGTAAAACGCCGGAATCAAGGATTTGTCAAGCAGCTTCACTGCCAAAAACGCGCAATGACGATGTGGCCCGTCAGCACTCCAGGCTTCTAGCCACCTTCGTGGATGCTACGTGGCGAATTCATTTTCAAAGATGCAGAAGACGCTGTCTAAACACGTGGCACTTCATTCTGGCAAGAAATGTTTTCGTACCTTGTGTGGTCACAGTCATCTTATTGACATCTGTCGTCTCCGTTCTTTGAGGTTTTTATGGGAGAAAGTTCTTGCGCGGCATCTGAAAAAAAAAGTTTGTATAGCAAAACCTTTCTAAAATCCTACTACCACTCGTTGCCGGGCGCATACATGTCAACATTTCCCTCTTTCATTGGTTGCCTTGCGCCCATTTAGGTCAAAGCACAACGCAAAACATGAATTACAGCGTTTAAGAGTTCACGTCGGATTGTATTTTTACAAAAATATATAAAGAACCCACGGGAAGAAATACAGCAAGAAACATATGGAACAACTTGCCTGCCTTCGCCATGCACCACTCCGACCCACATCTATTCAAGACCGTTGTTGAATCGCTTATGTGTTGCTGATTATGTCCATCCCTCATGTGATACCCTGCCTGGGGCCTTTGAGGTATAATAAATAAATAAATAAATAAATAAATAAATAAATAAATAAATAAATAAATAAATAAATAAATAAATAAATAAATAAATAAATATGAGATCGCATAATAAAGAAAACAAGATAACGAAAATTGGCGCAGATTGCACCAGTGGTGCCAGGGCGCCAGGCTGGAGAAACATCAGACCTGGCGGCTCCTCTACCTTCGTCGGAGACCCGGCTGTTGCACCTTACATTTATTTCCGAACATGCGGCTGAAAGTTCTCCATGACTGGGGGACCTGGATCGTTAAGGTCCGCAGGCTTTCACATCTCGCCCCCGGTGGACCACGTTAGCACGGGCTAGAACCCGCGGCCAAGTCCAAACGAACGCCCGCATTGCGAACCCAACGGAAATGCCGTGCGCCCGGAATGCTATGATAGCTCAATCGGCTGTACGCCGGTTTCATAACGCGAGGTATCCAGGTTCGATTCCCACCACAGGAAGCGTTGTTTTTGTAGCGAGAGCTACAATGGCCGTATTCTCGCCGTTTCACTGGGGTCGGTGGCCGCACCGCGAGCTGAATGGTTGCCTAGCAGCCGCCGCAGCTGGCAGCGCCGCTCGCAGCGGCGTCTGGCATGACGTCAGAGGAGCAGCCGGTGAAATCGCGTTGTACCAACAGAGGAGGAGCCGGCGTTGCATCGTATCTATAGGCAGTATTCGTTGAAAAGTTTAGCGGTCAATTTCTTCGCTTGGCAACACTGGAAACGGCCACAGACATGGCCGATGCGCCACGGACACGGCGCGGCTTGGGCCACTGCGCCCGCACGCCGAAGAAAACACCGGCGTGCGTCATCTGCTCCGTTCCAATCCGATTCGAAACGGTGGCGTCAACAGATATGTTATTAATCGCACTCACATTGAACTCGAGGCAATACTTTGCGTTCGGTGAGGTCGAGTTTCTAACGTGAAACACAGTCATGTGTTTCACAGTCGTGCTTTGCATTGACAAGTACCGCCATCCTGCGGAGCCCGACGTAACCAGTGACGACGCACCACGGCCGGGCTAGAGCGGCGGCGCGCGATGTGTTGATACGGCCTTCGCAGCGGCGGCGAGAACAATGCAGCCCACTCTCGACGTAAAGTTCCGCGACCAACGCCCGCACGCCGCTGCTCTAGCCCGGCCATGGGTGCACTCACGGTTGCATCGCGGAGAAGAGGGGTGCCTGATCTGCGGGCCGTGCGCACAACATCGCCTAGCAACAGACGCTTTGCCACAGATATGGCGGCGCACACTTGGTTGCCTGCATGCATTCCGCGCCATTGAATACCGGCTATAGAAGGGCCGACTCGGCTGGATTCGTCGTCGAATATGGAAAGTAAGTCGGAGAGACTGAAAGAAGCCAGGCTTTGTCGCCGGAACGAAACCAAGAGGAGGCAGCGAGCCGAGGAGAGGGAGGAAGAACGAGTCGCACGCCTCGAGAAGAGTCGTAAGTACGAAACGGCCAGGCGGGTGGATTCAGATGAGGATGGTTCGTCTAGTTCGGCATCTCGTGCCAGCGCTGCGGACCAACAGCGGAATGAAACCAGGAGGACGCAACGAGCT
The DNA here is from genome assembly GCF_048455015.1 of Haemaphysalis longicornis. Classification (NCBI taxonomy): domain Eukaryota; kingdom Metazoa; phylum Arthropoda; class Arachnida; order Ixodida; family Ixodidae; genus Haemaphysalis; species Haemaphysalis longicornis. The sequence continues at coordinate 57,198,057 of NW_027526385.1, read as the reverse complement.
GCGGGGACGAAGAAGAACGTGCTCGGCGTATCGAACAGTAACTTAGCGAGAGGTAAAAACCAAACCTAAACACTCAGACGTACGAAGATAAACGATAAAGATGTAACCGTACAGAGAACCAAGCTAAACAATGGCATTAACCATACCTTTCTCTATACACACACGCCGGCATAACTGAGTTAAGCCACAGCCATTTTTTTTTTGTTTTCAATTGGTTGCACACATTATTTTTCCCTGCCGATGCTAACCCCGTACCCGTCTGGCCTTTGGGGTGGCCCAGTGGTTATATTTTGCCGGTTTCGGGTTCGATTCCACGAACTTCCATAACCACATTTCTTTCTTAAGGCTTCGATGTTTTTTGGTGCGACGGAAGCAGAAAGCTTGACCTAAATAGTTTGGCTGTTAAAAACTCCCTCGCCCTGTGACGAGCGCCGCCAAACACAACAAAAAACAATAGATAAAAAACACTAAGCTTGATTCGCGCTAACAACCTCGCTCGGTCGGTATGCTCGGCACAGATCCGTGTCGTCCGGTCACCTGTAACGAAAGTGCTACAAAGGCGACTCAAATATGAATGCTACACGCTATTTATTCTACAGTGGAACTTTATTACATAGCGCTCTAGAGAACAGGACAGAAGAACACATGACATTAGCCCTTGTCCTGTATTATTATTCTTTCGTCCGGCTCCCTAATTAATTAATAAAGCGCACTAATTAATACAGTTCCAAAGCCGTAAACAACTAGCCCATTCTGACGCTCTAACAAGACTGCCCGAAAATCCCCCAACAGGATCTACGTCCCAAATTTTGTTCTTTTATTCTTTCCAACCAAAGCTCCCAATCGCGAAAGGTCCGGGATGTAGTCAGCAGGGAACGAGTCGGAGTGTTTACGGCGTAAGCCCCGCATCTGCATAAGAGAGGGGGAAAGCTTCACACGGGAGAGAACGACAGAGTGAGAGAGAAAAAAGAACGCGAAGATGAAAGGAGGGTAACTATAACAGATGAGGGGACGAATAACAACCGGGCAAATACTGGGTAAGATCTTTTTTTTCCGGTATGCTCGAATTTGAGTGTAACGATAATAAACAACGAGGGCCCGGCTCGCGTCCTTCGAAAATCGAAACTGCACTCGAATCCCCAGAGCCGTAGCAGTCGCATACGGTACCTTCAAAAGAGACGCTCTTTTTGCGGAGGATCTGAAAGAAATTTACGCGCAATCGCTTTACAATACAGAAAAAAAAAGAAAACACAAAAAACATCCAGAATTCGAGCGAACGAGTGAGTTAACAAAAATGTCGAAAACACCGTTGGGTCATGATTGAGTTCCATCAGAAAGAAGCAGGGTTGTTTCGCAGTTTTCCCTTAAAATGAAAGTAGAATATGTATTGGCGGATCAGGGAAACCAAAAGTGGGGAGGGGTATTTCCATTGAAGTCTGTTTGATATACACGAGGCACTTACCGCGTAAAGTCTAAGCTATGGCGTAAAACGTATATAGCCTCGACGTTGCAGCAGATTAAACGGGTATGCTGGGAACAGCAAAGCCAAAAGAGCTTTGGACGTTGAACATTCTTTTACATTCCACCGTCCTGCACAATACACGCCCCCCCCCCCCCCCCCCCCCCCCTTTCGTACACATTAACGGTTTATTTGGAGTGGCGGAACAGAGATTACGGGACACGCTTGCTGCGGTGTAATTCACGGCCGCAAAATTGAAAGCCCTCAGCGCGGTTCTGGTTGAAAGAAGGACGCATTTTTCCTTTCGAAGTTGGACGGGAAATTCGAAAAGGAAAGAATAGGGGATAAACTGGCTCATCTATTTCCAAGAACGACGTACATAAAAAGCCACTCAGCAACCCAGCCGAACTTACGCTGAAAACAAACACCGTCCTCTGTTTCCGCTTAACAGCATTCCTTTATTTCGCTTTTAATTTGAAACGGTGTCTCCGGGCCTCCTCGCCTGTTTTCCCTTCGACGTTCGAAGTGCCCGCCAAATGGAGTAATCAACCGCGGGAATATTTAAACAGCGATTCTGTTCGAGAGGCTTGAGAAGTAAACAGCGAAGACACCTACGTTCTACAGTTACAAGGGTAGTTGATCTCGTCGAAAATTGATTACAGCGTAACGACTTCACGGCATGCTCACTTCTGCGGTGTAGGCGGGAACCGCTTAGCGACAGGACGGAAGGAAATGGGGGTGTAAGTGATTGCGCAATCTGGGGGCTTTCAGAGAAAGCTCATTTTAGACAGAGGGCACCTATATTTCTCTGTCTGCTTTCTGACACGTGGGAGCTTTGGCTATCACTCGGAACTAACTAAAAGGTCATTGTTATACTGCTGTTTTCACAAGGTGTATCACTTACTAGACATAACTTTTGCTGATCCCGCTGTTATGCAATAGTCCTACCGTTTTATATAAACGGTGCACCAGACGGAGGCAGCAAAGGAAGAAGGATGGCCGAGATGTACTGGCGACGTATAACACTGAAGAAAAAGCCAGGCGGGATAAAAGAATATACGTGTAACGTAAAAGGAAATGCCGGCAGAAACAAAAGAGCGACTGGTTCTTAAATCTCTAGACCGCTGCCGTATCAGTGGGAGGCTGAAATAAAAGCTGAAACGATGCCTCTTTCTATTTACTAAGACTGAGTGGCGTTCTCTTTTGTCTGCGCGTTATCCGATGCCTTGGCCGAAGGAGCTTGAAACGACTTTCGAAATGGGTTTCCGTGGGGCGGAGTTCAACCTTTTATGTGTGCTACCGGGTTCTGGTGTAACTTGAATGGCTTAAACTGGATCGATGACGCGTTAAGACGAGAACAAAGAGGCCGACGTAGTTAACGCTTCAGACGAGTCTTTTGTGTTTGTGCGTCGTAGTCAGCAGAAATGTCGGCCAGCTTTGGAAAGGGCGGGTCGATTCAATCTGTGACACTTGAGCGCCCGTCTGAAACTTTGCACCCATTTTGAGCGAGATACTGAGAAGGAATTATATTGTTGCTGCTATTTTCTGCTCCTTAAAAGCCTTAAGACGACTGGTTCGCGCGAAAGGAAAAGGAAGCCATTAAAACAAAGGCAATGCCAGTGCTAGGTGGCTAAGGCTGAAAGGACGTTTCACGTCATCGACAACTGCAACCCTAGATGCCTGACATGTTCTAGAGTGCCGCGTGTGTGATACAGGTGGTATTTATCTGGCACAAGTGATTGTAGATTGTTGCAGCCTGAATTGAAAGAAAGCTTGCGGACATCGCGAGTTCTTGTAGAGAATGCAAAAACATTTTTGCGTGTGCGTCTGTGTGTGTGGGAAGCTCCTAACCACCGATCAGACGATAATGCTCACTTATTGCGCTGTGGCTAGGAGAAGCATTTTTTGTGTTTTTCTTCAATAGGCAACTTACTTGACATATCCAAAAATCATGAGCCGCTCTGCCTAACGACGACGATAGCTGAACGCGAAGCTTTCTGGCGAGGGCTTCCTTGGTTGTAGTTTGAGTTCGGACTTTAACTCGCAGACGATTTTGACTTTGACTCGTTCAGCTTTGACTTTTACTCGCAAGCAGTTTGGACTTGTGATAGCAGTGGCTTTGGATTTGGCCCTTTGCCAGTTGATTTCGCACGAAAAAAAAAAATCGCGTTAAATCATCGTCGTCGTTAGGGGGAAGGGTGCATGCTTTTTCTGTCTCATTTTGCACGTCCATACAACCCTTCTCAAAATACAAACTGCTTCGACCGTGTCGGAATGGCGCGATTGGATAGACGTCGGCTTCATAACGCGAGGGATCCGGATTCGATTGCGGCCGCGGGGAGCGTTTCTTTTCGTTCCCTTCACACAGGATGATGATGATGATGATGATGATGATGATGAAGATGATTGCTATTGTTTTCCCCGTTGTAGCGGGGTGAAAGTTGGCTTTCCTGCATTGCGTTTTAGACGCGACATACGCCTTCAGCGAGACATAGAAATCTTCGCTTTAAAAACAATGAAAAAGTTGACTGGCGATTACGATACTCCCTAATGCGATATTTGGGCGCAGCAGCTGTGCGCTGAGGCAGCACTCACTCGTGGGTTCTCTCGACTGCAGCGATGATGAGCCTCTGCAACGGCGGCGCGAAGTGCGTCTCAGGAAGGGACCGCGAACTGCGTCTTAAGCGACCCCTCACGTTTTCGCCAGCGTCGCGCAGACGAGCGGGCACAGCATACTGCCCCCCCCCCCCCCCTCCCCCACCACACCCTTTTGTAGATCGCTCGCATCGCCATGGCAAACCGCCCTGCCCTCTCAATTTCGCGACACCCTCCTCCTTATAGCATACTGCCCCCCCCCCTCCCCCACCGCACACTTTTGGAGAGTGCTTGCGCCGCCACTGCGAACCGCCCTCCCCTCAAAATTTCGCCACACTCTCCTCCTTTGCTTTCTTTTACTATTCTTCCACTTTGTTTCACTACCATCGTTCACTCGGTTACGACGCCGGCTCGGCTCAGCCCAGAGACGGCCGCCAAAATGTTTGGCGCGTGTTGGGTGTACTGGCTCTTTCTTTGTCAGTATTTTTTATTTTTTGTTTTTTGTTTTTTTTTCTTTTTTTATTGTTCCTGCTAAGGCTAAGCGTGTATGTCTGCCGTCATGTGAATAAAGAATCATTTGGAAGTGAGCGCTCGTCCGTGTGTATTCTTTCCGTCCCGTGTGTTTATGCTGCGCTACATTTGATCACTATGAATTACCCACTAGCCCAGTATACAGCTTTACTTAATCACACAACCTTATCGCCATGGTCTGTTTTATGATACGTGTCGTCAAATAAAAAACAACACGCAGGTTGTCGCGTATCGTCTGACCCACTACAGCGTTGGGTCTCTTAGTTGAAAGCGGAGCATTCCTCATGCTTCCGCCTTGGTCAAGTGGACTGGAGCATGTTGCTCACGTGCGTGCTCCGGCAACGGTGTGGGCTCCAGTCCCGACGGTTGCATTCATGTAAGTTTCGAAGTATTGCATTGTTTTACACCAATGCACATACAATTCTTTCCATATGTAACATCCAAAAGAAAATGAAAATACTGGAATTAACGAAATAGAACTACTTGCCGTGGGCTTAGTGGTAGTTTGTAGCGTTCGTATCGTGCCGAGAATAAGGTGGTGTCGTTTAACAAATACAAATAATTATTTATTGTGGCGTAGTAAGGGGCTACTGTCTTCTTTTCGCGGGAAATCTATCTCGCGAAATTTAATTACTGAATCTATCAAACTAACCAAAAGCGTATTCTATGAAAGCGGTAACTAATATGGGCAAAGCCAAGGATTTTTACGACACATTTTAATGTAGGGGTAATGGTTACTTTATTACGCAAATGTCTGTGAAAAGATGCTATTGAAGTCTAAAGGTTAAATTTTCCCTTGACGGAACTTTTTTTGCACATGTTTCAGCCTGGCGTTAAAAACACCCGAAACTTTGTTATGTTGCGTGTATTTTTTTACGGACAATAGATAGGTGGGCACGTATTACGTGGAAAAGCAAATGCAGTGTATAACATTTGGGTAGTCATCCATCAAATGCTTCAAACTTTTTGCAGAACCAATTAATGGCTTGAAAACTTTTCTTCCAAATGTCCTTGCTGTAGTTACATTTGCGCTTGGGTGCACGCTTCTCGAATAAAAAAAAAAACGTGAAACTGTCAGGATTTGAACCCACATCGATGCAGGCTGTTCCATTCAGAAGCTTCTTTGACAGCGAAATCTTTCCTGTCCTAACTGATTTGCTTGCCGTTGGGGCCGCTAGGAGCACCGGTACCGGGAAAAACTCTGACCATAATGAATTGTTTCGGCACGATTGCTTCCTTTTTGAGGAGAGCCATGAATCAACGAACAAGCATTTATGATTTCGTACAGAAACCAGACAAAGGATAAAGGCGAGAACATTTTCTTCGTCAAAAAGCTTCAAGAGCACAGTATCGGCGTCAGGCATTCGCAAACTTGCATCGGCCGGAAATGTTGGCCGTACGCTCAATTCGCGATAAATTGCTGCGTAGAAGTTTTTACAGTAATGTATGGCCCGTTTCTTGGATGCACGCTTCGGGGAACACTTTCAAAAGCGGTCACGCATATTTTCAGAAATCCCAATTGGGCTGAAGCGTTACGGTTTCAAATGGGAAGGGCGTTTTGGGAGCGGGTTGAAACGGGGAGGGTGTTTTGTTGGGAACGGCTTGAAATGGGAAAGGCGTTTTGGGAACAGAGGGACACAGGAAGCGGCCTTACTGGAACGTCGTTTCGGGAGCAGCCGCACACGGGGCAGGGGTCAAACAGGTAGGGCGTTTAGTGAATGGGTTTAAATAGTACAGGTTCAAGTGGGAATGGGCTGTTTCGGGCTACACCCTCCAAGGGTACAGCAGATCGAAGAACACAAATTTTATTCCGAGCCGTGTATTCCGTATCGCCGTCCACAACGAACGTAAATCAGCCTCCTCAATAAGGCTAATTAAGGTCATTAGTTTCTGCCTCCTTCTCAAGGCTCAAGAAAAAGTTATAGCTTCTGAAGTAAAGTGGAGAGACGAGCCAGTTGGCGAACATACATCGCTGAAATATAAGCGTGAACTACAAACACGGACAAGGAAGAAGGGCGACGCCTGCTGGATGTATGCCCCCCGCTCATGCAAGCGTCTTCTTAATTTCAGCTCTTTTTCCTCCAAGACAGCAAGAAACGAAATTGCTCTTCCGAGTCTCAAATGGGCCATTAACAAGTCGTGTCACCATTACGCGCAAGGCAATTTCAGTGAGAAGATTGTTCTGCTGAGAAATGCTGGCTATCTTGTTTCTGTTTTGCAGTCCGTCTGTCAGCGTCTCGCTAAACAATTGAAAAGCAGCGGCCTTGGAAAGCCTAATCTGGACTAAAGCGCTAAAGTGGCTGCGATACCGGATGTGAATGCGCTGTCACATTGTTTGAAAAACACAGCTGGTAGATTCGGCCTTAGGGTGGTTTTTTGTGCCACGAATAAACCGAGCAGTTTATGCTCAATGGTTCGTAACAGAGCTGACACCGGTAGGCATGTTGCCGCACGAGGTTGCACAATCAAGCACGGAATACGTTGTGCATCGCGCAACACTAATGTCGTGTACGGCATTGTTCTGTCCTGTGGTCAGGTGTATGTGGGCCAGACTGGCCGGTGCAATAATTTACGCCTCAGGGAACATCAGTATCCTTTGAAGGGAAAACCTTACATTCATTTGGCCTCGCGTTGTTCCGAATGTGACCGTGAACCATGATTTTATGACACGGGAACGCTTTTCAAGCACCGTGCTCGTACAACAAGAGAATTTGCCGAAGCATTCCACGTACAGATTAGGGGCTAGGGCTGGGTTTGTCAACTCCCTGTCACTATCTCTGAGAAGGAAATGTCTATTCTGAAGGAAAGAAAGCAGATACGGTGCTGAGGATCGTTTTGGTATTTCCCACCTATGCGCATGTGCAGGGGGGCTCTTTGGGGGGCTCTGAGGGTGTATATATATGGGTTTCCTGTGAAAATAAGCGTTTCAGTTAATAGTAAACCGGTGTCGTCCTTCTTTCTTGCAAGTGTTTCTAGTTCACGCTTAAATTTCAACGATGTTATAGGTTGTGTTTCAATATGATTCACGGCGAAAAATCCCTGCATTTCCCCATCGCCGCTGTGTAACTGTAATCTGAGCAACAAAAAATAACTGTCCGTATGCCAAATGAGTGTAACCTGAATTACAAAAATACCGGAACTAATTGTTTCTGAGACCACCACTAAGGGGTTGTTTGTTCTCCCATACATTCGCGTATTTATTCCTTTTTACTACAACCACTCACGTTTGCAGCATCTGCCATAGCCGTATGCGCTTAGACGACGACGACGACGATGGCGGCGGGGATGATGACGCCCATGAAGTGCCTGACACTTCGAGAGTATAATATCGGATAATATCGTGGTTTTCGGTTCTAGAATTTTCGTGGTCAACCACCAAGGGGCTGAGACCCGAATCCAAGGTAGGTTTTTTTTACAAGATGGCGCCCCTCTAACAGCCGGGTCACAGTATGGTGGCAGATCACTAAAATGCTGGAACCCAACACCGATAGTACTGACACTATCATCATTATAATACTAATCATCATCATCACCACACCATCATCATCGTCGTCGTCGTCGTCGCCGTCACCATCATCATAACAATCATCATCAAAACTTTATTGTCGGCACTGCCCTTTCTTCGTCTTAAAAACGTTAGACGTGCTTGGTTGAATGATGTCTATTAAGAAAAAATATCTGAGCACCTCTGAACACCGCTTTTATATTTAACAGGCAAACTGTAAATGCCCCAACCAAAAAATCCGTAGAAAATAAAAAAAGAGGTAAATAGAGGCCAAAGGGAGAAAGTTCCGAACACTGAATCAATCGGTTCCAAAATCCATAAATGTGATAAGGGGTTCTGGGAACACAGGTACGAGGGCAGAAATAACGATTCCCTAGAAATGACAAAGGCATGAAGTGCGGGAAGTGTTAGCGAAAGGGGATAATCCCACTCCTAGGCGAAGAGAAGAAAATGGAACCATCGGAGGACCATTTAGCCATGGCCCTCCTGTCACTGAAGGATGTCTTCTGCAACGAAGTTCGGTTGCTTGCTTAACTGAAATGGTCGTCTTTTCTTTACGTTAGCCGTCTTCAGTGCTCTGTCTTTAGTGAGGCAACACTATTAGATTAGCGGTGCCTGTATCGCAAAAAATTCGGGAAGCCTCATTTATGAACCCTCTTTTGTAAGGCCTCCCGCATTTTCCCGCATATAACTCGCATGCGTGAAGATTGTTGCACAACCTAGGGACGGGGGTGACGCTAGACCTAACGTCACACTTGGATGGGTAAATTCGTCAACCGGTATCCCGCGGATCAATGTACAGTAAGTGCAACGTTCCTTGGTATGTCGTAAGCATCAATTTAAAGGTTGCCTAATAATACTTTTAAGTACCGAACATTAGGCTTGGCGTCCCACGTTGTCACACCCGCAGCTTGACGTACAATGAGTATGATGTTGCCTGGCATGTCGTCATGCTTAATTTGAAGGTTACCTATGTTAGGCCTGAATATCGGACGTTAGGCCTAGATGTTGACCGTTAGGCCTAACGTCACGCTTTGTGGTCTGACGTCGCCAACCGGTAAACATTCGAAAAAGCACCAATTGTACGTCAAGCGGCTGATACAGGTTGACGTTGTAAGACCTTAAACCGAAACTTCAGGCCTAAAACAGCACATACGCTGCAGCTCCTTCTGTAGGCCTAACATGGAAGACATACCCATATAGTAGCCCATACCCGCCATAGTGCATCGTCAAACGCTTTATAAGCGGGAACAGATGTTTTCGCACAATATTTGGTGATTGAGGCACTCAAACTGTCTGTCATTTTTTTTTTGTTCTTGGGAAGTGTTTGAAAACATGACATGCTTTGCAACTCACCGACAGGTGCCCCAGTTGACAATGCAGTGCTGCAGAGCAAGCGAAATGAAATGAAACGAACGCACACGAATAAATGAGACAGGCCAGTGGACGGGACGGAAAACGCGCTCTTGAAAAAAAAAAAGACTTTTCTCTTTTGTTCTAAGCCTACTCTTGGGGCGGACATAATATCGTATGTGTCGGCAGTCCAGGTCGTCTGTGGCTAATTACCAAACGTCCGCTGCCTTGCATGAACAGCTGTGATTGGGCGAATTTCTCTTTCTCGGAAATAGTTTTCCGTGCAAAATATTGCACAACGGCGGGATATGGCAGCTTGTTAGCGACGGGTGGCATGCAGGTTCTGTTCTCAGACAGTGAAACTTAATTAGGGGCTTTAAACTGCCGACCCTGTTGAAGAAAAATTGACGCAACAAAGCAACGTATTTGCTCGTAAATGTAGTCGATCTTTTTTTATTGCATACATCATGACGGGGGGATAAAAAATTTCAGCCTGTCTCGAGCTGCGCTTGCCGGACATCATTTAGAAATGGTTTCGCCACACTTATTACCGCGGTAAATAGCCCATCACCCGCTGCGTAATCGTGTCTTGATATTTCTTGGAAGTGCGTATCGGCGGAGAGGCAAGTCTTGACAGAGAGAGAGAGAGAGAGAGAGAGAGAGAGAGAGAGAGAGAGAGAGAGAGAGAGAGAGAGAGAGAGAAACCTTAATGAAAACTGAAGAAGTCAGTCCCACTAAGATTAGGGCTTGCTACTTGTGAGAAGTTTGAGCAAATTGAAAAGAGAGAGCAAAAAAGAGGGGGGGGGGGGGCGTTCACCTTGGCATGAAGTTGTAATAGAAAAATAAAGCTGTGGATATGATGAAGCTCTGGCATGCACGTTACAGGTCATTGCGCGGACACTTTTTCGCGTTTCGTTAAGGCATGGTCAATTAAATTTTCAGTTTTTTTCCTGTTTTGTTATGGAGTATTTGCAGCTTGCCTGAAAAGCGATGCGAAAAGAGCGAATGAGCTCAAACAGGTGGTGTCAAGCAAAAAAAGGAATTAGTGTTATGGTGCATTTAGCGTTAGGCCTTCTTTCGCTGTACAGGATGAAAAATTCCCGGAAAACGACGGGGAGATAGATTAATGCGTTTATCGAGTCAGAGAGGTCGGGCCTCCGCGTAATTTCTGTGCGAGGCAAGTATACACACGGGGCCGTGCTCGTTCTCGTGAAGTGCCTGGATAGGTTGATGACAGGTTGCCTGACCGCGCTCACTATCGAGTCCCTTATCACCAAACCAAGTTATCTTGTGAAGCCGTGCAACTTTTGATGAGAGACACGTGCTACGTATTGTCGCTTTTGCGCGTTATTTTGGGCCATACCTAGTCTTTGTATTTTCGAAATTACTCCTCTTCTTGTGTTGGTGTTGCTTACTATGTGCCGTGGCTGTCCCAGACAAGGTGTCAAATATCGAGTCTTGTTCCTTCCCCAAACTTCCAGACCCTTGTTATGTAATTTCTTTTGTCATGCCTGATTGCTGCCCTGTGAATAAGGCGGCCGAGACCTTTGAAGCCGTTTTACTGGTATGTATTTTCTGTAGTATTCTTTCGCCGATCTACCCTGCAGCTTCATCGGGGGATAAGCTCAATTCAGCTCAATTGAATTCAGTTCAATTCGGAAGATAACCGTTGGGCTAAAAGTTTTGCCGGAGAGTTTTCCTTCTACACGTGCATTGCAGGGCATAAATTTCTTGAGAAAAAATTTCTGATGAAATGTAGCTGGTGAACACACTGCATAATCAGGGTTTACGTTTCGCACTTCCAGTCAAAAATTTCGGCAGTGGGGCTGTAACCGTTTTTTTTTCTGGTGTCCGGGCAAACCCCTGATCGAAAAATTTGGCATTAGGCAATGCTCAGAAGATAGCTTATTTGGAGCTCCGAAATGATGACGGGGTGAAACTGCGCCTAGACGGGAAATGAGACGAGATGCCGGAAGCAACAAAGCGTGCTTCTCGAAACAAGCGTTCTTCATAAGTACTAGTTGTGAAAAAAAAATTAATACCCTTTCGGAAAGACAGTTTACAGAAGAACGAAATTTTTCTCACAGCAAAGCTGCGTCAGGAGTGTGTGACAACCTTGACTAAAAGTGCTTCCAACTTTCGCTGAAAGTGCGTCCAATGGATCGTGAAACCTTCAAAGACCCAAATCGCAAACGAAGAACAAACCCATGCGACGATTTTGCAAGCACTAAGTAAACGCATGTACGAACGATCTAAATGTGTACCGATACGTGGTTTAGGAGATAGAGGTATAGACCGTTTACAGCGAGCAGTTACCCCCGTCATGGCCAGATGGCGCCAGTGCCACTCTCGCCACTACTGGCCTTCTCCAATTTCGCTTTCGCTGTGGACTCCCATTGTCTGCTCAAAGTTCGCCGTCACGAAATGGAACAAAACGTTCACGGAAGCGCTCCAATGTACGGAAGCATGTGATTTCTCTGGCGTCGTACCACCCAGCGTGATTCAGTCATTCGCTCTTAAGCACTGAGATTCACTCCATAGACCCCATGTGTCCGGTTGATTGCAACAGATACACCTGCCGACGCGTGGAAAAGCAGAGAAAAAGCGTTATCGATTACAAATGTGTCTCGGAAGGTATGCTCAGTCTGCACCCTCCGCGAGCATCACGTATCTTGCGAAGCGCATTCTCGAGGACGCCAGTATACGAAATATCTGAAATATTGAGCGATACATTTCGCTGCGCAAGTAGTAGAAGTAGATTATTGTGCCTACATTTTTAGCGTAATCCGATGCAGCCACAACTGAGGCCGCACAACATGGAAATTCGCCTCTTCAACTCTGTGCAAATACATTTTATGCAGTGCTCCAATCGGCGGCGTACGAGGTTATCGCAGTCAAGCCATTAGTTCACAAATAAATAAAACGTGCTGCAGCAAATCTGGCAAAAATTAATGCACGAATGCATGAGTAAAAAACGAAAACTAAGCACATATCCAAAAATGGTCATGTCGCATATGCTATCAAACCTATTAAGTAAAGCATAATGTAAAAATACAAAAATTCTCCCATCCGCAGCCTGATGTGCCAGATCGGGAAACATTTGTATGTGTTAATAGAGCTTGATCACCCGATTTGAGCATTTATAAACTTCACCGTACGCCCTAAGTACTATTTTGCGATTTGCGCGCGGGCGCACCTAATGTTAATAGCTACGCATAGGCGATTTTTCCATCCACCGTATGCGCCATATGGCAGTTTCAACATGTGTGTTTCCATAGCCGAAAATTAGCACGTACCTAACCGGTGACACCTGATAATATGGAAGAGGTATTCAAGGCAGACTGCGTCAGCTGTAAGTCAGCTGACAAATGTAACACTGAGCGTTCCAGCTTTTTCATCGCATGTCGAAGAAGCGGTTAAGGGATAATATGCAACTTTCACACCCATGCAGGGTTATTTTGTTCTACAGCCTTACATATTTATAATATTGCCACGTGTACAAGAAGTTTAAAGAGGATGACGACGAAAGGAACGCCTCCAGCCACCGTATTCAGCGCGTGCCGACGAACTGTCGACGATAACGAGGAGGAGCAGAGTGTCTCGGGCAGTTGTGCGCGAGAGCACGTAGAGCGAGCTGGGCGAGCTAGAACGCCAGTCTAGCGCGTGGTGTGCTGGAGGAAGGAACTGCTTCGCTGAGTTGCTAGGAGGCACAAGCTGGCCTTATTAAATTACCATCACTCACCCGGACTATTTCGTCCTTATTCTTGTTACGTGGCAATATAGTGCGTCCACAGCCGACCATTCTAGCGTAGGCCGCAACGGAAACCTTTCAAGCTTTAGAAACTTCTTTACGCACGCAGAAATGTACTTCAATACACGATGTTACAGCCCTACGGTTTTATTTTGTTACTCTCAGAGAATATGTAGAAATGTAAAAAAAAAAACTAAAGTCATCGCAGAGCTTTATTTGGACGAAACGGGTAAACAGGAAACTAGGCGACGAACGCCAATAAAAACAGCGCTAAAACAACCTTAATGTGGGATTTTTTTTTGCGACTAAGCAATCTGTGAACGTTGGCACATCCTACATAGTTGGACAACAAGCCCGAATTGATAGCAACATTGTAAAGAACTTGTCGAACTCGCTCATCGAGCCCCGCCTGCGCTGGCGGATGCGCAAGTGCACCAGCGAAAGCCACGGCGAGAAACGCGTTCGAAAAGGCCGGCAATGTCCAATGACGTCACGCCGGCGAACATTGCCACACCCAGGGCCCCAGGCTGTAAACGGTCTATATATACTTCTTTTTCATGATGCATGCGTGCAATGACTTATCTTCTAGCCGTTGCTTTTTCGGAACTTTCAAGTAACAGTTTTGACACAATGCAAGTCTGGTTTCATGCGCGCGCCATATGTCGAGAGATCTCATCACAGCTTTCGGGTCGACCGACCAGTCTATGGGGAAATGCATTAGTTTTCTCACAAAACGCCACCAGTCTTACTCACAAAGCGTTCGCTTTAATAAGCAATATTTTTCGACAAAGCGCAAAACGCTGGAAATGAATAGACCAAGATCAAGGTCTCACTGCAACGCGATCAGTCTCCGGCTGTGTGTTACTTGCCTCCGCAGAGACCAGTCATATCCTGTTAAGGTCCAACCACACGTGCCGTTATTTACCCTGAACGATCGGCCTCCCTGGCCGTCCCCGGCCACAACGCCACGTGCACTCTTTCTGTGCTTTTCGATCCCCCGTCAAAAGTACTGCGGGTCAGTTGTCGTTCGACTCTGATTGCTGTAAAATTATTTTTGGCTGAAGCTGGTAACAATGTCGATTAACTGCCCTCTGGCGTAGCTTTGCGGTTGAGTCTATTGTGTGCACGTGGGTACAACGTGAAAAAGGTTAAACGAATCCAAAAGAGCGTTCTTCAAACACGTGTCGAGAGACCGCTAAAGTGCCCTGCATTGAAGCGTCAAGCGTTAGTCGTTGCTAATTTGGGAAATTACTATAATATTTAATAATAAATTTCTAAATTAATTTTTTAAATACTGGAGCATTACTGGAGTTTAAGCTTTATTTGCAGCTTTAAAGAGAAAGTTCTTAAGAATAAGAAACAAGGCATTTATATCAAGTCGACAGGCGCACATTTACAAACGCGCGAGTTGATTTTGACGTGTAGTTGAGCTGGTCGTTACGTGCAACCATCATTCATACAAATGCGGGAAAATTAAACTCGTAATTTTTTTTTAATAAGCACCGAAGTGGGTAGATGTGTTCCTGGGTGCGAATTAAATTTTCTGGCTGGACCATACATGTCTATGAATCAAGTTAAGCCACCGAGTTCATTCGTGTTTCCGAAGCTTGTCCATTCAAATATAAAAACAAAAAAAAATACTGTTTGGCGATTGTTTTTGAAATTTTTTACCTGAAAGAGTTGAAGGAATGAGATGTTTTCTGCTGACTCACTCATTCATCCTCGCCCAATCAAAATAGCCAGGCCCGCAGACTTTGAAAGCACTGGCTAGATTCATTCTGTGACGTAGAGTTTTAGTAAATTTCTCATCTACTAGTATGAAAAATGGTTAGCCCATGTTCTCGGAAGTCCCTCAATATCTGATAAATAGGTAAAGTTGTTGAATTGGTTCTTGTGACTAGCGGGTGCTTGTACAAGTGCACAAACACAATGCACAGAGTCCAGAATGCACAAAGTCCAGAATGCACAATGAAGAAAGTCCAGAATGAAGAATGAAGAAAGTCCAGAATGAAGAAAGTCCAGAATGCATAAAGTGCATTCTGGACTTTCCAGTGAACAAAACAGCAGTGGTAACCCAAGTGGGGAACCAAATTTATACAACCGTGCAGATCAGTGATAAGCCCCGCTGAACGGTTCACCAAGCTTCCGCTTATGGTATTTACACTCGTTTTTAAAGCAAATCTTTTCACCTCCACCCCCCAAGGGTTCTTTCGCGACCGTTGGTGACAGCAGAAAACTCCTACGAACAAATTAAAGGTGTTACTGGCACCGCTAGGAATCGAACCTGGAACAAATAGTGTAACGGAGCGAGAGCCCGTTGTCTTACCGATTGAGCTACAAGCCCACGCACCGACTGTAAAGACAGGCGGTGCACTTACCAAGCACATCTGCGGGTGTACCTATCGCGTTCTCGCTGAACGCCACGTGATAGCTTCACGCGACCTTCCGCTCCGCTGTGCGCTCAGCCCACGGCACGTGTAGCGGACGTGTGCGCACCTTGCGCATGCGCTAGGAGTTATAAAAATTAAAGGCAGGTCGCACCAACGCATGGCATCTCACTTGCTCCGTCTCTGCCGCCGATCTCGTCGCCTAGCTCCGTCGGCGGCAGCAGAGACGGAGCAGTGAGATCGTCTAACACTGGGTTTGAACTTCCTTTTATTTATGAAAAAAAAAAAAAACAGTTTCCACTCATGTGCTTCACCAATACAACTCAACCAACCACCGTTCATGAAACATGCATTGATTTAACCTTGGCAAGGAATATATCTTTGAAGCAACAAAGGCGGTGGTTGAGTGCATTTCATTTGTCTCTGGTTTCACTATTTGTAGAGTCACGTGAGTTTATTTGAGTGACGTCGCATGGGTGGTCGTTGTGCGTGTCGTTTACAGCTTTGCTTTCCAACCACATTCACAGGGTGGACTGGCGTGCATTTTTTTCTCTTTATCCTTAATGATGCGTAGGGAATATCCTCTCGCTATAAAAATGGTCGACAAATAAATAATTAATCAATTAAAATTCATATTATTCGTTTTATTATTTTGTGTTTCCACTGTTTCTTTGTTCCCTTGTGTCAGTTGAGTAGGTGTTGCTATGATTTAACGCGCGTTTTTTTAAAATGATATTACGAAGGTGCTGCTAGACTGGCGTAACCCAAAACTCGGTTACTTTTGGGAAGCAAAGGGATCGGGGGTAAATGGGCTTAAACGTAACAACACTAGTCTGTTAAGATAATGTTCCAGGAGTTTTTACCGCAATGGTGAATACAAGACGTTTTTCAATGAAATGAAGTACCGTGCAATCACGCTTCTCCCTTGGTCATATCATACAGTACAAATCCCGCGAGCAATGTCGCTCGACCGGAAGGAACGGAGGGCGATCTAATTACAGGTTCTTTGAATGTCTGGTCACGTCCGGCGATTCAGAGAGACCGTTAAGCAATGCCTTCCTAAAATACCACTGCACGCCCACCCGTAGATTTCGAAGGAAGCCACTACCGTGATAGTTTTTTTGTCATGCAAATATTGCCTTAAGAATGTTTTTTTTCTCCGGTCATATGGCTGCTTTGTTCCAGCAATCGGGTTTGATTTTTAAATGCGCCGGAACTCGACGACACTATAAATATTAACACTGACGTTCATGCGATAAAAAGACGGCTCGAACGAACTTTGAATTTGTGGTAGTGTTTGCCCGAAAGGAACACGTGTTAATGAATGACTACAGAAAGAAAAAGAAAACGTCATTTCTAATTCGATTGCGAAACAAGAGTACTCATCGCCACGCGCGTTTGTGTGTCTTCCCTTTTGATGTGAAAAATCACGGATACCCCTCAGCTTTCCTTATGATGTAGTGATTGAGAAAGCATTATAGTCGAATTTATGAACGTGTCTTCCCCCCATTGTCATCAATCATCGCCGCTTGCACAGTCTCTTCTGTATAACTGGGCACATGCCCGCAATCACGTTGCCAAACACAGATGGCTTCCCTTTGCAGACCTCTTAGTCGCTACTTTTAAGTGCGAATGCACTTCTTAAGCGAGCCTGAATCGTCCGTCGCCGTCGTCCGCATAGCAACAGCTGCGGGTGCGCGCGCTCCTCGTCTTCCCTAGCAACGGGGGGAGATGGGCGCGCGCTACTCTCCTCCTCCTCTCTCCGCTCAGTGACTGCGGGTGTTGGGCACCTCCTCTCCACTTCGGGCGGGAGAGCTCTCGCGTAGCGGGCGCTCCGCATTCCGACGCGTGAGGGCGCTCGTGTAGCCCTCGCCGTAACGGCGGGCGCTACTCTCCTCCTCCTCTCTCCGCTCAGTGACTGCGGGTGTTGGGCGCCTCCTCTCCACTTCGGGCGGGAGAGCTCTCGCTCGCGTAGCGGGCGCTCCGCATTCCGACGCGTGAGGGCGCTCGTGTAGCGGCCGCGTGGCGCGGGAGAGTATTAGTCGAGCGCGCGCCGTCGTCGAGAGCGGTCGCTGGTCCTGCATCTCGATAACGATGATGGCGGACCGGGCAACGGTACCAGCTATAACGAGTGAAATATCTTTCTTTGTAGTTGTGTGCGTGTGTGTGATCTCTCGACTACTCATTAAGATCGCGATATCCACCGTAATCGCGCAATCAACAACCGTGCATTCGCACTTACACACTCTCCCCCTCGGGGAAGTGCGAGGGAATTTTTTTAATCAGCACGCCGCAAAATTACACATTTATGTCTGAGTACATCTTTCTAACCCAGTTTTCTAAGTCAATGGCTCAGCGCATTCCTGAGGTTCACCTTTGACCTTTTTTACTTGAGATTTCTTTCCTCCCCTCCGTTACTACGACTCGGCACACACCGAAGTTCGCATCGCCAAGCAGGAAAGACATTGAGCGAGAATGCACCTTGGTACTTGCCTACATGCTAAATGTTAAATTAGCATGTTCAAACTACCCACGCAAGCGTCAGCAGATGCCTCCAACTGACGTGTCTAAGTCAAAGGTCACAACACATTTACTAGGTCTACTTTTAAACGGTTAGAGTCACCGACCTATAAAAGGAAGGAAGGAAGGAAGGAAGGAAGGAAGAAGGAAAGAAGGAAGGAAGGAAGGAAGGAAGGAAGGAAGGAAGGAAAGAATGAAGAAGGAAAGAAGGAAGGAAGGAAAGAAGAAAGGAAGGAAGGAAGGAAGGAAGGATGGAAGGAAAGAATGAAGAAGGAAAGAAGGAAGGCAGGAAAGAAGCAAGGAAGGAAAGAAGGAAGGAAGGAAGGAAGGAAGGAAACAAACTTCATTAAGATAGGATGGCCCGAAGCCGCACAGGAAATGGGAGGGCATGGAAGATGCTAATAATGTCCAGCGATCGAGGCCGTACAGACGAAGCTTTAGAGTGCTGTCAATGTATCCGTAACGCACCAAGAGCGCCAAATCCACTGGTCTTATGAGTGAACCCACGCCGGGAGGTGTTGGGCACGAAGTACGGCAAGGCCAGGGCAAGACCAGACGAGTTGCGAAAGGTCAAGTTTGGCTAAGCCATGGCATGCGCAGCAAAGCACATGGGATTCCAAAAGATAAGGGGAGGAACTGGGGGCAGATCCGGCCTGTTGAAGTGCTGCGAGGCCTACAAAAGGGGAGTTTCCCGCCGAGGTTGACATCGGAGAACCTGCCGGAAGCATGTTGTTGCCTCGCTGCGATCCGTTGCCCGGGGGCTCAAAGGGAATGTGCGGTCACCGCCACCTTGCGACTATATCGCTGGTTATGGCGAAGCCGGAACGGGGCCGGTTGATTTATACACGCCGGGCCCATTTACTATACTTTTACTTTAATATGCACCGATCTATAAAAAAAAGAACAAAAAACTGCGATGCTATTGCAGGTGCGTTTGTTGACGCGCCCTCCGGGAGCCCTTGGTTCGGAACCCTATCCCAAATTTTGTCCAATTTTGTTTTCGACGGCATTATTTAACTTTGCTTACAGGAATTTTCCTGAGAAATTTGGCCCGACTCCAACCGTTCTTTGGCCTGTTTCTCAATCTTTGACTCATCACCTACTTTTTGTTCCATCCGTAGTCCAATTTGTGTGCCGTGTGTGTGCCAGGTACGTATCATTTTCCACCTACCGAGTTCAGTAATGCTTTTAACTTAAAAAAAAACAAAAGCCAGACTGATTGTAATAAATTTAAGTCAAGAAGAACAGCTCATAGCAACTACTTGCTTTCTCCACTAGGGTTTCAAAATGAAACGTGTGCACCAAAAATGCGCCGAGAATAATTGAACCACTTCCTTTTTTGACGAAAAGGTGGGCTGCAGTAGTACAGACAAGGAAGAATGCAGGTCATCAGCGAAAGCAACTTTTGCAACCACCACTCGCGGAAGCTTCTTTTTGACGTGACGCAATATGTGATAGCCTGTGCAAGTGGAACAATTTCGACACCGCACTCTATTACGTACCATTGGCCGCGAAGTTTACGAGGTCGGCCAGCAGGAATATTCCGTAAAGTACGGAAGGAGCTCCGTTTTCTTTTTCGACGCAGCTGATGATGAATCTTCTTTGGTCTTCCACGCCATGTGCTTATGAACTGTCTGCCTTCACATGGTGTATTTGGTCGCTCGGACGGCTTAAATATAACTCATCTTCCCCCAAAATAAATGGACCTCGTATAAATTGGAGGTTGAAATTCTTTTCGTACCAGTTCTTGAAGCACCAACTGCAAGAAATTTATGCTCGCATATGCTCTACAACGGAAAGCTACGAACACGATGGAGAAATGGAATCGGAATATTTGGAGCCAGAGGATAGAGTCATGCAGCGCAGGACAGGAGTGGATGAATGATAGCCTTCACGCTGCGCTTACTACTATTTTCGCTTTGTACTACATTGTGTTACTGTTACTTCGACTATTGTGCATTTATATGTAACTTAGTTTAAACCAATGTTTGGTAATTATAAAACTATGCAGTTATTTGTATTTCTCTTCTCTCTTTAGTAGGTTTGCTCATGTTTATTTTTTAATCACTGCTCCGACAAACTGACTTTTTGCGTTTTTATAGAGGGTCCCGTTACAGTCTGCGGACTCTGGGACCCTCGTCTGTATATTTATTTTTTTATAGTTTTACACAGAAATAAATTTGATTTTGACTTTTGACGCAAAGAGGATGATGGGGATGATAATAATGATCATTACGGCATTATGGCGATGACAATGAGCGAGTTAAGATGCTAATTATGATGACGCTGATGACGGCGATGATTATGAATAAAGGAACGGCAAAATGATTAACAAGAGAAGTACTTGATTACAGCTCGCCTCAAGGAAAACGAGACGACAAAGAGCGCGTAGCAGGAAAACGATGGACATTACTTGACAGTTTACCTGGGCGGGGAAGATATGAAACAAGGCGGTAGCGAGCGCGAGCGCGACTGGAAAAAAACTTTACTAAACAATGATGTCCGAGTGGCTCCCCAGTGCAGGAGCCCATGTCCTGTCTGGGCTACCGTAGCCCTGGTCACAAGCTAGAGCTGGTCCTCTGGTCGAGAACTGGGCAGCAGCATCTCCCACTGCTCAGGGAAAAAGGGATGGGCTCATAGACGGAAGGTCTGGATTTTTCGAGCAGCCCAGTTTATGGGTTTCAGTGTACCAGGTTCCGAAGACCCTGACCACAACTATGCTCACTTCAACTGTTGTGATTAAGGTCTCTCTCTCTCTCTCTCTCTCTCTCTCTCTCTCTCTCTCTCTCTCTCTCTCTCTCTCTCTCTCTCTCTCTCTCTCTCTCTCTCTAGCAGAATTTAAGTTTAGCTGAATATTGTGTGGGAAAGATTAAATGCATACAGACTGGGTGGGTAAAAGTGCATCATTGAATCTGCCTGAGTATGACTTCGTGGTTTTTAGTGAAATATGTTTGGAGTCTGGGGAAGGTGCGTCTCGCGGTTCGATAGCAATGGGTGATTTTTTGACGGGCGCATGGTACAGACGACGTCTCTTCCTCCTGTCTGAAACGGTTGCTTCCGGCATTGCTTATTGCAATTACACTGAACGCTCCCAAATAACGCTTTTTCTTGTTTTCGTTTCGTTTGTAACGGCGAGGACCAACTGAAAAGAAGTACAATGGGCATAGCGCGCAACCCTGCGGAACCACCGCTTGGGTTTCATCCGGTCGCCACGTGTCCGTCATCGAAGACCTTAACAGGCACCCAGTTCAACGCGCCGCCATGCTCTCTGTAATGTATCCTTCTGTATGTACACGGGCATTTCGGTTTCGATTCCCTTCGGCGTGTGGACATGTCACCCGAACTTGCTTTCTGGCTCTGTCTCCGGTATTGTTGATAACATTGTGCCATTTAAAGCTTCGTTTTTTCAAACCCATCTTTCTTTCGCCGAAACCGGGAAGACAAAGAAGAATTGCCCACGTGCCGTGGGAACAATGTACAACGCACGAGCCCGCTTGACACCCGGCGTTACTGGGGCGGGAGAAACCGAAGAACCCTGAAAGGGAGGGCTGCGCATCAAAGCCGACAAAACACGCGGAGAAGAAAACGACAAAAATAAGACCAAAACAACAACTCGGAATGTCTGTCGGAAGGACTGGACATTAAGTTGGACGGGCACTTGCCGGTAAGAAAATACGTAGATTTGAAAACACGGGAAGCGGATAGCAGGCGGCGGAGTGCAGGAGAGCTCGTCGCGTTAAACGCGCGGTGTTAAGCCCCTGGGGATCACTTATTGCGGTTCCTTATTTCTGCTCTTCGGAGCGTCTAAGGCTGAGTTCCCGCGGACGCGCTTGCGAAAATTGGAGTTTCGTTGAAAAAGTCGTCAAGTGGCTGGAGTAAGAAAAAAAAGTGTTTCCTCGGCTGCCAAGGTGAACCTTTCTCCTACCTCTTTCGTTTTGTCAGTCAAGTGGAGTTTTAGAAGTGCTTTCGAAATCAAAACTGCACTCGACTTGTATTTTTCTGCGAAACGAGCTACCGGCAAACTACAGAGTAAGTATTCTAAAGCAGTTGAACTAAACGCAGTTTTACCAAATTGTTCAAAAACTGGGGTTGATTCCTCTGTCATAGGAATCTCTAAAACACGAAGGGGAAATGTGCAGCGAAGTCTGCTGCGAAATGAACGTGATTTGCGGGCCGGCGGCTGTCTTGTGGGTGTGCTGGTGGATCGCTTCGGCAAAGGTGTACTGGCGTCATTTCGGTGACGGATATGGCATCAGTGAAATCTTGATGTATCCCGCCATAAAACACCCTCGTGTTAAAATATAAAACCCCAAAACGAACAACCCTAACCTACTATTTAGTACTAAAGGTTGCTTCCCCGCAAGAAGATACTGTGTGCAGGGGTGCACCCTTTACAGGCCACTTGCTTCGTTTTATCGCCTTACTTCCGTGATGAATATGACGTCCGCGAAATCTTTGTGCATCCAGGCATAAAACTTTCGTGTTAATGATCTCCAGCATGCAGTGGCTGTACTCTTTCACTGGACGCGCCGAGACTTCTGTGGCGTTTATTATTCGCCGCCATGTTCTCTTTTTTTGCACTTCCCCATAACAGCAATGTTGAAGTACAAGTCAGGAAAGTTTCCGGGCATGGCGGCAATGGCGGTAATTGGGTGCTTGCTTTGCTCGCCCCTCGAAGTTACCGGGACCTTGCCTTCAATAAGAGCTTAAAAAAGAAAAAAAATCCTGGGTTTAATGTTTACAAACCTAGTTATCACGCTCGAAAACAAATGAGGCGTTTTTTTTTCGAAATGAGCCAGATTTAGAAACCGAAACTAGGTCACATAAAACTGCAGTGACAAGAAAAACTAGGCAAGTGTAATCTAAAAGAGGAGTGGCAAAAATAGGAGAAAAAACGCCCCGCAAAGGTGTACGCAGATCGTAGTTCGTATCAAAAATGCCAGATCCTGCTGCTTCCCTGGTGAAAATGAGCCAAATCCATTTACCCAATGGGAGTTTGCTTTTGTCTTGACTGTTCTGACTGTTTCGTATGCGTTTTCAGAAGTTTTTTTTTTCATTTTCAGAGCTGACTCGTGAATTCAATGGCAATTAGGAGGTCTACGAAATATTTGTTCCCAGGTATCAACGATGAAGAGAACGAAAGAAGTGAAGTAAATGAAACTGAGAGATGTGAAATAGTGATTTTGTCTTGTCTCTCCAGTCCCTACAGAGTAACTCTGGATAATTTTAATTTTTACTCCGTTATTTACCATTTCACTACTTATCTGAATACCAGCCGCTTACAAGCCCTGGCAAATTGTCCCCCCCCCCCCTCTGAGAATACAAACCACTTCATTAAGGTGAAGAAGACATGCGATGCCTTCTTGTGAAGCGTTTTGGAAATTCATGGCGAGAAATTAAGAGCTTGCTTAGCTTCTGAGTGCCTTCAGGCGTGCCCAAATAAATTATCTTAGGGAGGAATTCTAAAAGAGCTGCTAATGGTGCCAAGAGGACTCACCTGCTCTCTATGCCTAGTTCTACTGTTTTTGAACCCTTTTGAATACGTTTAATGCCTTTTCTGCCAAAACTCAATCGCACCATTCTTCAAAGTCAATTTAAATAATGTTTTCATAAAAATGCCGCATCAACTGGAGTGTTCCAATTCAGTACGAGCCAAATCCAAACTTATCATCCCAATATTGCTCAAATTAACCGCATAGTTTTTAAGTACTTGTGGCCATAAACTTCCCCTCGCTGACATGTAAAATATATATATATATATATATATATATATATATATATATATGTATATATATATATATATATATATATATATATATATATATATATATATATATATATATATATATATATATAT
Source organism: Haemaphysalis longicornis (assembly GCF_048455015.1). Taxonomy (NCBI): domain Eukaryota; kingdom Metazoa; phylum Arthropoda; class Arachnida; order Ixodida; family Ixodidae; genus Haemaphysalis; species Haemaphysalis longicornis. Next base: position 57,174,099 of record NW_027526385.1, on the reverse strand, counting down.
ATATATATATATATATATATATATATATATATATATAGCGAATCAGAAAATGGGAAATGAGGGGCTCTGTGAAATAAGACAGAAAATAGGGGTTGGCAGTCAAGAAAACCTCGGAAAGCAAAGGGGAGGTTGTGGTGGGTCATAGAAAGAGATGAAGAATTTTTTGAGTCGAAAAGAAAGTGGTGAAAAATGCCCGCCGGGTGGGATCCGAACCCACGACCTCCAGAATACCGGGTTCGGATCCATAACCAGAAATGTTGTGGAACGGGACGCAGACGCGAGACCATGGCTTCCTGTGCTTGGCCACGGGCGCATACGAGTCCGAGATGGTATTTTCATCGCTTCGGCGGAATGTCACGGCCCCGGCTGCTCGGTAGAACTTGGTCTTGCTGGTACATCCCGCGGCCTGGTTCCCACCCGGCGGGCATTTTTCACCACTTTCTTTTTGACTCAAAAAATTCTTCATCTCTTTCTATGACCCACCACAACCTCCCCTTTGCTTTCCGAGGTTTTCTTGACTGCCAACCCCTATTTTCTGTCTTATTTCACAGAGCCCCTCATTTCCCATTTTCTGATTCGCTACATGCTTAGCGAGGGCCTCTGTTCTGGCAGTCTTGGTGCCAAAGGGAGCTTAAGAGGGTTCAACGCTGGTCGACCACTCTCGACATGTCGTAGATACCGTATAAACCGGATTATAGGTCGAGTGGGAATATAGGTCGACCCCCTACCCTGAGGTGGGAAAAGTTGACAAAAAAAATAACTCGGCACAGAAGCGCACTCACAATGTCTATATTTATTTTCGACGCCCGTCTGTCAATGCCACTCACTATGCCTGCCGAAGTCACTCGTCCGAGCTCTCAGAGTCGTCCAAGGATGACTGCTTCGCAGTCATCTTCCATGCCATTAGGCGCGCTGCTGATGAAGCACTTCCTGAACGCTCGTGTAACCATGTCGTCGGGCAGCGACTGCCAAGAGGAGGACACCCAGCTTGACACGGTCGCAACCGGCCCGTATAGGTCTTTTTGTTGTCGCCGGCTATCCACTCATTGTACAGTTCACGGAGCCGGTCCGCGCATGGCCTCCGGAGCGATCGTGAGCGAAGTTCCCGGACGAAGTCCGCCACTTTGTTCTCCAACTCGGGGTGGACCGCTTGACGTCCACGGAACGATCAGTTTCGGGGGTTGCACGCGCACAGCTTGGCTTTTTGGCTCCGCCAGTACCACACACTTTTCTCCGAAACGCCTAACTGGCGTTGCGCCGCCATATTCCCATTCTGCTCGGTGACTCAATCGCCGTCAGCTTAAACGCCGCGGTGAACTGGCGTCAACTGCCGCCACTCATCTCGGAACAGAGACGTGCAGAAATGTATGCACGCACGCGTAATAGACGAGTAAAAGACGAAAAACTAGAGAAAAGCGAAATCAAATAAAACCCTGATAGTGCGAGAGAGCAGTCCGACACGAATGGCAATGGCGACGGACTGCGCTTGCACATTCTTGCCAGACAACGATTTACATTCTGCCAATGACCGCTATATAAGACGAGGGGTGACTTTTGTGCGGATTTTTTGGGAAAAAAACTCGACCTATATTCCGGTTTATACGGAATCGCTCGATTCACGGCCCGGGGGTTAAAAAGAAGGTCCCCTTCCCCCCGAGTAGTCGGAGTGGCGCTGGCTACCACCCCCAAGTGCAGGAAACAAAAATACCTTAAAGGGGCACTGACACAAAAAATTTGCATCTTGTTTTTTTTTGTTGCGATAAGTAGCTAGTGACCTACTTATAACCTGTAGAAACCTCATTTGCTTCACCGTGCGACGGTTGTTTAATTAGAAGCATTTTAAATGCGGCCAGTCGCAGTTTCGGTTTCAGCGAGTGCCACGAAACGATGGATTTGTGGATTTTGTGTGCACAAAGCTGACCACGTGACCGTCGGAGGGATATCACAGAGCAGAGCCGCCGTAGCACTGTCGAATCCGCATCGACGGCAGTTTCTGCGAATGCCCCCACGTACTGATCTCGTGAGGCGCTTAATTAAAAAGCGACCGTGGATGTGACGCAGGCGCTGCGAGTGCAAATGCTACCGCGGCTAAAGAACGACGCGCGACGCTCGAGACGGTGAGTGGCAAGACGCGCGCTGGGAGCAGCCGGCCGGTCTGCCTACAGGTCCGCCTACGGATGTGTTCGGCTTAGCACTGCGGCGGATATTCGAGTGCCGCTCTCGTAAGCGGTGCATATGACAATTTTTAATGCAACCCGCCATCGCATCATTAACTCCTTTCTCATGTAAGCCACCATGGTCGGGACTTGGGGGCAATTTCGTGCAGCGGTAACAAGCTATATCACTCGAGCTACCTGCGCCGGCCTGGGCCACTGCGCGGCCGTGGCCGCCGCCTGCACAGCGACCGTGCGGCTAGCTCAGTGGGCTTTTCGTGCCTCGGGCGCGTTTTCGCATCCAATGGTAATAAACAGTAATAGAAACAGAGTGCCTGGAATCGCTGTAGAACTTTGGTCGCGGCCAGCTGCCCCATGAGCTGACGAAATCACGGTCACGGCGCCTCCGCCGCAAACGATCGGGTCGTTCGTTCTCGAGAGCAGAAGCTCCGCCCTCCGGCCCTCCGATTGGAGCGGCGAGCCGGGCGAACCGGCGTAAAACGCCGGCAGTGCGGAAGCGGCAAACACAAACTCGTGACGTATTTGGATATTGTTTATTTACACGATATCCTCGGGATGTCGATTGCGCGTGGTCTTCTGCTGGCAGGTCGGTTCAGTTTCGCACACTTTAAAATTGATTTTAAATATGTTCTAGGCTGTATTCGCCGCTGATATTTTGCAGATGATGTATATGTGTTCCCACCAATCTATCTCCGAAGTTATCTCGCCTTCGAAATTTTGTGTCAGTGCCCCTTTAAGATGGTTCTAAGCATTCCGAGGTCTATCCTATTTTCATATGTATCGTAATGGAAACCTTGATATCTGTGATACGTGGTCAACGTAAGGGATACATAATTTTGGGAGGGAACACTCATGAAGTCTTTGTAACGCTAGTGCTTGCACGTATCGTATTTACCACAGGTCGAGGAGCTAACCCTTACGGTTTCACATGAAAAGATGCCTGGATTGGATTGGCTTCGTTTGTAATGCGTTGGGACAAATGGCTGGTTCTGGTGGCACTTATCCTGAGTGAGTCCCTTTCTGTACTTTTATACCTTACCGTGATACATTTCGTCAAGTGTAACGGCGTTGATGTCGACACGTATCACAAACTTGTTAAAACTCCTGGCGGGAGGATAGAATTCTTTTTGGTTGAAAAGAAGGACCCAGTGTGTCAGTGCCCCAGTGGCAATTGTGGACGCAAAATATTTCCAAGTTCTACCTTTGTGCTTGGGACCACTGCAATCACCACCGTCGGCTTGTTGCGGGTTCTGTTTATGCGAGGGAGTTTATGTAGTCCCGCGTCGTTTCATCTTCATATGGGAAACTTGGAAATGATAAAGGAGCCATGAAGACAAAATACAACTTTGTTTTATTCGAAAGATTTTGTGCTTTACAGTGCCCCCAGCGCTTGTCCGGATACAAACGATGCTTTATTCACTGAAAAATTAATCGATTTAGGTTAAAATTTGTATTTTCCCACTAAATCATGCTTTTTCGTGGTCTACAATGACATCACAGGAACCGACCGCTCTGCAGCCTAGGGTACCTTGATTCACGCGTCCGCCGTCCAGGGTGGAGACTCGTATACGCTGGCACCGCCATTTTGGGTCATCCGCTTGCCGCCAAAGCAAGTCGTTGTATCAAAACCGCGCTAAAGTTATCGCCGCAACGCGGTTTACTCGCGAAGTTTGAATCCTCTTATCTGTTTCGCGTTGCTGGTAGTCCTGGGAAACGAAAAGAAAACGAAAAGTTGACCCAATTGCGGCGGCACGGGACCGTTCAATGGGTGTCTCCACCCTGTACGGCGGCGCTGGCATCGAGGTACCCTACGGCGGCGTTTGCGCGCTTGTTTACGTTTTACTGAACCTAGGTGGCGCCACCATACCGTGTCAAGCCGTTGTCTGCATTTGGTTTGTTTTTGACGGTATTTAAACCTGGCTTGTTTTTGTTCTGGGAGAAAATTATCGTTTCGTGAAACATAGTTCTCGCTGAACAAATATGGCCACGTAAGACACCGTTGTTTGCGTCAATCGGGCAGTGTCGCCTGAGACAATCCCAAAGCCCCGCAGCGCTGTGCAGCTAATCCAAGCATAGTGCGCGCAGTACCAATAGCAGTACGCATCAGTACTTCTATGTTTATATGTGCTTTCATAACTTCCATTGTTTGTTCCACCATTCTTATTGCTTTAAAAAGAATGTGCCCTAAATTTAAGCACAAATAGCGCGTTCTGCAAGCTTATCAGCTCAGCCTAATTTGCGTTTGCTTTTTCCGGCCTCCACCAATCACAGAGCAGCAGGCTGGTATGACATTATAGGTTCTGTTGCGGGAACTGAGCGAGTGGGTCACATGGGAATTTTTTTTCCTAATTATGTAGCTTATTTGAGGGAAGTTTACGTTAAAAGTGGTGTCAGGATGATTCTAACGAGGCCGTCTTTTGAATGAACCAAACTTGTGTTTTGTCTTCATGGCTCTTTTAAAGCAGAGGATTATTGAAATTTCTTCAGCAAAAGTGACGAGTAGGACGTCTGCACTCATTATGACGCAGTCGTTCAATGCGGCAACCAAAGATGAGGCGTTTCCAGTGCTCTAATCCGACGTTGTCATGGAGGCGGTCGAAACAAAATCCGTCACAAGGGCTCGTGAATACATTTTAAAGCTCTTAATATCCATACAGGACGCGCATATATGCCTTGTAATTAAGTTAATTTAACCGCTTCTGTTTCAGTGCTTCACAGCAAAAAGCATTCGGTTAGTGAGGCAGTTTTTGAAGCGAACATAAATGGAAAGAATATACGCTGTAAAGTAAACGGACTGCTTCACAGCAAAAAGTATTCGGTTAGTGAGGCAGTTTTTGAAGCGAACATAAATAGAAAGAATATACGCTGTAGAGTAAACCGAAAACTCTCGTTGGATATGCCGCACTTACCAAATTGTGTGAACTATACGGGTGAACCACGTCCAAAATTAAGATGATCTTGGTTCCTGACAGGAATGCTTGCTAGGAACCTACTTCCATGAGATATTTACTTTGAAGGGATCTATAACCTGCTGGGACTCTTTGCAAATATTGGGATCCCCGTCTCGAGGCATTTCTATTGCGGCAAATTTTTACTTTTTCTCTTTGGCTGCCAATTTAATCGGTATTCCAAGGGCCAAAGACACCACTTTTATTGATAGGTCTTTTCATTCCTTGTTTGTTTTCAAAAGCCCTGAGGCAACGAGACAAGAACTTGCTACGCTTCCCCTGCTTGGCACACTATCGAACCGCTAAAGCATGTGGAAAAGAGAGAAAAAAAAAGGAGAGAAAACCCGCACAAACGGGTGCTGCACGGCCTGCAGGTAACAAAACTTGCCTCTCCCTCCGGGCTAGCAAGGGGATCTAAGTGAACATGCGGTCCGAACGCAGCAGCGTATGCCATGAATTTCACCGATGGGTAGGAGGAGGAGGAATAAACTTTATTGCAGTATGCAATTTAGGGGCGGGTGGTGACCACTGGGCGCAGCCCAGCGGTGACTTCGGCAGCACGTTCCACCAAGGCTTTCTGGACCCCGGGGTCAGAGCCGCCCAACGCCGCCTCCCATTGATCAACAGAGGGGATTAGGGGTAAGGGGTTTCGAGGGCACGCCCACATAGCGTGGCACATGGTGTCGACATCTCCGCAGTGGGGGCATAGGGGTGATGGGTATTGATCAGGGTATATGCGATAAAGGCTGGCGCGGCACGGAAGGGTATTAGTTTGAAGGAGCCGCCAGAAGCGTTCTTCCTTGTATTTTCACGGCAAAGCATATTAACATCGGTCGAAATTCCGGCGTGCATGGCAGACGAAAGGGCCTCTGCAAGGCGCACAAAACAACCGCTTTGTCAAAACAAAAAGAAAACAGATCTAGGACTATTTGGAATTATGCTGCGTTTCTCATAGAACCTCCAATAAACAAAGTAACCAATTCTGTTGAAAAAAAGAAATCGGTAACTTCTGCACTGGCTGGAATTCGAGCCCGAGTCTCCCTGAATATGTGACGGGCACGGCACAGTCGGACCACCATTTCCCAGTGATTTCAGCTGGCTAAAGGTGGTCCTATCGAATGGGTTGTGGCCGACGACTTGGAAACGTCTGCTAGAGACATGTTCTCAGTGGGGCTAACAAGCGCGATTGCCCGTGCCCCGGAGTCATACATCGTAAAAGGATTTAAACCCTTAGCGCTGCAATTATTGCACCCTTAAATGGGTACTGACACAAAATTTTGAAGGCGAGATAACTTCGCAGATAGATTGGTGTGAACACATATACGTCATCTTCAAAATATCAGCGGCGAATACAGCCTAGAACATATTTAAAATCAATTTTAAAGTGTGCGAAACGCAACCAAGCAGCCAGCAGAGGACTACGCGCAATCGACATCCCGTGGATATTGTGCAAATAAACAACATCCAAACACGTCACGAGTTTGTGTTTGCCGCTTCCGCACTGCCGGCGTTTTTCGCCGGCTCGCCCGCCTCGCCGCTCCAGTCGGAGGGCCGGAGAGCGGAGCTTCTGCTCTCGAGAACGAACGACCCGATCGTTGGCGGCGGAGGCGCCGTGATTTCGTCAGCTCATCGGGCAGCTGGCCGCGACCAAAGTTCTACAGCGATTCCAGGCACTCTGTTTCTATTACTTTTTATTTACATTGGATGCGAAAACACGCCGGAGACACGAAAAGCCCACTGAGCTAGCCGCACGGTCGCTGTACAGGCGGCGGCCACGGCCGCGAAGTGGCCCAGGCCGGCGCAGGTAGCTCGAGTGATAGCTTGTTACCGCTGCAAAAAATTGTCCCCAAGTTCCGACCATTGCAGCTTACAGGAGAAAGGAGTTAATGACGCGATGGCGGGTTGCATTAAAAATTGTCATCTGCACCGCTTACGATAGCGGCACTCGAATATCCGCCGCAGTGCTAAGCCGAACACATCTGTAGGCGGAACTGTAGGCAGACCGGCCGGCTGCTCCCAGCGGCGGCGCGTCTTGCCACCCACTATCTAGAGCGTCGCGCGTCGTTCTTTAGCCGCGGTAGCAGTCGAACTCGCAGCGCCTGCGTCACGTCCACGGTCGCTTTTTAATTAAGCGGCTCGCGAGATCAGTACGTGGGGGCATTCGCAGAAACTGCCGTCGATGCGGATTCAACAGTGCTACGGCAGCTCTGCTCTGTGATATCCCTCCGACGGTCACGTGGTCAGCTTTATTCACACAAAATCCATCGTTTCGCGGCACCCGCTGAAACCGAAACTGTGACTGGCCGCATTGAAAATGCCTCTAATTAAACAACCATCACACGCTGAAGCAAATGAGGTTTCTACAGGGTATAAGTAGGTCCCTAGCTACTTATCGCAACCAAAAAAAACAAGATGCAAAAGTTTTGTGTCAGTGCCCCTTTAAGGGTGTAAATCCCTATATACAACTAACACCCTTACGCTCTTTCGAAAAAAAGAAAAAACCCTCCCTCTAGGGTGTCTTGTCGTTTATAACACCCTTACAACCGGGAAAACACACAAAAAACACCTTAAAAGGTGTTTTATCGTGATTTACACCCGTGCAATGGATGTTGTTCTTCGTTTTTTGAAATGGTGTAAGGGTGTTAGCTATGATTAAAAAGGTGTAAATCACTTTTCGGTGTAGTAACCAAAAGAGCAATTAGATGTTTAAACCTGAAAGGTTGATGGCGGTAACAAAAGAACATGCCGAGCGTCGAACCCGCGTCACTGCAGGCCCCATGCCATTACCGTGCTAGTGTGAAAGCTAAGGCATCCGGGCGACACTTGTTTTGTTTTAAATTTTTTCGGTGCAGTGTTAGTGGCGATGTACTCTGAGCCGTCTAAATCAATAGCAGTTGTGAAACAGCGAGTGGTGCGCTACGTAGCGGACCTAATAAGCATCGTAGGCACGTAAAGAAGTGGGGAGGGAGTAGGGCGTGGTCGCGATTAGGTTATATATATAGCCAGTATTAGGGTATTATATAGCCAGTGTTAATCTAGCTATAAATCGGTCTGGTGGGGAAAAGTGGATTGGAACTTAACACTTCAAACGATCCGGTTCACTGCAATCGGTCACACCACATAAATTACCGGGCAGCCAGCATTAAACGTCTTTCTTTGGGCGTGGGTGGTGTATTAAGGCAGGGTGTTAAAAATGCGTATCAGTGCAAATATCACTTCGCCATTTGGTGGCGACAACACTTCATGTCCAGAAGAAAACAGAGTGTGCTGTGAAAGTGTAGCGTTGGGTACCTAGACTGGCGAAATGGGTAAGTAATTAACCTAATGTTGACGTGCACCTAGTTTTGACTTGCAATGCGCACTCGTGGTGACTTGTGGTAAAGCGCAAAAGTATGAAAATATGCGTTAGTGTCGTCTCTTCAGAATTTCCTTACGTGGTGCAGTCCTCGCTGTGACCATGAATTTCTAACGTATAGGCGGCACGCCCATTGCTGGGTAACAGCCAACCGACCAACAGAAAGAAAAAGTGGGGTTCGCGGTCATTGGCCGAAGTTATAGAGGTTGCGTGAGGGAGACAGAAACGATCTTCCGCTGCTTCAGAGCGGTACGACAGAGGCAATGAAATCGTGGCCCAATTGCTCACGCGAGCGCGGTTGCGCCACTTTTATTACCTTTTGCTCTATATTAAAAGTACGTCTCCTCCACGTTGTTAGTGCGAATACGTAATACGTTTTTGCCCAACCAACTTCCATTTTTCTTCGTTGTCGTGGTTGCTGTTCCCCGTCTCGCCGAAGTGCCTAAATAAAAAACATGGCGTCGCGCCGACTGAATACTAGGCCTGAAACTGGGATGTATACGGGTCGTTCACGTAATGCTCGCTTTGTTGCCCAACGACAATGAAGGGCGCGTTGTTGCGGGCATGTTCGCGTTTCTATAGGGTGCGCTGATGAGTTTGGGCAGGTGTTGACCACAAAGAAGGGACCGTTGCAGAAACGCCCCTGCCACGGCGCCCCACAAATCACCACGGTTCAGCTGCGGCGTGCGTGCAACAGTGGCCAACCCGGGAAAATAACAAGCGATGTGTAGGAGGGAGACAGCGCTAAGGGAGCGGCGTTGCGAGTGATTTCACCGCATCTGAGGTACAGCTTACATCGCGTTGGATTGGTGAAGGTTGGATTTGCAGGTGGTAAATATAAATCAGTGCATGCTAGCCGAAGCTTGAGGCGATGCGTATGTTTTAACAGTGTTGTAGGCCCAAAGGAGCGTTGAAAAGGAAGTAAGTAGGCAGCTTTGGTGGAAAGGAATGGCGGTGATAAGGCCGTAACCCCGAAAAAGAGATCTTCAGACTGCATTGAAGTGTTAAATTAAAAAGTACTAATAAACCACCGGCAAACGGATGTCCAATTCCAACTCACGTTGTACTTCCCTTCCCCTTTCCAACCCCCTATTTTTTATAAACCCAAACTGCAGCCTGAAGCGTAACTAGATTAGGGAAATGTGTAGCGAAGAATGTTATTGCAGCTAGACTAACGGTAATAAATTTCAGGATGTGGCCGTTAGAACATCAATATTATTATGAAACTTACAACGATATTCCGGCCATTTTAACGAGGCACGTGGAAGGCAACATTTTAGGCCGACATCGGGCGTGAACATTTGGCACGTCGCTTGCGTTTGTCGTTCTGCAGCTTTGTTGATTGCGAATTTAAAAACCTGGATCATGTCACAGCCGAAATCAACACCCCATACCCATTGTTCCCTCTGCTTCTTCGACGAGACAGCCGACTAATCTGTGCCGCTGCACTTCTTCTAGCTTCGTGTTGTGTTAGTTTGTAGCCTAAGGAACTCTTACGCTTTCTACGGGGGACGAACGTAAAACCAGACTTTAGGCTGCAAGCCGCCAGTGACAATTACCGAACTTGAACGTTTAGTGCTTCAGCGCTAAGAATACGTGTCTGCTCCAACTTTTCTTCATTCTCTGCTTTCTCTTTTTTGCCTATATATCCTTTCCCACGTGCAGGATAGCAGACTAGGCTCTAGCCAGGTTAACTTTCCTGCCTTCTACATCCTTCCTTACTTTACCTATTTGCGCTTTGATGATTTTGTAGATGCTTTTGCAGTTTTTTGTATGCAGGTGAAATAACCACTTCATCATGGCTTCATACTTCTGCTGCAAACTTGTCCGACTATCTGGAACCAAAAGTGCACATTTTGACGACACTAGAAATTGTAACTAAGCTGCTGTCATGTACTTCCACCGCAAACAAGGCAATGGCTGCATATATTAAGGTCTAATACTTTGTGCTTCCCTTAAACGTATGACATGAGTAGTTAAGGCTCGACAGCGGCGGCGTTGTTACGGTGCGTGGTGTAAAGAACCCAAATGGCTGTCAAGCAAAGCGCCTTCGTGCCAACGCAACGCCCTGGCCCCAGAATCATCATTCCGGCAACACCCATCAGCTCGTGCAGTAAGAAGATGGACGATAACTAACCGAAATCGAACTCGCGGTATACAAACACCATCGCCTCAATGACGTATTCTAAACCACCACAGCTAGCAGCGATGGACAACCATTTGAACGCAGATCAACGTCAGTATTTTTAAGCCTCATTATCAGGCACTTGCTTATTCCCATTTTGATGTATTTCTACACCAGGTCTAAGCGCAAACGCATTCAAACAGTACGAGGAAGCCTAAGCACTTCTCACGATGAAGAGAATTCCAAAGCATTTGCATCTTGTTAAGTGCTCCTGTTCATTTAGCTCCGATTTAAGCTTGACCGTATACCTTATACGCGTACACAGTAGCCACAAATTCGACCCATTCGAACCAGGTTGTGTGGTGATTGATTCCTTGCGCCTTGACTTCATTGGGACTACTGCATCTCTGGCGGAGATAAGCGGAAGGGGCCGTAGGCGCGTGGCTTTCCTTTGTGTTTTATTTTTGATGCACGTGCTATGGGGGATGTCGCAGTCAGTGAGAATTTTTGTGCCGCATTTGTGGGACGGCTGCTTTTAAAGACGATAGCCTTTCTTGTTATACTTTAAAAAACGCAGAAATTTTGGTCTGTCTGTCTGTCTGTCTGTCTGTCTGTCTGTCTGTCTGTCTGTCTGTCTGTCTGTCTGTCTGTCTGTCTGTCTGTCTGTGACTCGATTCAGCCACCCGTCCAAACTGAAACTGAATCAGCGCAATAGTCTCATATACCCAAAGCCAAACCTAAACGCCTAAGTCTGGCGGCAATCTTCGTACTTGTCGATATTGTTGAACACTAACAAAACTTTGTAAATTTGTTCTTTGTAAGCTGACTTTTCCAGATGGCCTGTTGCGTATTGAAGTAAGACCATCAATGGGGGGAGCATGATTACAGAAACTGGCTCTTACTCCTCTGTTATCGAAAGTATCTCGGAGGAAATTATATGCCAATTAGCCGCTAAGACATCTCGACCAATACGCTGGGTTTCATTTACTTGTCCTAATTAGTTCCGAGTGAAGTTTTAACGTTTAGAAATTACTGTCCGCTGTCAATGCATGTATGGCCATCTGTGCAAGGAGTAGGGTAACAGAAAACGGCTGTAACTGTTGTTTTTCTATCTGGAAACAAGTTATATGACAATTAGCCGCTAATTAGACCGCTCTGACATTACACACCACATTTTCACTGGTCATCCTTCTTCACAGAGTGGAAGTTCGCTGATTTTTTCCCCCGGAAAACCCGTTCTGTGCGCGCACCTCTTAAAATTCTGGAATAAAGTAATTTTAGACAAGTAAATTTTGGTTTGTCAGCGCAAAAGGAACAACCTCGACGTTTTCCTCAGTCATGCCGTTAGTTGAATAATAGATCGTGCGCAAAGGTTCATTGCGTAACTGCCTGAATAGTTTTGGAGATATGGGACTCAAACTTGGGAAGTATGTCGTGTATGTTTTTTTATTTTTGTTTCAGCACAAATCTGTGAACATTCACGAAGTAAGCTGACAGGAATTGGCACGCTTAATTTTAACATGGCTACACAATGCTTCACACGCACCTTTGGCAAAGAAGAAATTACGTCTTTTGATGCGAGTGGCCTTCCGGTCATTCCTCCACGCTAACGCTAGAATTAGAATGATGAGTCGGACGAAGTCTGCCATAAACAACAAAGACGTTGTGTGTTAACCCGCGATGCCCAAGTCCTAAATGTTTATGTAACCACCGCGTTAGCACATTTAACGCGGTCTATCGTCTGCCCCATTTTGTCCGTGAGGCCATTTTTCTTTTCTCAAAACCTGGTTCAAACTAACCGGTTCAAACTCCACCGTTTGCGTAGTGGCTTGGCGGTACGACGCATCTGTGCTCAACTCAAGGGCTTCCAGCCGCGACCGCAGCGGCGGCTTTTTATCCCCCTTGCTTTTGTGGCAGTCACTCGTGGAAACGCCTGTTTACAGAAAGTTTTGTCGACGACGCATAACTCGAAGCCGTTGAAAATACCCCGAAAATATGCAGAGAGGCGGGACGCATTTTTCTTTGCTCTAGAGACCTTAAATGCCAACCGCTCTTCCCAAGAAGAGTTCCGCGTGCCTTACTTTCTTCCGAAATACTCTATCCTTCCTCTTTTCTTTTCTTTCTAATCTTCTTCTTCTTCTTCTGCTTTTTTTTTCTTTCCAGCAAAACGCATCGCTCAAGTTTGGATGAGATCTTTTGGTATATATATCAACTGGGGCGAGCCCGGCGTACCATGGATCCGCCTTCAAATCCCCGGGAAATGCTTTTGTGTGTCATTGCACAATACCTCTCGGTCCCGAATCATTTCCCGGGGTCTTCTTTTATCATGTCGTACATTCCTAAATCCGCCTTTCGGATCTTTTTTTGGGCCCCGCTTCTAACCGGAGGTCTTTTGAGACGTCGCTGCTTCATTGTGCTTCGTTCAAGATCTCGCGAACAACCGGGCCTCTTTGTCAGTCGTTTTCTTTTCTGGATTCCGCCTGCGCGGGACCACCTTCATTTCCTTCAGCCATTCTCCTGCTTCTTCGCCGCCATTTTGTTCTTTTTGGTTCGAAGAGAAGTTGCAGTTGGCGATGGATCGGCCGCACCATCGAAGGTGGTTCGCCAACCAAATAAGGATAGAACACGTGTCTCTTCCGGGCGTCTATCCATCTTCCCCTTGAATATCGAAGCCCTGACGCATTGTGTGTTTAGCCGCGCCCTCGCGTTTTACGCTTTTCCTAACGGTGGACGTGGCAAAGTCACGAAAAGAAATCAGCCCCATCGCGACTTGCTTGCGCTTTTCTTTTTGATTCTTCCCATCACACTAATCAAATCTCAGCTATTTTTTTCTTCTTTCTTACCTGGTTAGCATGCTGGAAGATTCGACTCGTGTACAATCAATACGCGAGGAAGTTAAACCTCCCGTTAAGCAATACCACTGCCGTTCGTAGCTAAGAATCAGTTTGTGTAGTTTGCGTGCCTTTTTATTCTTTTTTAATTGCACTCTAACCGAAAGTACACAATTTTTCTCCCTCAGCGCAGGGTTCCTCCTTTCCCCTTCTTTACTAAGCATTTTCACATTTTTAGGGAATTCTACCTTGACTCATTGGGTTTGGACACATAAAAATGTGTGGATGCTTGCATAATAAGCTGTATGCTTAAGCTAAATCCGCAATAATATAAATCTCAGGACTCAAACTAGCGCATAATGTCACTACAGCTAAATGAGTTAACTTCAAATGCAGCCGTAGAAGAGGGTAAAGAGAGAGAAGAAACTTTATTTAAGAGTCGTTCGTTGCGAACTCCACACTGGACGGAGGTGGTTCCCTGTTCACGGGAATCCATATGCTGCTCTCGCCGCCTGGCCCCTGGTGACCAGTAGTAGCTGATCCTCCAGGGCGGGGCTGGTCAGCAAGATCCTCCATCTCTCGTTAAAAGGTAGAGTGGGGTTGGTGGGGCGAGACTCGGGTAAGGGGGGCGGGTGCTCCGGGCTAAACTTACACTCTCCTATCATGTGCTGGAGAGTGCCTAGTTTTTTACAGATTGGGCAAGCTTCTTCGAATTGGTTTGGGAACATGCGGTTGAGTAGACGGGGGTGCGGGAAGGACTCTGTCTGGATTTGCCGGTATATAGTTTGCTACTCCTTGGTGAGTGCTGCGTGGGGTGCTGGTAGCGTCCTCCTGTCGTGCCTGTAATAAGTGGTTATTTCCCTGTAGGTAAGCAATGGTTGGTTGTTTGCCTCTGCTGTGGACGTGGCCCGGTAAGTCAGTGCTCGGGCCTGCTGGTGGGCAAACTCGTTACCCTCCACCGCAGAATGGGCCGGTACCCACACTAGTTCTACGCTTTCCTTCGGAGGTTTTTTCTCCTTGAGCACTCGGAGGGCCAACCGGGACACCCAGCCGCACTGGAAGCTTCTGTAGGCTTGCTGGGAATCCGTGACCACCTTGGTCTTGTCCGGTAGAGTATGGGCCAGAGCAATCGACAGCTCCTCTGCCTCTTCAGTGCTCTGAACTACAGCGGATGCACACGTCAGCAGCTCTTTCGTGGTTGTCACCGTTGCTGTTGACCAGTTCGTACCGTCATTCATGGAGGCGTCCGTGAAGATAGCCCCTTCTTCTTTTGCCAGAAGCCTGTTGAGAGCACGAGCTCTTGCCTCCCGCCTGCCGCCATGGTACGCTGGGTTCATGTTCTTGGGGATGGGCTTGGATTTGATGGCTTCCAGCCATTCATCTGGCAGCTGGTCTCTGTCCTCAGATAGCGTCGCCTTCCAGCCGATTTTCTGCAAGATGCGTCTGCCCGCTTTTGTTTGGCTCAGCCTTTGTTTCTGATTGGCGAGATGGGCCTCAATGAGCTCGTCGACCGAGTTATGCAAGCCCATTTCCAAGAGTCTGCATGTAGACGCGCTCATAGGAACTCCAATAGCTTGCTTGACGGCTTTGCGGATGATGACGTCCAGCACCTGCGTGTTCGCTTTGTTCAGGAGGAGGTAAGGTGCTACATAAGTTATTCTGGTTGCTACAAAGGCTTGGACGAGCCTAAGTGTGTCCCTCTCCTTGAGACCTCGGGTTCTTGACGCCACCCGTCGGAGCATATGAAGGATTTGTTCCGACGTGCGCTTTAGTTTCGCAACGGGTATAGATGCCCTGTTGTCGGCCTGGATGACTAATCCGAGAATTTTTGTGCTGGGGCGTGGGAGGATGTCTTCGCCCTCTAGGCTGACTTTTATGTCCTCTTTTTGTTTCTTAGGCGCCCTTGGCCGGATGATCACCAGTGCTGATTTAGATGGGGAGCATCTAAGGCCACACCCTTTGGCGAATTTGTCCACAACATCTGCGGCTGCCTGCAGCGTGTCTTGGATCCACCCTAAAGAGCCTGCTTTTGTCGTCCAGAGCGAGATATCGTCGGCATATAGCGCATGCCCCAATCCTTCGATCGCTCCGAGCGCCTTTGGCAGGCCCAGGAGCGCCATGTTGAATAAAAGGGTGACAAGACGGATCCCTGGGGGGTCCCCTGGCTACCCAGTTTCACAGGAGGGGATACCTCTTCCCCCACTTTGATTCTCGCCTGGCGGTCAGTCAAGAAGTCCCGTACATAATTGTAAACCCGTTCTCCGCATCCGGTGCCCTGGAGGTTCGATAGGACGCTGGCGTGAGAGACGTTATCAAATGCGCCCTTGAGGTCAAGCGCCAAAATGGCTCTGGGCGAATGTCTCGTGGCCTGCTTCATGACCTCCTCTTTTATTTGTAGCAACACGTCCTGCGTTCCGAGGCGCTTTCGGAATCCAAACATGGTATCCGGCATCTGATCGGTGTTTTATAGATGCTTTTGCAGCCTATTTAGCACCATCCGCTCCATCACTTTACCCACACAAGACGTGAGGGAAATGGGCCTTAGATTGTCAATGTGCGGGGACTTTCCGGGCTTCGGTATGAACCTGATCTCTGCCTCCTTCCATCGCCTCGGTAGGTTGCCGCTCACCCAGGCTTCGTTCATGTGCCGCAGGAGATCCTTCCTTGCTCTGTCGCTCAAGTTTTTAAGCAGCCTATACGTGATGGTATCTGGACCCGGGGCACTATTCTGACGGCTCTCGGCAATTGACACCTTAAGCTCAAAGTCGGTGAACGGTTTGTCCAGCGTCTCGTTGGGTGCTCCCCGATAAGATCCTGGCCGCTGTACACTCCTGTCCGTCTTGAGGTATTTGTCGCTAAGATCCCCAAAGAGCCTCTTTACATCGCCATTATAATTGTTCAACGTTCTCGTCATATTTCTGTTTGTCTCACCCTTTCTTGTCACTGGATCTATAAGGTGTCTAAGGAGCTGCCACGTCTTGCGAGCCGATAGAGTTCCCTGAAGTTCGTCGCACAGGCTGAGCCAGCTTTCCCTGGATAGCTCCGCAGCGTATTCCGCAGCCTGTTTGTTGATTTCTTGGATTTTCTTGCGGAGCTTTCTATTGTGTCGCTGCCGTTTCCAGCGTTTGGTCAGACTGCGCCGAGCTTGCCAGAGATGTGCCAGTTTTGCGTCGATACGTGGGGTTTGGTTTGTGGTTGCAATTCTCTCAGTGTGTTTTTCTACCAAGGTGATTTGTTCCTCTTCCCAGTGCTCGTAGGGCTTGCTCTCCGTCGTTCTCTCTTCTACCCCCTCCTCCTGTTCCTTCCTAAGGTTGTCCCAGTTCGTTATTCGTGCTATTCCGAACTTCGCCCTGAAGGCGGGGCCCCTTACTGTGATCTTCAGGACGTCGTGGTCGGACCCCAAGTTCACTCCTGTGTTTTGCCACGAAGCGTCCAGGATACCTGCCAAGAGCGAAAGGTCAGGCGTGGTATCTCTGGCAGAGCTAGTACCCATTCGTGTTGGAGTGCCTGGTTCATTGAGCAAGGCCAAATTGTGCTGATCCATGAGGCTAGCTAGTTGCCTACCTCTTTTCGAGCAGAATTTGTACCCCCACGTAGTATGCGCCGCATTGAAATCGCCAAGTACGAGCAAAGGTCTATAGCCGGCTTTGTCCATGGCATCCTGAATTGTCCCCGCTAAGTCAAGGTCCTTCTTGGAAGGTCTGCAGTACATATTCAGTATAAAAACGTTGTGTACACTTCCTATACCTCGGCGGTGGATTTCAATCAAGGTGTGCTCACACCCTCTTTCTGTTGTTAGATGTTGTGTGGCCGCTATTGTGTTCCGCACCAGCACTGCTGTCCCTCTTTCCGTCAGATCGACGTACGTTACGAAGCCCGGGAGTTTGGGTTTCTTGTTTGTTTCCTGCATGACCAAGATGTCTGGCTTGCTGTCGAGTGAGTCCACATATTGTTGTAGCTCACCTGCCTTGCCTCTAAAGCCACGGCAATTCCACTGGAGAATTGTCGTGGTCTCAGTTGGCTTTTTAGTAGGACGCCCCATCTTGATTTGGGGTGAGGCTACTGGTTGTGTGACCACCCTCAGATCCCGTCTTGGCATACGGTACCCCCTTCCTTGTCTTTTGCGTCAGTAGAAGCTGATTAACGTTGGCTTCAAGCTTGTCTATCCTAGATATCTTTGAGGTCATTTGCGTCACCAGTTGTGATACCTTGTTTGCGAGCTGCCCAATGGTGCTGTTCATTTCTTGCATGGGATGCACCCACTCTGGTTCGTCCTTTGTGGCTGAAATTGGTGACTTTTGGTGTTCCGGCTGCTCTGGCTGGATGTCCCGTTTGGGTACCTTTCTCCTTGCGTTGGTGTCCGTCCGTTGGCTACAGCTCTCAGTCTCGCTTTTATTTAATATCGATCGATACATTTCACTTAGATTTTCTATTTGTGCAGTTAGTTTAGCAATCTGCTCATTTTGTTTGGCTACCAATGACTTCAATTGTTCGCACTCTTTACATTGCTTCTGAGGCTCTTGCAATAATGGGGGAAATTGGTTGTCATCTATGATGGAGGATTTGTCTGACCAGCCCACCTGCTTTAGGTTGCTCCTTGCTGGTGTCTTGTTCCTGGACCTTGAGCTGGACCTCGACTGCTGTCTGCTGCCGTCACCGGCACGTGTTGAACCGGTGTTGGAGGTACTCCTCTAATTTCGTCTTGGAGTCGCCGATCGGTCCCTCCGACTTTGGCTCGAAGACCGGTCCCGCCTCGACAGCCGCTGCTGCTCCACCGACGCTTTCTGTTGCAGGCCTTGTTGCGACTTCACCTGATGTTGACCTTGCGCCTGTCGTCGCTGCTGCTGCTCTCTCCGGCGAATAACGTACGGAGTGACGAAGCGCCTCGAACATCCTTTGCGCCCGTAACGTGAGCGCCTTCGCACAGGGAGCACTTTGCCACGCAGGTGTGGTCAGGACCTGGGTCGCGCGTACCGCACTCGTGGCAGGCGCATGTTCCTGGGCGTGGGCAGGCCGTGTTACGGTGGCCCACCTCGTAGCACACACTGCACACTGGTACTGTTTTCTTGTGGAGTGTGCACCGGTGCGCCGTTCCGTAGAGGTAGACGCAGCGGGGAACTTCTGACCCGGCGAACGTCAGGATCACAGTAGTTGACTTTTCCCCCATCCGCCTTGCTGCGTACAACTCGAAGCCGTCCTGCTCGAAGCCTGTCCTGCTCGAAGCCGTCCTGCCCGTCCTGCTCGATCGGGCGCAAGCCCGTATATCTCCACAGAATGTTTTTCATCCTTGATTTTGATGTCAGTTACACCGATTAATTTCTCGCCAATCTGAACAGACGGCGTGCTTATCGTTGCAGTATTCTGGGCTTGGTCGATCTGCAGGTGTATGTTTGCTTCACGCCAGGTTGTGTTGGTGGCGTGAAGGAGAGCCAGGGTCAGCTGTGAGGGTAAGATCTGCTGCAAGTTGAGCCCACCGCGGGGTCTCAGGACTAGCTTGCAATGGTCCCTTGGTAGAGGCTTGAACCAATTCCTGGCTTGACGAAGTGTAGGTCTGGACTGCCGCCCCGGTGGCGAAGGCGATGGTGCTTGCTTGGTTTGGTTATCGGTTAGACGTAGCTGTCTTTGGTCCCGGCGTCGTTGCGCTCTTGATATCACCTCACTCCAACTCTTCACCGACCCTGCCTTCCCCTTTTCGGACAAATTCTGGCTCTCTACCAAACTCTCATCGTCTTGATGCATGCAGTTATCTTCTTCCTCGTCCGATTCACGGGCTTCTATGACGGCCGCATCGCCATCGGCGCCAGGCACGAGCTGTTGTTCCATTTCCGTACTAGCAGCTGGCCTACCACGCTAGCGATAGGCCTAGCCCGCCCTCTCGGAAAAAGTGTCCTAATAGCGCCAAAAACGCGCTCACCGGTGAAATGTCGATGTCTTCGGGTGCCGCTCACTGATCTCAGTCCGATGACAGCAACAAGTTCTCATCAAACTCGATTTGGCCGGAACTGCGAGTATTCAACACAGAGCTCATAGAAAGACGGTGCTGCTACCGGCCCGTCTTGGAGAGGGTAAAACATGTGTAACATACGCTTGAGGGCTAACAATTATTTTTACTGTGTTTACATGCCGTGGATGCCTTTTCGTTGCTGCTGTCGGAATTCCACACGCTGCTTTGTTGTACAAACTCTGCCACGTGACAAGTATCCATGTTTGCTAAAGTGAAATATTCCGGTGAAGAGAAAATTACCTTTTTTCGCTGCCAATTTTCTCTTCGCGTTAACCCTGAAAACGCAAAATATAGGTCATTGACGCATTCAAGCGTAACCAGTTTTCGAGAACTCGAGATCTGCGAATGTGCGTGTGCTGTAATGCTTATTTTTCTGTGCCTATAGCAACTCAGACATCATAATTTGTTACCCCTTCGGCAAAGGAAAGCGCCATACGATAGTACGACAGGAAATGCGGAACATGTGGACCGTAACCGCCTCGCATGGGATTCTGCAAAAAAAAAAAATGCATAAATAAGTTTGTTTCGTAAGGACGGCACTATTGCTTGAAGGGGAGAGGGAGTTGCGAAAGGATGGGAAGTGCGTCCACGTTTTCAGGTTTAGGTCCTTCCAACCAGGCGAAGCTCCATGACCCCGTGTCTTCGTTCACTTGCTCCTTTGGACAGACCCATTAGCCGATGCATCAGACACGCCAAGGCTCGTTTTTTACCACGGATGTCTTCCAGTTCTTAATAAAGCTTGCTGCTATGCTAGGCTAGCTAGTTCATGGTCAGCACGAGTGAAATTAGTGCTTCAAAAAACAAGGCAAATGACAGAACCACACTACACACGGCACGACAGAACGCACCCATCCTGTCCATTTTCTGTCGTGTGTCTTGGTTTTTGAAGCGCTAACCTCCCTTGTAATGGCTTTCCAGTTCCGGGCCGGGCCAAGTACATGGCCGAAGATCGGTGGCTCCCTGTGACATTGATGGCAGAGGAGCTGGTCGTTTTGAGTTCGCAGTTTCTTGTGTAGCCTCCAGTGCGTCCGGCGTGCTACAATATCACCGGTAATGGTGTATTCGATGCGTGCTTTGGTAAAACGGCGCTTGGAACTGGGGCCCTGTATATCTTATGCCTGAGATTGTTCTCGCTGACTTGTTGGAGTGTCACTCAGATTAAAGCGAGAGCTCTACTGCGCTACACCTTTCAAGGTAATTTATTGCGTCGCAAGAGACTTTCAGTCGCCAAGGCGCAAGCTGTGCCTTTCCTATCGTCTTGCTTGCTTGGGAGCTCGCCGAAGTGGTAACTTGGGGCTGGGACAGGATGAAACGGCTGCCTCGCTTGTGCTTGATCACTAAGCGCCGGCTGGGCCATCTTTGCGAGCGCTTCGGAGCAAGAAAGGCACGTGACTAGGAAACTGCTTTGCCGGCGCTTGGTCCATCAGGATCGGCATTGATGGCGCGCCGGCCTGGCTGTCTGTGCGAGCTCTGCAGCGCAAGGGAAAGGATGAATCCAAGCGTACAGTAGATATAGCTACGCGGCAGGTTGCGCAATTTCAAGCAAAGTCAAGCTTTAACGAAACACTGCGTGCATAGTATTTGAGGCGCTTTTTTTTTAAATGAGCCAAATACACCTAGAGCGAATTTGAGAAATAAGCGGAAGTTTGTTAGCGTACATAAATGCAACGCTGTCAAAGCTATTATATATATGTATATTATATATGATATATAATATGTATATATATATATATATCTATATATATCTATATATATATATATATATATATATATATATATATATATATATATATATATATATATATATATATATATATATATATATATATATATATATATATATATATATATATATATATATATATATATATATATATATATATATATATATAGGACAGAAAATAGGGGTTGGCAGTCAAGAAAACCTCGGAAAGCAAAGGGGAGGTTGTGGTGGGTCATAGAAAGAGGTGATTAATTTTTTGAGTCGAAAAGAAAGGGGTGAAAAATGCCCGCCGGGTGGGATCCGAACCCACGACCTCCACAATACCGGTCTGGTGCGATAACCACTACGCTACCGGTGGGGCTGTTTCCCCAGCACTTTCTCGGGTATTTATGTTAAAGGGGCACTGACACAAAATTTTGAAGGCGAGATAACTTCGGAGATAGATTGGTGGGAACACATATACATCATCTGCAAAATATCAGCGGCGAATACAGCCTAGAACATATTTAAAATCAATTTTAAAGTGTGCGAAACTGAACCGACCTGCCAGCAGAAGACCACGCGCAATCGACATCCCGAGGATATCGTGTAAATAAACAATATCCAAATACGTCACGAGTTTGTGTTTGCCGCTTCCGCACTGCCGGCGTTTTACGCCGGTTCGCCCGGCTCGCCGCTCCAATCGGAGGGCCGGAGGGCGGAGCTTCTGCTCTCGAGAACGAACGACCCGATCGTTTGCGGCGGAGGCGCCGTGACCGTGATTTCGTCAGCTCATGGGGCAGCTGGCCGCGACCAAAGTTCTACAGCGATTCCAGGCACTCTGTTTCTATTACTGTTTATTACCATTTGATGCGAAAACGCGCCCGAGGCACGAAAAGCCCACTGAGCTAGCCGCACGGTCGCTGTGCAGGCGGCGGCCACGGCCGCGCAGTGGCCCAGGCCGGCGCAGGTAGCTCGAGTGATATAGCTTGTTACCGCTGCACGAAATTGCCCCCAAGTCCCGACCATGGTGGCTTACATGAGAAAGGAGTTAATGATGCGATGGCGGGTTGCATTAAAAATTGTCATATGCACCGCTTACGAGAGCGGCACTCGAATATCCGCCGCAGTGCTAAGCCGAACACATCCGTAGGCGGACCTGTAGGCAGACCGGCCGGCTGCTCCCAGCGCGCGTCTTGCCACTCACCGTCTCGAGCGTCGCGCGTCGTTCTTTAGCCGCGGTAGCATTTGCACTCGCAGCGCCTGCGTCACATCCACGGTCGCTTTTTAATTAAGCGCCTCACGAGATCAGTACGTGGGGGCATTCGCAGAAACTGCCGTCGATGCGGATTCGACAGTGCTACGGCGGCTCTGCTCTGTGATATCCCTCCGACGGTCACGTGGTCAGCTTTGTGCACACAAAATCCACAAATCCATCGTTTCGTGGCACTCGCTGAAACCGAAACTGCGACTGGCCGCATTTAAAATGCTTCTAATTAAACAACCGTCGCACGGTGAAGCAAATGAGGTTTCTACAGGTTATAAGTAGGTCACTAGCTACTTATCGCACCAGAAAAAACAAGATGCAAATTTTTTGTGTCAGTGCCCCTTTAAGGACAGAAACATGCATGTAAGGGGGGTGTTAAGCTTGTTTTGTCTCCCGGAAAATAGGCGCCACGATGTGAAATCTGCATGCGTTTTTATATCGTTTATTATGATAAAAAGTTTCTCACATGCAAAGTCTGGAGCGGACAAGCATCAAAAGTCAGCCCAGCGCAAAAAAACAGCAGAAAGAGCGAACCTGAGTGAAGCAGACAACAAATGCGAGAATTGCTAAGCCGACGTCCCGGAGACGCGCTTCGCAGCGCTACCGGTGGTCGCGCTCACTGCCAATTGGTGGGGCGTATAATGCACGCGGGGTGTGTGCACTAAGGACCAGATGGCCTTATCCTTTGGTCTAATCCGAAAAGACAAGCGAGCGCACAGGAAACCCGTTTGATGCATGGTGCTGCAACCTACACGCGCGGGTTAAAGCGAAAAGTGCATGGTGGGACTCTCTGGCAAGTCCAAGTTTGTAAATGAATGACGTTCTCTTTGATTTGAGCTGGTGGCGCCAAAACTGTGCTTTTAAGTCCTCACTATGAAAACAGCGAATAAATGCTGGCTCGACGACGTGAGGCAAGGCAACGACGCTTGGCGGCCACGCAAGATGACGCGCGTCCTGAGAACTGGGTCCCCAAGCAACAAGCGCATTAATGAAGATTAAGAGCCTCATGCAGGGGATCAGATCGGTATCGCCGGGAAAATCGTTGCACAATCGCAAATTCGAGACTTCCTCACCCTGCGTATTGTTAAATACGCACCAGGAGCTCTGCGTTCTTGCAACAAAGTCACAAGACGACACTGTTGGTTTGCACCAGAGACGTTAACGTCGACCGCCGAAGACCGGCCAACCGATGGTTACCGAGGTCATGAAAGCTGTCTGCGGCGTGGATTTGCTTAGCTGCATCCCTTATAACTTTTCACGCCTTACGTCAATGACTGCCGGCGAGATAAACCACGTGTTCTTTACGGGGACTGAGATAATAATAATAATAAATGTTTTTATTTGTCGTAGAGCTACAGAGTACGTGACGGGTCAGCCCAAGCCAAACAGGCTTTTCGGGCTGTACCCGGCAGCCAGTGTCAGGACACTATAAGTTGCGCCAGGAAAAAAAAACATAAAAAAGAACAAAAAGGAAAGAAAAAAAGGTGAGGGCGAAGAGAAGCGAGAACAGAGAGATTGAATGAATGAAACAAATCTTTATTAAACAAGAGAAAAAACAAACAAAAAAACAAAAGAGGAAAACGATAAGAAGCAGTAAAGCAGTCTGTAACGCATACACACAAAAGAGAAAACGCGGGTTACTCAACTGCAGAAACGTTTCCCTTAAATACAGTTTGAGAGCATGTGCCGATGGAATGGAGTAGATAGCAGTGGTCATAGAATTAAATGCATCGGGAACATAATAAGTGGGCACAAAACGTCCAAATCGCGTGTAACACCGGGATATACGAAACAAAGGATGACAGTCTCAGGGGTCTTGTAGGCACACAACGAAACAAAAAAACACTATTCCAAAAATGGCGGCAGTTAACCGTGTGAAAAAATAATGCATCAAAACAAGGCAATTGCAAAAGAGAAAACAACTAGCGCGTTCGGGAGTGCTGATATTGTAGGCGACAATTCGTAGCAGCGATTTCAGAATACAGTGTATTTTCGAACGCCAAGTGAAAGAACAATGAAAAAATATCGTGATTCCATATCTCAAGATACTGTAACCAAGTGTATGTACCATAACCTTACCTACTGGCAAAGGAAGGACAAAACGGCTCTTACAAATAGTGCATGACAAGCCCCGGAGTTAACGCTTCTCTTTACTACTATTTTCCTTCACGCACTCCCCACTGCCCACCATTTCGAAAAATCAACTCCCCCAAAGCCGATAACACTTTATATACCATGCGTCATGTCAGTGTTTTTCACTCTATCTATGCAACGATGAAAACTTCTCTTTACGTTGTTTCCCATTCGTATTTGCGATCAACCATTGTTTTCCTTAATATACAGTGGGAAAGGTGGCGTGTCGGGTTCTGATCTCCGACACAGGTGTCTTGAAGGAACAACAAAGGCCGCAGCGATCGATGGAATTAATGTACATTGCTCTTGGCCCGCAAATCAAATGTATTCGAGAAAAGACAAGGGTCACGAGTGTTCGCAGTAACAGCGCCAAAGGATCCTAGCAGGATTTTCACAGGATCCTAGCAGATCTTATATCTACGAGAAGAAATATAGTCCTTGTATGGATTCGTGCCAGGAACTGAAATTGAGTGAAAGTATGACTGAGGTTGTCACAATGTGTTCTCCAATTTAGATAAGTGCTGTGTTTGGAATGACAATCCTCCTTTTTCGCTTTACCTTCTTATGTATCCTCAAAGTGCGCCGAGATTCTCACCACTTAGGTTACACTCAACAACTGTCGCACTAAGAGGACACTTCTTGCGGCGAAACTCTGGAACACTTCAAGCACTGAACTTAACGTTACCAAAAAGCCAACTCAGTACGGCCTCCTTACCTTATTATTCAAAAATGAATTTACGGGCGCTTCTGGGAGCTTTAGTTTTTAGCGTTGCCATGGCAACGTTGAGTTCAAGTGATGTAAACACTTCATCGTTATCGGCTGCCTTGGACAACTGGGTCACAGAAACGGGTGATGTGGTGCTGGTCACATTTACTGAGGAATCTCCCATTATTCACTGCTTTAGGTTTATTGCTGCAAAATTTACCATATGGAGATGGAACGACGCCGGGCTCCTTAACCTTCTACACAGAAACATAATTTTGACCATGCCAACGGTGCTATTTACCATAGTACCAACCACAAAGGGAACACTTGTAATGGATTTCTTGGCGTCCATAACGGGCACTGGCGCACTGACCCACTTGGTTCTTCTTCTCAACAAAAAAGAATTCGGTTCTCAAGCGAGCAGTTTGAAAAAGTCTGCAACTCGTGTTGACATTAGTGCCGTTCAACTTGACGAAATGGATTGCCGCGCGCCTTCTACGTACAGAAAGGAGCTCATGCAGAAGAGGCGCTCCCAGAACACACGATTTCTTTCAACGCATTACAAACGAAGCAACTCCAATCCAGAAACTTTTTCAGGCGAGACGGTAAGGCTTGGCTGTGTGGTCCTTGGTAAATACGATACCTGCAAGTACCAGTATAACGTAAAGTTCATGAGCATCCTATCCCACAAGAATGTATCACTAAAACTCACTACGTATGGGAGCTTTCACGGTTTGCATTATGACATATATGCGAATAAGATAGACCTTGGATTTGTTAGAACAGTTCTAAGGCAGGATAGCCTTGCGTCATTATCGTTCGGTGAAGTTACGTTTGTCTATGGGTCCTTCTACGCACTCAATAACAAAACCCGTGTTGTGTCGCTGTTGGACGCCATTGGCAGCTCAAACTGCAGCCTTTTCGCGTTCTTGAGCCTGGCCTTTTGCGCTATAGCCGCTGCGGCATCGAGAAGGAATCGTCGGTTTACCGATTATGTTCATGACACCTTCAATGAATTGTTTTTCTTATTGGCGCCACTCTTTGGCACATCCTCAGAGCTGCCATTGTTCCAAAGAGCGTCCAACAGCCGCACCGTGGTGTATGTAGTTTGGATCCTGGCGGTACTTCCATTTTCAGTCTATTTCCGGAGTGAACTTACGTCCCTCGTAACGGTCCATCGACCGGCAGATGTTTTAGACACCCTAGGTGAACTTGAGAATGCTCTCGATGATGAAAGACTCATCCCATGTGTAACAGAAGGGACGGGCGCACACGCAGATTTAGAGGGAACATCGAACAGGGGAGGTGTCCTGATTAGAAAACTTAGAGCAGCCTACCGCCGCCACAAGATAGAGGGTCTATTGAAAACGTCTATCCATGACTGTTTTCACTGTGCGGCCAGGGAAAATCATGTCTGCTTCAATACCCAATATCCAGTTTGCTGGGTCAAAGCTGTGTCTCCTGATGTTGCGGAATTCAAAGAGAACTTTATGGCGGATTTTTGGGTTTTTCCCATGCCCAAGGATTCAAGACTGACCCGTCCCTTCAAACGTTTTATGGATTCCATTAGGGAAAACTTACTCTTATCGTATATGGTAGACAACTGCGACATGAGTACCCCTAGCCACCGGACCACAACAGACCACTTGCCTTTTCTCGCAAATTGGTTCGTTTTGCTATGCCTAACCGGGGTAGTTCTTATCGGAGAAGTTGTTGCGGATCGTTTCTGTAGCCGAACTTGAACCGATGCTTGGTCCTTCTTTTTCTGGATGACGTCCACCATATTACCCTTAAACCTCGATGAGGTCCCGCTAACAATCACAGCAACTTCAAAACACTGTCTTTGCAAGCACTTACGTCAAGAAAACAGCTGCAGAATGTTCACAATGGTATTAGAGGTTGCATAATCTCCTCTTCCCAGGGTAAATGGCGAAGCTTCATTAGCCCTTACAAATATCCTAATAGCAGGAACTGGCCTGGCATCCAGAATTGTCATCCTGACAATAAAAATCTGCAGCAATTCGAATGGTCCACTAATGCGTTGCTTTATTATGCCACTTATCTAGAGGGTGAGTTGTTCAGAGCCAAATATGGCTTTGAGTAGCGAAATTCGTTGGATTGTTCGGATCCTTCTGTAGTTTTTATTTGTTTCTTTCCCCTATTGATGTAAATTTATGCCAGTATAGGCCTAGTTATGTTTTTTTGCGAAGACGCAAGGTTTACTGCAGAGTTGGTCTGTTCACGCTTTCTTATTCGTACTTCCAACTTTTTCTAGCTGGCTTTTTGTTTATTCTCACGTTTTGTGGACAGTTGTATAAGATGCACATTACTGATGTTGTCGGGAAGTTTTTTTTATTTTTTGTTTTTCCTTATTTTTTGGTGTTTGAAAATTCTGTCCAACCAATTAAATAAATTTGCATTATTAATGACGATTACAAGCATTGCTTCTGCCAAATGTACGTTTTTGTGGAAATGCAGCGCGTTAAACTGCCTTGGCTGTTCGGGTACTGGCAATAAATGCTACACCTTAAAGACCTTAGATGTTATCCCGCACATCATTTTGAACGAGTACGCATTCGCACTTACGCCGTTCACTCGGGTGGTATTTTTTTTTTTTTTTTTGTGCGACAGCAGTGCTCGCACTTCCCTCTAGTTCCTGCAATATAACTTACATGCCGGAGTGTTAGAATCCCTGTAACGGCACTACGGGAAAGAATGAAGCATGATTACTCCGTCTAGGGACTTGACTCGTGGTAGGTTCCACAACATATTTGGTGGCGATTAATCCAAGAAATCGCCCTTCGGAGCTTCCCAGGCATGGCCGCGCCGACATAAGGCTTCCTTAGGACAAGTGGCGCCGTAAGGACTGGCTCTTGGCAGGCTTGCTGTTGCAGCCTCTCCCGACGCGGCAGCCCTGAGATCCTACCGCGACTACATCGCGCAGTAATAAGCGGAGCTCGGGGCCATAACAAAACAATGCCCACTGGGACGTGCGACGACCCGCTGGAACAGAGGCTCGAAGCAGCGGCTGTGTTCACCCGTAAATTTTCGGACGCCTTCTCTCGCGTGCACTTCCTACAACGTAATTCCCAGCTGAGCACCACTTATCCCGCCGCCGGTAAAAGCGGCGAGGGAACTGCTACATCCCCCGATTTATTGAGTGCGTCGGGCTGCCACACGTCTATTTAACTTCTCGGACGGTCACCCTTTCCATGCTCCAAATCCAAGCATTGTCTGGATTATCCATACGACTGGCAGGCGTTTTGAGAACGTTCTAACGTGACTAGTTACGGAAATAACGAGCTGCTGAAGATTGAAAATTTTGACTGCCTGTCGACGTAATTGATGACCAATGCCAGAAGAGCCATTCAAGTAATTCGCCTTGCAAACGTTAATTGCGACTTCGCTGCTAATACCTTATTCCAACGATTCAGCCGACGACACTTGCTGATCGATGAGCATATTGACCGACTCCTGGCATCGATAGTGATACCAAGGTCAAAGAAGATCCAGAGGCTGCCCCAAAATTACAACAAGTTTCCACTTCGTGTCCGCACCCAGGATGCCCTGGGAGTTTCCCATAGTCAATGCGGGGCGGTTCTCAGTGATGAGCTTTTCTGATTCCGCCGACCAATTACTTGCCTTTTTCGTATTCGGGCAGAGTTAAGGATACGGGCGTAGGGTGAACGGAGGAATCAGCAATGATGCAACGGCGAGCTGACCAGGTACAGCAAAACTAGAATTCCATGAATACAAGTTTTAATAATTGAGGAAGGGAGACAAGGATAGCCTCCAGCGAACACATCTCGTCGAGACGTTCAGAGCACCGACTTGAACCCTCCAGGGAATCAGAAGGCATTATTGCCCCCGACTACTGGCCTTGACCGCAGAGTCGGTGTCCTCAGCAGCACCTTATATGTGACAGCCGTTGTCACGAAGTAGCGGATTGATTGCCTCCTCAAAATGTGACGAGAAGACACGATTGCGCAATGGTTGTTGCAGACGGAATCACATGGCTTGGGAATTCAGACTATCACGAAACCTGAACGGGAGGAGCTTGCGATAATTGTCATCTAACCCTTCTCTGTGGCTTGTTCCATGCAGCTGGCGCTCAGATCAACATGCCAGATACAAGCCGGAGAAAAAGCATCTCTGGTTCTCACGGCGTCGAGTGCTCACTGTGGGACGACGTCCGTCGTGATACTTTAAAGATCAGAATCCTTGGCAGAGGGGGCATGGTGATGGTGATACCTTAGACGGCGAATGCTGTTGACACCGTCATCCAATGGGCGCTCATTTGTCGGTATGTGTCTGGAACCCTCAAGTGCACTGTGGTCGGAACTGAAGAGCTAGCGTTTGTCGCATTCGGCAGGTCAAAATTGCAGAAGATTTCGCGGCAGCGCCAAAAGAAGGCGACGCAGCTCCGGAAAGCTTGTGGTACCTCGGCCATTCTGGAAGCTCTGTATTTTACAAAGATTTTCTCCGCGACGCGTTTGCAACTGGGCTGGAATCAAGACAACATCTTGGATAAAAAGCTCTAAAACATAGCCGATGACGTTTACCCGGGTACCTGTCAAGCGGGCAAAAAACTAATTGTTTTGACGACTACGGTAAAGTTCCCACGGGCAATTTAACAAAAATCGATGTGGACCTTACAGCCCTACAAACAGCTTTAAGTGATATTGTTCACGGTATTTTCAAGGTAACACTCGCGATCATCTTCCACGAGAAGGCTCGATGCGTCCCGGAGAGACTTGCTGCATTGTCGTCAGTGCTCCATCACGGCTCTGGCGGCGTCACTAGAACTTGCTAGGTATGGCTCGCGACAGTTTACGCGTTAAATAGCTCAGCGTCAAAACTCTTGGATTCGCCGCCTGGCCATCTCGGGTCTGAGGAAGAATGTCTAAAGGAAAATAAGTGTGGTTGCCTCGTCCAAGGCTCTGGATCCTTGACTTGTGGTAGCCGCGGCGACAGGCACTAGATGGTGAACAGTATATAACGAGGGCAGAATGCTGTTTCTCAATTATATCGTGATAAAAAAACCTTCTTAGAGATTAGGAAACACGAGTTCTCAGGAACCGCGCTCACAGATGAAAATGAGAAAAAAAATTACTATTTCAGAATATGCTTCGAAGTCCGGCAGCGCATGACACAAAAATAATGAGAGGAGGAGAAGGAATAAACGTCCCTATGGAGCAGTGAGTCTTGGGGAAGAGTCCTTATTCCAGGACCTCTTGAGACCGTCCGGCTTTTTGGGCTCTCTTCACCAGCTAAAGCTGGTCGTCAGGGTCCGAGCTGGACAGTGCTCTCTCCCTGTGCTCAGGGGAGGGGAATGGCAGGAGGCATAGGTTGGGGTTCTTATCACAGCCCCACATTCTATAGTGCAACGTGCCCGGAGCCTCGCAAAAGTGGCATTGCGAGGAGTACAGGGTGGGAGCCAGAATGTGGGCTCTAGTTGGGTGGGGAAAGGTTTTGGTTTGGATTCCCCGAAAGAGTCTTTCTTGCTCTTTTGTGAGGTTTTTATGCAGAGGTTTTTGTAGAGGTGAGATTTTTTATATTATTCGCTCCAAGCGGTAGTGCTGCGTGATTTCTTTGGAGGTCAAAAGGGAGCACACTGCTCACCGAACTCTAGACTAGCCTGGCGTGTCAGATCTCGGGCATGCTGGTGGGCAACTCCGTTGTCGGGTACGTCGGCGTGGGCTGGAGCCCGAATAATCCTTACGGGGTGTTTTGGAGGTCACGCTTCAGAATGAGAAGCACTGTTTTCACTTCAGAATTAAAACTTTCTCATCACCATCACCATAGAATATTAGGCTGTTGCATCAATACTGTCATGATGCTAAGTTAGCTCTGATAGCTTACTTTTCTTTTATGTATACGTTCAAGTAAAGAACTCTTTCTCGATGTGCTTGCAATGCATATTGCGACTGGTGCAGTGTGCGGCATTGGTTTAGCGCCGCACTAGTTCTGGCTGCTTGTATAGGAAGCAGGGATTGTACCCACGTCCAACTTTTGGGGGGCACCCTTGCGTGCGATGAATTGGTGGAGCGCAACTTTCTTGTGGGCTGTATTATATTCAGGGGAGAACTTTTAGCTACGCACAGAGCGCTTAATATTAAAAAAAATCGAAAAATGTGTTTGGAATCACATGGTTTATTTAATATTGTATTTGTGTTTTTTTTTTCTTGAATAAAAGATTTTTTCAGAAGAAACCTTAAATCACGTCCGTCTATCGCAGACGATGGTTGAAACGCGGAGCTATTTTGCGTGTTCGAAAATCAAATGGCGAAGTACTAAACTCAAAGCCGCTGCAATCAAAGTCAAAGCGTCAAAGCTCGAACAGCAAACTCCCTGAGAGTTAAAGTCCAAAAGTAAACAATCAAAGCGCAAGCTGCCTGCGATTGAAAGTTTAAACTCGTACTGCAGCAAAAAAAAAAAAAACCATCACGAGAAAGCTGAGTGTCATCCCCTCCCACCCTATATCGACCGTATCGAAATCGGACAATTGGATGGACGTCCACTTAATAACGCGAGGGAGCCAGGTTTAATTCCGACCTTTAGAAGCATTTTTTTTTTGCCCTCTTGCGCCCCCCATTGTGGAAGTTCGTTTTTCTGCAGTGTGTTGTTGCTATGCACCCACAATTGACGATCGGCGCTTGCATTTGCCTTCGTTACGCCGGCCCTCAGGAGTTAGCGCTGTAAGACAAAAATCTTACATCAGGGGTGCCACAGGGCCCCGTGCTCTGGCCATTGTTATTTTAAATAATATAACTACTAACATAAAATAAAAAAAGTTATTTGGGGATCACTGCACCTTTTATGGAGATACTAAAAATCAATAAAATGACTTATTCCTTAAGAGTTCACTTAACACTATTACAGAATGGTGCTCACACTAGCAAATGACAATCAATGTAAAAAAATCAGCATTCACGGTGATAGAGAAGCAAAAAGAACCTTCATACTTCTGCTACATCATGATAGGCACAGCTTTGACCAAGGTACGAAAACATAAATGTCTGGCGTAACAGTAACACCAGACCTAAGTTGGGACGAGCTTATAGATTGCATTACTTTATCCTCTATGCAAAAATGTTTTTTTTTCTCCGCAGATCACTTCAGTTGGCTCCTTATCAACAAAGCTTTCTAGCAACCAAATCATTCCGTACGTCGATCTTGAGATACCGAAATACTGTATGAGTTTCTCATACTGGGTCTAACATTAAGAAAATACGAGCAGTACAAAGGAAGGCCATACGATTCATACATAACAACTTTAAACGTGCACGCTTTTTCACTACCTTCTAGTTATTTCTGAACTTCTTACGCTAGAATCGCCAGCGAAACAGGCAAGGTTAACATTTCTTCACCTCTTGCATAATTATTAATATTTGACATTTCAAGGCGCATTGCTTACTCACAAACACGATCTACTAGACACGAACTTTCAAATACATAACTAGAGTATAAACGTAATGATGATGCGTTTAGATATTCTTTTTTCCAGTCACCACGCATGAATGGAGTATGCTGGGTCTTCTCAACATTAATACTGAGGCGCTATCTGCTTCCGAATCAAAATTGAAAAAATCTCCAAGCAGGTTTAAATTACCAACGCACGCAATGCACGTGATCACGCAAACCAGGGTGTATTTGCACTGAGTCGATGCAGTGTTGTATGCAGCATAGAATGTTTATATTTTCATTTTATTTATCATAAAAATTTGCATGTATCAGCAAAAGGTGTATATAATATGCAGTGTAAATCGCTTTTGCGTTGCTGTATAATCTTTTGAGCTGTTTGTACTCATGTTTTACTTATTGCTGGATAGTTGACGCGATCAACGTTTTTTGTATCTGTACACAGTCCCCACCTGCTTTACTCTCAGCACAGACTGGCAGTACTGTAAATGACCAAATAAATATATACCAACTGGCCTCATTGCTCTGTTTCAAAAACGTGTCCTTCGGCACCGCTTCGGCATAGCGATTGACGCTTTGAAAATGTGCGCGTGATTTCGGGCCGTGGATTTTAACGCGTAATCATTCTTTGGCGGCGACCGCGCCAAGAGATCTTAACGCCTATTGCTTTTAGCTTAATTCATTCTGCAGGCAAAAGAACTACATGATTGGTCATGTAAACTCACGCAATCGTTATTTTCTACAATATTGATACCTTCAAAATATTAAGGAAGAGTTGGAAAAAATTAGTGATGCCTTGTGCTATGTGGGCCACGTATATATACCAGCGTGACGCCTTCTATATTGTAAAACAGTTGTGTATTCGCACGTTCAAAGGCAAGTAACACTAGTCCAGCTTTATCATGCCAGCAGATTGGGATGTGTACGCCAAATGTGTACGCGAATGTTGACCAGTCCCAGTAAAGCTAAGCTGCCCGCCGAAGTTAGCCGCGGTTGTGCCATGGGCCCTCATCATTGGACGCCATCTGAGCGGCTTCTGTAGGTGAAGCGACGCAGTTTGGCGTTTCTTCTTTTTATAGTGTGAGCTACACTGGATGAGGTTGCGCCGTCTCGCGTGGCTCCTGGAGAGCCGTGCTGCTCTTGCGCGAGGAGCAGTGACGTCTCACGGCGCACAGATGGAGCGCCGGAGCCACCGCCGCCGCAACTGGATTGGATTGGATTGGAATTGAATAAATTGTATTGGATTGGAAATCATTTTAGCAGCAGTAGGCATGATAATCAGCTAATCCTATGCAACCAGGAAACCTAAGAATAACCAGCTGAACCTTAGCTCACGGTACGTATATCCTGGCATACACTAGCTAAGCCACTGCTAATTTTCTTCTCGAACCATGGTGGACCACACTTCCCGATACCCCTTCTGCGATGACGCGTCATAGCTAGTTTATTTCTGGTTGCTAACTCACCCCTTTTTTGGCGCAGTTTTTCAGCCAACATTCTGGGATTCGTCTTACATGATTCTATTTCTGCATTCTTCGCCACATTAAAGCAAAGAGAAATCAAAATCATGACCCCCTTCACTGCCATAAAGACAATATTCCTGTCAATGGGCCAAAAAAATCCACCGAAAAATAGACGACGTAACGACGACCAAATTGCGGCCCAACGGAAAAAAGCCCCACAGCTCTACACCGCAGATTTCAGCATTACCAGTGGCTTTCTTGTGGCGCCCTGAAGCTACTCGTGTCTGTTTTTAAATATATTGTCAATACTTTTCCAACTTCCCGCAACAATATGTTACAGAATCTCAACCACTGAATATTTGCTGTGTTCTATAAACTCATGAAAACTGGGCTGTATCGGTAATGAGAAACTTCTTCCAGACCAACAGTGCAGTTGCAGAAGGTTCAACAAATACATTTAGGCTTCTTCAACAATTTATGATTTCTAACGACCGTTCTAAAGACTTTCTTACTCCCAGTAGAAAACGCCGTCTCCGTAGCGCAATGTATGAAAACCTGCATCTTCATATGTATAGTTTATACTGAACAAAGCACATTTGTAAGATGCGTGGCACATACAGGTGTGTGTGGCCAGGCCGCGTGTTTCCAAACACTTCTCTGCACAGACCACCCCCGTGACATGTGTGATGTTACTGCGCGCGCTATTCTGAAAAAAAAAAGCACATTTGTAAAATGCGTGGCACATGCAGGTGTGGGTGACCCGGCCGCGTGTTTCCAAACGCTTCTCTGCACAGAGCACCCACGTGACTTGTGTGATGCCACTGCGCTCGCTATTCTTTTGAGCACCTGCTAAAACGGACCCACCGTTCGGGCTCTGTAGCCTCGATGTAGCGTACTGAGTATTGAGGCTCACGGCTCGGGGTCGAACCCCAGCAGGTCTACGAGTTAGTTTTCTTTTATTGCCCAATTTGTTTTCGAAATTTACTTTTTTTTTCTGAACTCGAATCTGCGCATTGTTTTTGTTAATAATGGTGATTTGGTATGTTTTAGGTCGCTTTAGGTTTGGGGTGCAGCCAATGACGACGTTTAATTACCGTTCTGCATCACACAAACAGACATGCCACGTGGGTGCTCTCTGCAGCGAAGCGTTTGGAAATGCGCGACCCGGCAACATGGCCTTATGCCTTGATCGAGGCTGGAGGGAGCGAATGAGGGAGTTATATAACATAAACCACGATCTTAGTGCGCTCTCCAGGTGGGGGATCTCCAAGGATAGAGCAAGAAGAAACTTTTTTTCTCTTTCACGCTATGCAGCCTCTTTTTGTGCCGGTTCTCTCATACCTCTTTTTTGAAAGTTGATTGTCCTTCTTAGGCTACTTTAACGATAAAGATCTGTGTGTGTATGTGCATGTCGGTCGCCCGATACGACCCTGCGGCTAAAAGCTGAAGCCATTCGTCCAAAACGAGTATATGCAGGCAGAATCATTCCAAACTACTACGCCTGCTGGCTTAAGTCAAACATGTCGCCATTGTTTAGCACAAGAGTAACTTGAGGCCCAGTTGAAGAGAGAGAGCGAAGTCTGGCGATGTTAGCCGGGCTAAAATGCCTAACTTGCTACGCCAGTTGATGACGTAATGAAGATGATGGCGATGATGTTCAAGAACTTGATTCGCCCAGAGACGGCGAGCTATTCACAGGGACTGGTCTAGGCCTGTGTGTTGCAGGTACTCTATCACAGCTTTGGTAGCCCGTAAAGCACGTTTGGGACAAATCCATGGTCCTAAAACGTCCTTTAGCTGCATGTCCACGGAAAGCGGCAGTCCCAAAGCCACTGCGAGGGACACTCTTTGAGCACTGAATCGAGCACATTCACAAAGCAGGTGCTGCAGGGTTTCTCGCACATCACAGTGGGGGCAGAGTGGCGACGTAGCCTGTTTTATTTTAAAGAGGAAGTTGCGCGTGTATGCGACATTCGACCGCATGCGATATAGACTTGCTTCTACCCGCTTGGAAAGTCCGGGTGGCATTTTAAATTTGCAGTTGAGATCGATGAAAGATAGCGGCGCGTAATGACGTGATACGTCATCCCAAGAAAAATGTATGTACCTGTATGGGAAGTTATACAACGCCCCAAAAATAGCTGGGGAAGACTCCAACTCATCTTACGTAAGAGCAAGCACGCAAAGAACGGAGCTCTCGCTCCTGTTATTCTAGGCACGACCAGAGAAAAAGATAGAGAACATAAGACTGCTGCCTAAACAGATGGCAAGCCAGCTGTGAGAAGGCGAAAACCTTAATTTCATTTAACAAACCTGTATTGAAATTATCACGAGAAAAGGGGGACAGAGGAGGTGGGGAGAGTGAGGGGTAGGAGCACTGGGCGAAGACGGAGTTACGTGACAGCGGCGACAGACGACTGTCGTCTTTCGGCGATGTAGTGAAGTAAGCAGATAGCGGCCAAAATTTTATTTACAATTCGACATGCTTCCGTTTTTTCCTCCGCACTTCGAGTCTTAAAGGTAAAACAAACACGGGAAATGGCGATCAAGAAGGCAGATTTATGCGGCTTTTAGAATACCAGTTAAATTCACAGCCAGAAAAATGGTCGCAGGTTTCCGCACTAAAAATAGTGAAAGACGGTGATCCCAATATTTACGAAGGCTCCTGGCACATATCAGGTCTGTTAGGGGGAAAACGTTCCTACTATTAGGGGAAATTCCCAAGGTGGAGTAAGTTCCCTCCGTAACACCTGTCCTTCACTTCAAGTTGCTGATCAATTCGCTCTCGCGCTACAAATGACTAGCCTCCTGGTTAGCTCTGTTGGTAGAGTGACTGCTCCGGTTAGGCGGCGGTCCGGGTTCGAATCCTGGACCAGGACGAATTTTTCTTCAACTGCGAAGTTTTAAATGCAGAGCATTTCAGTAACTCACGATGTCACCCGCGTTGACGTCCGTAGGCGTCCGTAGTCGTAGTCCGCACCCCTCCCCCTACACTATATAAAAAAAAATACTATCCGGCGCCTGGTTTCGATCCCTCCACCCTGCGGGCGTAACGCAATGTACATGGTGCTCTACCCACTGGGCCACAAAGCCGACAAAGAATGGGAGGCTACGAACGCGCCTTATATCGTTGACTCATTCAAATTACTGCTGACGAGCGCTCTCTCGTCAGCAGTTGCCACAAGTGCAACAACATTAACGTAACGCAAACTACTTAACGTCGTGCGCCCCCGGAAATGCTCTGCATTTGATCGTGCCCCTCGCGAGGGGGATGTTTCTCTGCGTCGCCATGCGAACAGTTTGCCATTATAGTTTCCGCCCGCTCCGGTCGGTGTCGCCACGGTTCAAACCACGGCAGGGCAGCTGCGCGGGCGTTCGTTGATCGGCATGCGTTCCGGCGTGGTGGTTTGATGTTTCGCTTACTCTCGTAAGAACCAACCCAACGAGCGTTCCTAACTAAATGAACGCGGGTGCTGCCTTTACTACACATTTAAATTTAAATTTTGCAGGTGCGAGGATGCTTAGGCGGCTTTGTGGTTGCTCTCTGTGTATGCCTAGGCGGCTTTCTTCATCGTGCGATATGCGAGCTGTGACGTGCCTGTTTGCAAGGAATAAAGGCTTACTAAAAATACTTACTTACTAAGACTTACTTCAAAAGACTTAATACTTACTTAAAAAGACTTACTTACTAAATAAAAAAATTACTGGGTGATGTAATTTGAACGCTGGCATCACGCGTAGCTGTGCTACGCGTTAGGACGAAGGCAAACGAGATCCGATCACAAAGGAACACAGCGTTGAAGCCCAGGGTATCGAACACTGCACTTGGAGCTGCAGTCGGACACTTTTTTTATTGTGTTTCTGTCCCTCGTCTTGTGCTGTGCTTCGATACTTGGCGATGATATTGGACTATCCCAATATCATCCCCATCTGCTACACCAATCTGCCAATACCAATCTGTCAATGGAGGGGAGATACAAGTAAGAAAGGGAGATGAGAGAGGTGGGCAGGGAAGTAGCCAGGGGAAGGACGAAGAGAATAAAACAGATACGATTGAAATAAAAGAGGGTGAGGAGAATGTGAGGGAAAGAAAGACGAAGGGAGAAGAAGGGGGAAGAGAAGGGAGAAAGACATGAGTGAGAAGAAAGGGGAGGAGATGGAGGATCAAAGGGGAGGGAGGAATTTTTGAGGAAGCTGTATAGCTTTCCTTTGTAGCCGTACGGCTGCATTCAGGTGGATGTCAAACTTTCCTTTACACGTTCCTGCTATGCGTTCGTGTCAGGAACCGAAATCGTGAGGAAGTTTCGCTATGCTTATACAGGCACGAGAGACGAAGAGCGGTGACAGGAGCGAGAGGGGAATGGGAAAGATAAGAGAGGCATTTTCATTGCCGGGGCAGCAGACGACTATCGTCTTGTGATGACGTTTGCAGCAAAGTGAGCACGTACATGGCAAATTCTTAACGCCAAGTTTTCCATGTCTCACTGATTCCTCCGTGGGCGCTGAAAGCTCCCTGCCGGAAACCCAACTTTTCCTAACGATGAGTATAATCGTGGAGAGAGAGAGAGCAGACGTCATTGTCATTCCTTTTAAAAATGAACGCGCCATGCGGGAGTGACCGGTGTCTTCGTCCCATCAGACACAATTCAGGACGCCTTGGCCCTTGGCGGCGTCCTCTTCCAGTTAAATTACAGCAGCCTCTATGTCGGGAAGAGAGGTGCGAATGCGGCCTGCCACTGCTCATTGCTTTTCTTATAGTATGCTTTGTTCAGAGGCCTGCGGAACCGCCTCAAGACAAAGTTCCCTTAGCCGGAATCGTACCTTGGTCACTCGCGTTTTGACATCGACGTCCATACGATTGCGCCATTGCGGTATGGTCGGAGAAGGTTAAATTTGAAGAGGGGTGCTTGGACGTTCAAAGTTAGGCACACCCAATCAACCGGCTTCTCGCTTCTGTTTTGCTTTGATTGGTGTTTCATTTGACTATGGAAAGGTTCGCGCTCCCGCATTGTTGTCCTTTCGAAAGTAGTGTAGTTTATTTTCACTTGTGTCAGAAACGCCCAGTCCAATGTCCATTAAAAAAAGAACAATGCGTCCCTTTCTTATGCCCTTCTGTATGCTACGACACATTGATATAGACATCGTAAATGCAGCTCATGGCCCACATAACGGCCGGAAAATGTTCTGACAATCGGCGGAAAGAGTGCGACGAAAAAAAGGCACTAGAATGAATGAAGTGCCGCAGTCAGAGAGAAGCACTTTATTTATCTATTTTATTTATTTTTACATACTGTAGCCCCTATTTGGAGCTATGGCAAGAGTGAGCATTCAACAGAACAAAAAATAGCAATTAAACCGATCAACAGAGCAATATAACAAAATAGCAATTAACACAAATCAGAAAGGGCAAGTAAAAATTTTTCAAGCGGAAGGGAACGAGTATCACCAGACAATGCATTCTAGAGTTCAGCAGGGAAAGGGAAAAAAACTAAATTTGAATGCGTTGGTTCGACAATAGTACGGCTTGGTATTAAGGTGGTGATTTCTTCTAGTAATGGACGGCGAGGCAAATGAGATGTATTGTCAGACATGTTATTGACTGAGTGAATAAAACAGTAAAACAATTTCATAGAATCATTTAGTCGGCGCGTGCGTAGTGTGCACGTTCACGGGAGCACAGGGCAAGGGAAGGCGAAAAGTAGCGGTCATAGCGATTGCAAATAAATCTGATAGTTTTTTTTAAACGGCCTCGATTCTATCGATTTCACCCTGCTTGTGTGGGTTCCATACGGGGCATGCGCAGTCAAGCACAGGACGAATCAATGATTTATACATAAGTAATTTAGTGCTTTTTGGGGATTGGGACAGCTTTCATCTTAAATAACCCAATTTTTTTCAAAGATTTTGTGCAGATAAAGTTAATATGCTGAGACCAAGATAGATTGCTGGAAACAACAACACGAAGATATTTGTATTCTGTTACGTTTTTTAAGATGGATCCGTTAAACGAGTATGTGAAGCAGGAAGGGGACTTGCAATTTCTGAAAGACATAAGCACGAATTAGTTAAAATTGATACTCACTTGCCGGGTTGCACACCATGCACAAAATTTAGTAATTGAGTCATTTAGATGAAGATGAGCTTTAGGAGAGTCCATGTGTTCATACAAAACACAATCATCCGCATACAGACAAATTTCAGAGGTGATGTTATCAGGCAAATCGTTAATATACACTAGAAACAGTAACGGGCCAAGTACAGAACCTTGTGGAGCGCCAGAACTAACACTAACAATATCGGAGTCAGTCGAGTTATAACAAACGTATTGCGATCGCTCAGAAAGAAAATTAGAAATCCAAGTAAATATTTGTGGTTGTTTAATATGATGTTTAATTTACATAGTGATTTAGAGTGAAGTGCGGTGTCAAACGCTTTCGAAAAGTCAATGAATTGTGCGTCAACCCGATTTACAATGTCCATGTTACTAGCGATGTCGTGCACAAATTCGATTAACTGCGTAACAGTACTATAACTTTGTCTGAATCCATGTTGAAACTTAGACAAAAAATGTTAAGTTCGAGAAATGCAATAATTTGTTTGTAAATAATATGCTCTAATAGCTTGCAGGAATGAGGGGTAAGAGAAATGGGCCTGCAATTGCTGAAGACTTGCTTGTCTCCAGATTTATGTAAAGGTAATATTTTTTGTTTTATTTCCAACGTGTGTATTAAAGCCACCCTCGCAAAAAGTGGTTCTGTGACAGCTTTACATCTACATTTTAGATACTGGAATCCCTAGCGGTGAAATTATGACTTCGTAAAGGTACTTGTCTCTGTTTTTAAATATTGATTGATTGATTGTGGCGTTTAACGCGCCGACGCAACGCAGGCGATGAGGCGCGCCCTAGTGGAGGGCTCCGGATTAATTTTGACCACCTGGGGATCTTTATCGTGCGCCGAAATCTCGTACACACGGGCGTTTTTGCTTTTCGCCTCCATCAGAAAAGCGGCCGCCGCGGCCCGGAATCGAACCCGCGACCTCGTGCTCAGCAGCGCAACGCCTTAGCCACTGAGCCACCGCGGCGGGTCTCTGTTTTTAAATAAAGATTAACATCCTTATAAATGTGAAGTAACAACAATTTTACTATATCTTAATCGCCGAATATTTACTATGTTGAACGAAATAAGAAAGAGCTGCATCGATAGTGAACGACTGCTTCCAAAAGACCAATGCATTTGCGGTACTTTCTATAGGCATACGTATATCCAATTAGGCTTACACACGAATGCCCTATTTCTGACACCCTTTAAAAACATTGCCAATCGCAGCCGAAGCCCCCTAATCCGTAGTCGGTGTTTGAAAGCCACATCTCTAGAAGTAAAAAAGTCTTATTTCTGGTGGTTTGGGACACACTGGTGTGAGCGGGCCGCATGCTCTTATCTTTTGGTCTAGTCTGGAGGAAGTACTTTTAGTTCCGCCGTGGAGCGGCACCAATAAACTCAGCCCAGACGAACGCACGTCAGCGTGCGCTTTGTGAAGAGCGCCGGGCGTCGTCGAGGCTTGCGCATAGGTTTGCGCCCCTGAAGAGGCCGCAAAAAAAAAAATACAAAATGAATGAATGAATGAATTTATTTCAGGGAGGAGGCTATAAAGCCCTGTTGGTAGGGAATGGAAAGTAGGATTGGGAAAGACGCCACTAAGTAGTTGTAGTACAACTAAGTTCAAGCTTCACTGTAGCGGTCACTGTGGCTGTCTCTCGTGGTTCCGTTGGAGCAACACACACACACTGGCCTTCCCCTGAGGGAAGGGGATGTCCGGCATAGTTCTTGATGGCACATTACGGTTGGTGGGCTTGTGACTGGTGAACTTAAACAGGTAGTCGGTCAGCCATTAAACCATCTTATAGAGACCATTTTTTATGGCAAAGTTTGTGATTTTTTCTAACATTTCTGGGTTGACCCTAACATACTCGACATGCTCTAACGCCGACGCCGGAACCGTGGCGCTTGCTAGCAACTGCGTACGACCGTATGAGAAGGCTGCACATGACCAAATAAGGTGGAAAAGGTTGGGTTTCTCGTTGCTGCCACAGTGGGGGCACCTTGGTAAAGAGGGACGCCTTCGGTTCGTCCACTTCGATATCACATCAGGGGTATAGGCCGAGTTGGCATAAACTTTTTTCGCGAAGACCTCTCCTGTTCTTGGAAGGGTCTTTAGTGGTGCGAGGAAACCAGGGGGTGAGGTCTCGGCTAGCCGGTGCAGGCTGAGGGCTATAGCTTGACGAAGTTTTTGTTTCCAGTGTTGTTGAGATGTGCTCGGTGGGTCAGATCGTGCTGGAGTGGTGTCGAGAACCGTGGGAGGATTTAGTAGACACTCCCGGTCAGCGTTGTCCGCCGTTCGGTTGCCGTCCGCTCCAGACGTGTGGGCAGGGGTCCAGACAATGCGTATCGTGATTCCTTCATGAGACAGGTCCCGTACTAAGTAGAGGATGTTCGTGGCCGTAGAGTTAGGCGTGAAGGTCCTATTCAGTTCCCGGAGGGCAACGTGCGAGTCAGTGGTGATGCGGAACTTCTTTGTGTGGATGGTTGAACAATGGGTCTGGATGCTTTGAACTGCGCCCAGAAT
Source organism: Haemaphysalis longicornis (assembly GCF_048455015.1). NCBI lineage: Eukaryota > Metazoa > Arthropoda > Arachnida > Ixodida > Ixodidae > Haemaphysalis > Haemaphysalis longicornis. The sequence goes on along the minus strand of NW_027526385.1, from coordinate 57,131,344 downwards.
TCCAAAGAGTTCCACTTCATCCGAGAGGCCGTAGGTGTTCGTAATGTTGCGAGAACCACCTAGTTGCGGAACCTCGGGACAAGTCCAAGCTATAGCGGCTGTTATGTCTTGGATAGCGGCATCGGTGAATACATCAACTTCATCGTGGGCTTTGTCATTGACCAGAGTGCGGACGTACTGTTCCCTAGCTGCTCGTTGACGTCGGGGAATGGGTCGTCGTCGGATAGGGCCGATAGCAGGTCTCTCCCAAGGTGGGATGGATTTAGGAAAGATTTCAGGGTCGAAATTGCTGTTCAAGGTGTCCCATTTAAGAATGGCTCGTCACTGTGGCATGTATTCGAGGTGCTTCTGGAATCGCACCTTGACTTCTTCGACTAGATTGGTAATCGGAGGAAGTGGCACTGCTTGTTCCAGCACGTCCGTCCTAGTGTGGCGCGGTAGGCCTATTATGGTACGAATCAGGTGTCTATTTAATATGGTTAGTTCCCTGAGATGCCGGGGACCGAATTCATATACGGAAAATCCGTAAGACAGCCGGCCGTGCGCAACGGCGCGCGCAAGCTTGAGACAGGCGTCTTGGTGTGAGCCGCCGTATTTATTTGATAGACCGGTAATGAGGTGCAAGGTGGAGCGCCATGTTGTCCGAAGATGACGGATCCATGTATTGGGGCTATTGCAGCTGCTAATATGGAGGTCAAGTAATTTGATGGTACCATTTCTTGATTCAAGAATCGAATTGGCGATATTGAGGTGTAGAACTTGGTCAGGGTTGGTCGATCGCTTGCCGTCGACGCTGAGAAATTCGGTCTTGTTGGGGGATAACTGCAGCTGGAATCGGGAGAGGGTGCGCTCCAAGCTAAAAACAGCAGCCTGGAGTTCGGCCTGCATAGATTCTTTTGAGTCATAATCAGCAGCCTCGGTCAAATACAAAAAAAAAATACCTAGCGCACGTGACCGTGCGCCTCATTATTAGCGCCCGACATCGGCAAGCTCGACCTTCGAGAGCGCTCTGCCTAGCGATTCTGGCTTGATCTCTTGCGTGCTTTTCTACTCGCCAGATCACGTGCGTTCGATACCTAAGGGCAGATCACAGACGCCGAGTTCACGAAGCCGGTTGCCACCGGTTCTAGCGCGTGCTAACGCGGTCCACAATGGGAAAGGTGTGAAAGCCTGCAGACAAAGCGATCCTGGCCTCCCAATCATGGAGAACTTTCAGTGGCAAGTTCGGAAATACATGTGAGCTGCAACAGCCGGGTCTTCGACAAAAGCAGAGGGGCCGCCAGCTCCGCTCTTTCTCCAGCATAGCACCAGTAGTACAAGCGGCGCCATTTCGTTTGTTTCTTCCTAGACGTGCAGGACCCACTGGTGCGGCTTCTCACAACTCGTTTTTTTAAAGCGGTGCCTTTTTTGCTCTTTACCCAGTCTCTCGTGAATCTTCTGCTTCGTAATTCCAGCTGCACGGCGCGGCTAGGTATTATCTTGAATCACGTAACAGTGGCATCCGCGTATCGCGCCGGCGGGACCAAGGAAGTGACTGGCGGTGGGACTCCCTGGGAAGCCCAAGTTTATCTGGTTCATACCTGCATTATGTTCTGTGCGATCGGAGCTACGGGCATCTGAAGAGTGCACCGGCCAGGAGGAGCGTCTTCGCAGTGCAAGCCGAGAACATACGCTCACTCGAAGACGTGAAAGACGGCGAGCGTCGTGTGGACTACGCTCAGAAGCGACAAGCGGAACAATCAGGCGCCTCAGGCGGAAGTTCAATCGCCTCATGCACATGATCCGGTTCAGTATGCCCGTGAAAATCGTATAGAAAACGTAAATTAAGGACGCCTTCGCATGTATTTCGTTCCTTATGCATCGGGCGCTGTCGTTTCTTTTTGCAGCGACAGGGACAAGACGACCCGTGCTTGCTCCATAAACATCCAACCATCATCATCTTCATCACAAGACGACCCGTTGGTTCTCACGACATACTTTTTCACCGCAGGACATGATAACCGGTTGTTACCGGCCTTCATAGATTTCTACAGCGCGGGTCTCAGCTATAACCCTTGTTACTTTGGGCGGCTTGCGTCAATAACTGCTGGCTGAATCACCTACGTGTTCTCCACAAAGATTCAGACATTGAAGGTTTCTACTTACGAATTTTTCTTGACTCTGTCACAACCTGAAAAAAATGGCGCAGCTTTGATAGTGATGCGTGGCTGGAGAAACACCGGAGCTGATGGTCGACTCAGAGTCTTCCGGTCTTGCTAAGTTTGGCTAGGTTTTGTGGTTCTAGATTCATCTTCACTAAGCGCCAAAAGGCACGGTCCAAAGGCTGAGGTTTTTTGTTGGCCTTTACTCAGTTTTGTTCGGTTTTGCGATGTTCCCCTCTAGGCTAGGCTAAGTGGTGTAGCCAAGTTTAGCCAGATTATACAAGGCTGTTCCGGTCGGCCCCCCACACTTACGGCGGATCGAAGGGGGGAAGAAGCTAGGACGACTCCCAGCTCCTCTGTTTCTCCAGCGATGCACACCACTAGTGCAAGTTGCGGCAATCTTTTGCGTTTTATTAACCAAAGAAAGACTATTACATTAAAAATGGTATAGTAAGGGGTGCGCATTTTTGTATGGCCCTCATGCTCCAACTCTAGCAAACGCTAAAGCCGGCTTCACTGTTATAAGACTCTTCCTGCGGTGGTGCTCCCTTTACAGGAAGTACAGTTTTTTTCCTTGGATTTCTTTTTGCTAACCCCAATGGGACAAGCTGAAGCTTAAACAGTTACGCTGGTAAACTTAACAACGACACCAAGCACCATCCCACTTTAGAAGATGCCACACTAAAGTGCTCATTTACACACCCGTATCCAACTATAATTTCGCTTTACGTAGATTGTGGCCTATGAGCGGCATACGCCGTTTTTTTTAATAAACTCGTCAAGCTTCGGGGGAATGAAGTTGCGTCCAGAAGAAAGCGGGCGCAGATTATTCTCTGTTTGACCATCTCTGTAGCACTCTGCTGAATCCTTTTACGCCTTACTTCAATTCCCCCGCACTGGGTTGCACGCACATAAGGTCCCTGCCGAGATCAAAAAATATCCCCATTGAATTTCATTCCAACTTCTTCCCCTCAAACCACAAACAACAAACAAGGTGCTCGCGTCGTGATGGAAAAATAAAGCATGCAATCAATGAAATGGACATTCCGGGCTATTGACCTAAGACTTCAACTGATATCTAGAAAAATAGAGCCACAGATGTCCACACTAAAAATACCGCGAGACAGTGATCACAATATTTCCGAAAGTATCTCAGCAGGTATTAAACCTATCAGAAAAAAGCCTCTTCCTAAAATTAATTCGTGTCAGGAGCCGGAACCGTGATGGAGTTTGGCTGTGGTCTTCACCTATTTTTCTTCCAATTTATCTAAGTGCCGTAGGTATAGCGAGAGTTCACCTCAATCGAATTTACCTTCTGACATATACACAAGGTGCGCCAAGATTCCCACCATTTCTGTTCAATACAAGAACTGTCGCACTAAGAGAATACTTCTTGCTGCGGAATTCTGGAACACTTCAAGCACTGTAATGAACTTTACCTAGAAAGCATTCCAGCGTGTCCTCCTTTGTTAAATGTTCAAAAATGCATTCACGAGCGCTTCTAAAAGATTTTGTTTCGACTTCGCCATGAACAGGTGGAAGTTAAGGGATTTTAACGCTTTATCTTCCTTGGCTACCTTGGACAGCTGGGTCGCAGAAAGCGGTGAAGGGCTGTTGGTGACATTTGCTGAGAAAACACTGATTATTCGCTGCTCTGGGTTTAGGACTGCAAAAGTTATCATATGGAGATGGAAAGATGCCGGGCTGCTTAAACTTCTTCACAGAAACAAAATTTTCAATACGCTAACGGGGTTGCTTGTCATCCTACCAGAGCACAAAGTAAACACTTGTAATGGATTTTTTGGCGTCCATAAAGGGGCAGCGGCGCACGGCCACGCTGGATTCTTCTTCTCGACAAAAAGATTTCGATTCTCACGCAAGCAGACTGAACAAGTCTGCGATTCGTATCGACATAAGCGCCCTTCGAATGGACGAAATGAATTCACGAACGTTTTCTGGGTACACAAAGGGGCTCACGCAGCAAACGTACTCCCAGAACCAACGATTTACTTAACGCATTACAAACCAAACCAATCCATTTCAGAAACGTTTTCAGATGAGACGGTCAAGATCGGCTGCTTGATCCTTGGTAAATACGATACCTGCAAGTACCCGCATTACGTACAGCTCCTAAGGATTCTATCTAAAAAAGAATATATCACTGAAACTTACGGCGTATGGGAGCCTTAACGATTTCCATACGACATATATGCGAATAAGCTATCCCTTGGACTTCTTCCAACTGTCGTAAGGAAGGATAGGCTTTTGTCACCTCCCCGTGAGATCTCAGACTCCTCATTACTGTCTTAATAGAAGATAACCTTGCGTCATTAACCTTCGGGGAGAGGACGTTTGCCCATGGTGTCTTCTACACTCTCAATAACAAAACCCGTGTTGTGTCAATGCTGGATGCGATGCGATGCGATGAGGCTTTGAGGGGGGGGGGGAGGTAGGAGGAAAAGGCTCGAAACTGTCTGGCGTAGGTTGCCGACACCTTATCAAGCCTCAATGCTGGATGCCCTTGATAGTTGTAACTTCGGGCTTTTCGCGTTCTTGAGCAAGGCTTTTTGCGTTACAACCACTGCTGCATCGATAATAAGGCATCTGTTTACCGATTGCGCCTTTTAAACCTTGAATGAGGCTTTTGTTTTGTTGGCGCCCGTGTTTGGCACATCCTCAGAGCTGCCGTTGATCCAAAGAATTTCCAACAGCCGCGCTGTGGCGTATGTCGTTAAAATCCTGGCGATACTTCCGGTGTATTTCCGGAGCGCAGTTACGTCCCTCGTAACGGTCCATTGCCCGGCAGATGTTCTAGACACGCTGGGTGAACTTAAAAATGCTCTCAATGCTGGCATGAAGGAGGACAGTCGGATCAGACCAATCCACTTATTTGTGATCAGTCACATATCAACCATCTTTCGGCCTACCACAACTGGTTACAGCGCGAGCGTGAAAATGTCAACGCCATCGTTAGCAAGGCCTATAAGTCCGCACTTGGCTTGTTTGAATCTATAAGCAGACCGCTCTTCATCAAGTTAGGAGTCCGCAATACGCCTGAGGAGATAGCGGAAGCACAACGTACGGCCCAGCTCGAACGTCTATCTACAACGAAGACTGGAAGAGAGACCCTAAAGGACCTAGGATATGTACGCCACAGCGGAGGTGACAACAAACTCAGCATTCAGGAAGAGACACGTCACCGGATCAGGGTAGATCTGATGAACCCTGACTACACGAGTCGAACTTATATGGACACCGGCTCACTCAGGGCTGGAGGGCAACGAACTCGCCCACCAGCTTGCCCGAGAACTTGAACACCGGGCAGACGAGCACGAGCCGCAGGCCATAACGAGTTACAAGGACATCACCAGCCACTACAGGGAAGGCAGATGGCGGTACCCTGACCCGCACAAGTCGCTCAGCGGAGCACAGTAAACGATCTATCGCCAAATACAAGCAGGATCCTTCCCGAACCCCTATCTCCAAAGCAGAATGTACCCCGAGATATACGAGGAAGAGTGTAGATTCTGCGGGCAATTGGGCACACTCCGGCACGTCATCGGAGAGTGCGATTTCACCGAGGCCATCCCCCCACCCCTTACTCAACCCTCCATCACCCTTCCCAGACCCCTTAACGAGCGATGGGAGACCTTGCTAACCAGCTCCGCCTCGGAAGACCAGCTCGTCCTGATCTCCAGGGGCCAGGCAGCCGCGGAAGCATATGGGTCCCGTGAAGAGGGAACCACCCCATCCGGCACGTAGTCGCTGCAATTTTGTGTGGCTAATTAAAGTTGTTCTCTCTCTCTCTACATGAATCCCGACTACAACTTAAGTAAGAGGGCGGCAAGAGCTAAAGCCCTCCTGGACTTACACGCCCAGGATAAGCATGTTGGCTATGTAGATGCGGCGGAATATCAACATGAAACCTTCGCTGCCGTTGTCATGAAGGCAACCACCAGAGACACTGTGATGGCGGCAAGCGTCAAGTGCACTGAAGCAGAACTCGCAGAGGAGGTGGCCATCGCCGTGGCCATTACCGACGCAGGCTGCCAGTCGGTGATCAGTGACTCAAAAACGGCAGTTCGGAACTACGCCAAGGGACACATCTGCAAAGACGCTTTACAGGTGCTACGCAAAGCCCGTCTAGAAGGCCCAAGAACTGTTAGAGTGAAGTGGATCCCGGCGCATGCGGGCAAGGACGCGTCGAGTAAGAACGGAAACCACAATGAGATAGCGCACGCGGAGGCGCGAGAACTAACCAACCGAGCCCCCGCAACTGACCGTGGAACGTGGGTCGGTGCTGAGGACCGTATAACAGACTGCAGCGAAATCACCAAAGACTACCGCCTGGCTCGTAGGACCTTCACGCCTCCGTGCCCGTGACTGAACGGGGCGGAGGCCGTGCTACTAGAACCATATCGCCACGGCTTGCAGAAGCCGCAAGGAGCTACACCTACGAGCAACACTGGGCCGTCCAGCAGCTCCTGCGGCCGCTCGAAAGGCATGGAACTCGCTTCGCGAGTCGGCAACGGCGAGCTCACGTCTCGGCTGAGTAGTAGCTAACCACCAGGCCGACGCCGAGGCCTACGTCGCGGCGTATAAAAACGCAGTCCTGCCGGCCTAAATAAAGTTTATTCAATCAAATCCAATCCATCTCCATGTGTAACAGAAGGGACGGGCGCCCACATGGCTTTAGAGGGAACATCGATTAGGGGCGGTGTCCTGATGAAAAAACTGGGAGCACCTTACCGCCGCCACAAGTTGGTGGGTTTATTAAAAACGCCCGTTTGTGTCTGTTCACAGTGCGCTACCCAAGAAATTCTCCCGTTTCAATAACCAATACCCAATTTGCTTTGTCAGAGAAAAGATTCCCGTTATAGGAGAGTTTAAAAAGAATTTCATGGAGGCTTGGTTTTACCAATGCCCAAGCAGTTAACGCTAACCCGTCATTTTGAATGTTTTAAGTAGCCACTCAGGGATAATGATAATTGTGTTTATTTGCTCAAGGGCTGCTGGGCCAAATAGCGCCGTATTAAGTGAAAAAAAGGCTCCCTGCAAAGGTAACTCCAGTTGATTGCGACAAAATTACCCCTAACCACAGCGCCAGAGCTTTTCTCCTGACTTTTGTCCCCAGTTGGTTTATTTTCCTCAATATCTGATTGCAGAGGTTATTGCCGACCGATCTTGAAGCGACGTTGGGGTATTATTTTATATAGTTATATTTGCTACATTACTTACCTTTAGACCTCTTTCAGGCCCTCTTAAAGGGACACTGAAGTGATATGTAAACATTGCGGGATTACTAGCGCAAATTGTAGTCCGGAGTCCCCAGGCCATGTTTCGACCACTCTAGGCGCGTTTACGCGATTTTATTTAGTAGAAAAACTAATTCGAAAACGCTGTCCTCCTCTCTTTACGCTCGCCCATTTTCTGTGGCGTTTTCGTGTGACGTCAGGAGGGGATGAGCTGGCAATTGGCTGCGCCACGGCTGCGCTACTGCACGGCTCCCCGGCCGACAGAGCCAGTCGGCCCAGCGTTTCGTCCGCCGGCCGCCGGCGGGTCGTCGCAATCAAGGAGGTTAAAAAAAATTGCTTGGTCGCAATTCGTTCGCTTAGTTGAAACGAAGCCAGGACACGTTTGTGAATGGAAGAATGTGCCTTTCTTTACTTGGTTTGTTTGTACACTGTATCTAGCTCCAAGTCAAGGTCGCTTCACACAAGCGCTGCACATGCGACGCTTCGCTGACTGGTACGCCAGTAGGAAAATATAAAGCCTCTTGAAGGCGGGAGAAGAGTCAGCGAAGTCAATATAGGTACTAAGCAAATAAAATCAACTGATATTTTTACCGTACAGCGTAAAACTAGGGCGCGGGAAGCACGTTTTTGCGCTGGGCGAACAAGCACAGCGGTCAGCAGCACGACTACGCATCTGCGAACGCTTTTCCGTCTACGAAATGCAATTGCTAGACGTGAGCTACTGTGGAAACTCGGGCGACGCTTACTGCACGATCGCAGTACAACAAATAGTCACCTAAGCGGCTTGAAATGCCAAAACTAAATAAAAGTGTAAACCGGTTGTATAATATATACCCTATATTAGCAAGTCCTTGGCGTTCCGCTCCGTGGCCTAGCGGCCTGAGGCGCTGGGAATTCTCGGCAAATGTTTTGCGAGTCACGAGTTCGAATCCCCGCGGGTACGTGCTTTTTTTTTTTGTAAGTTAACTTTTTTGTTTTCCGCCGATGTTTTCTATGTTGAGTTCACCTTTTTTGGGGCCGCAACGTTCATGGCTACACGAACTAGTTCACAAAACGCGCGCAGGCTGGCACTGGCGCGCTAGCGAGTTCTCGTTGGCGTGCTGTTGCCATAAGCACCGACTGCTTGCAGGCAGTGGGCACAGGCCAGAATGAACAGACCCTTGGCCTGGTGCGAACACGCTTTTTACGATACAGGCATGAGGGAGGCAAGCTCCAAATATGGGCGAAAAGCGCATGACATTTGGGCGTCTTCGGGTACGCGGAGGGCGTTCATGCACTGCGTAGGTCTCGGCTAGTGAATGCTACGACTACAAGCCGTCCTGGGAGGCTTATCTTGTGCATTTTACAGCCGACAACATGGCAGAAGCGCGGTACGATGATTACTGAGATATTGAGAATGCCCATCCAACAAAGCCATTGGTTATGTTTTACAGAACCGAAACCGAAACCGAAACTTGTGTGATTGCTAACCTTGGGCATCGTCCAATCACGGCGCCCCTCCTCTCAACGTCACAGCCTTAGTTGGTGCGGCCGCCGCAAACCGCGCATGGTAGTTTTTCTTCTTTCGCGCTTTGTAAAATAATTACCTATTTGTCAACCGGATAAACGATGAAAAGTGTGCTAATTTGAGCCAGTCTACGCAGTGCAAGCAAAAACGGGAGCTTGACAAATTCACTTCAGTGTCCCTTTAAGAATTATATGAATTTCCAAAAATTTGATACGTAAGCATTTATTGCAGGCAAGCTGCGGCTGCGGAAGGTACACTGCCATTAGAAGCGGTTTCATAATCTCCATCTCTTCTCAACAGAAACATCGAGGTTTCATTTCCTCCTCACTCCTGTGAAGAGAGGGAAGTGGCGTGGTATCACAATTCCCGTTGTGAAGAAGAAAATTACATGTGTCTGAACGGGTTACATCAATTCCTACGGGTTCCCAGGTGCACACTTGTAGTTCGCACGTGTGGTAATTTTCTGTCATGCACACCAGTGGCACTGGCAATTCCTTGAGGTTCCTACAAAAGTGAGCACATTTCTCTGAGTTGGAGCCACAGTATCGGAACTATATACTCTAAAGTGGATTAAAAAGACACAGTCCTCTTTCTCGATTGCATAAGTATAGTGAGTTTATTTGCCAGATGAGAAAACACGAGTTCGTAAAGATTTTGTCAACAGACAAAATTCTAGGCCAACTTAAAATTGCAATATACGCTTTCAAGGTTTGATATGTTATGACAATGATAATTCAAACCCCCGTTTTATTTTCTCTTCCGTCGCCTGAGCCTTTATGAATGCATTTTTAGGCTGTTCTGACAATACCGTTTTGATAAAGCGTTAAGCATGAATAGTTGAGATCCTTTAATGTATACCTCCTGTTGGATAGTTCTTGTCCTTGATGCAGCCACTGCAGCCACTTGTAGGTGCTGCCACTGTTGCAGTATCCTGCATTTGCTATTAGTGCATCACCTATTGTGACTGTTTATAAATTAACGAAAGATACGATAAAACTGGCTAACATGTATTAAAGCTTTTGTCCATTCTTGCTATATTATCTCCCATCCAGCGATGTGGAAGAACCAGAGGCCTGCAGAGTATACGTACACTTGGGACGTAAGATGTGAGAAGTCATAACGTTATTTCCTCACCGAGGGGGAGTCCTGGAATGGCGCTGCTGCAGACTTCATCAATGCTTTCCAAGCGCTGATGGTCAGCAGAGAAAGTGAGACCAGCAGCAACGGCTTTATAACCTTCGGAACACGAACATTTTGACTCATCGGAGCGAATGCCGAGATGGAGTCCCAGGTTCGGCTCTTAGGTTGCAGGTTAGTGTGTCGACAGTGGATGAGGATGGCTTCCTGGGGCTTCAGTTTTCTCTACAGTAGAGACCTCTTAGTGTCCGTCCGAGCGAAAAAAATACGGAATAAATAATTGAAATCAGTGGAATGCGGTACATTGTAGCACGTGGTCCTTTAAATTTATCTATGCGTGTTTCCTTACATAAAGAAACCAGGCGATATTCAGCGCTTGTGTGTCCTCTTTCCTTCATTTCATTTTGTTGATTTCATTTTTTGTAGTTCAAGACATTGGTTCAAGACATTCACCTGAGCGCTTAGTGACAGTCCCTGCGCTGTAATGTAAGGCGAATATGCACCAGCTCCTCCCAATAGTTACGACACTCAGAAAGGGTCCCTCAACTGACGTCATGGACAACCTCACATGACTCGACGCCATTCTAACGCGTCAGCATCCTTCGGTGAGCGCCTCACGTAAAAAATAAGTAAGGAAGTTTATTTTGCCGGTAACAGCGTGATGATTTCAGCGTGATGCCTTATGCCTGCGAAATCAAGGCGTGATTATTCATGTGTACTTCTTAGAATCGTGTAAATTCATATAATTGATACCTTTGGAATCAGTGAGAAATAACTAAAAAAATCAAGAACCCGTAATGACGTGAGCTCCATAGGCCCATATGGGATCATGACATATAGCGTGGCGCCTTATACCTATACAGTAAAACCTCGTTACAAGATACACTCAAGGGATCCAAAAAACGTGTCTCTTGTAATCAAGGTCTCTTGTATGCAATATTGCTAACGTGGCGATCATAGGAAAACCAACGAAACTGCTTCCATTTAAATGTCGCTTATAACCAAGTTTCTCTTGTAACAGTGTCTCTTGTAGCGAGGTTTTACTGTATTGTAAAAATTTTGTCTAGACGTACGTTAAAAAAAGTAAGACAAGGCAAGCTTGATGGCCATGCGGACAAGGGCCACGAGGCACTTAATGTACACTCATGAAACAAATGAAATGCGAACACAAAAATATCAACTGGAACAAGCAAAATTGAAAAATACTCTTCGTGGAGGTGTAATAATGGCACGCAATGGTATATTGGAAAGCGAAAGTTACATTTGTTACTGTAACTAACTCACGCGTCAATTTGACGTTTATGGAAAGAAATCGCGCTATTTGGGTGTTATGTTTCCTATTTTCGCGTTCGCGTTTCATTTGTTGATGACTGCACGTGTTTAACCTCAACCTCAATCGCCACAATCACCGATGCGCGCGCATTTCGAACGGCCACCGAACGCTACTTTCGTTCCCATTAAACTTTTTTTTTCTTCTTCTTGTTGTTTACACGCGTGCATTGTATATTATTCGAACATGTATTCGGTCTCCCTATCTTTTATACTGATTTCTTTTTGGTAGGTGGGTTTATTTTTCGTGTGTTCGTATGTTCGTTTTGTATTTTCTTCTGCTTGTGTTTTGGTCTCATACGCTGATGTTATTTGATAAGTGGTTTTTAATTGCATTGCGTTAGTTCATATGCTCGCTTTGTATTTAATTCACTGTTTGAGCCTGTATATTGCTATTACCTTTGTATAATTTCTGGAAACATTATTATTTTCTATATGTAAACCGCATTTATAGCGTAACTTGACTAATCTCCCCGTGTACAATTGTTTTGTAAACTTAACCACTCCCTTCTGTAACGCCCTCTGGGCATTGAAGGTATTGAAATAAATAAATAAATAAACAATGGTTACCACTCGTGGCGCCCCGTCTTCGGACGCCAGCTGCACGAGGCTGTTGTGGGTAGCGCGATAAGCCTAATCTTTCGTTAATTTGTTTTTCCTTGGGCGCATGGGCCAAGTCACCGGCGCCGCTATACTGCAACGACTGGTGGTAGCTCCTTTTTGTGTAGTTATCTAGCCTATTTCTGGCAAAGTTGTTGTTTACCGAGCATGCGATGATTTTATTTAATTTATATTGCCAACAGGCAATCAAATTTACATCGTTAATTAAAGGTAATGTGCTACATCGCTTATGGGTCTTGAGTTCTGTGTCGCACGAAAAAAATTACTCCCACCTCCCCTCGCGGGAACCCCTGTGTAGATGCGACGCATAGGGGGTTCCGTTGTTGTTTCCGTTAGGTTGATTCTCCCATCGCGTGAAACGTGCCGTGAACCCCCTGCCGCGGCTATGACGCAACGTGGCGCGGCTATGACGGAACACAATCCAACACAATCCACTTTAATCCAATTCAATCCAAATCCTATCCAAGCCAAGCCAAGCCAATCGAATCCAATCCAATGCCCCTCGCGAGAGAGTGTTCGCTATCAGAGAAGAGAGGGGGTGAGCGGCGGAGAGCGCAGCTCGCGCGGCGAGGAGAATGGGGGAGGGGTGTGGACGGACAACGACGCCGTATGGAGGGACAAGGCGAGTGAATGAGATGCAGTCGCATCTAAAACACCGCAAATCAAACCACGGACCCTCTTCTCAGCAGCACTGTCGAGGTCGCGGGTTCGATTTCCGGCCGCGGCGGCACCTTTCATGATGGAGGCGAAAAGCGAAAACGCCCGTGTGTACGAGATTTCCGCGCACGTTAAAGAACCCGAGGTGGTCAAAATAAACACGGCGCCCTTCACTACTGCGCGCCTCATCGCCTGTGTTGCGTCGACACGTTAAACCATACAATGAATCGATCAATCAAACAATCAATCAATCGATCAATCGATCAATCAAACAATCAATCAATCTATCAATCAATCAATCAATCAATCAATCAATCAATCAACCAATCAATCAATCAATCAATCAATCAATCAATCAATCAATCAATCATCAATCAATCAATCAATCCCTCTTCTCAGCCTTACAGACTAAGTTTACGTATATGGAGCATTCGGGCGGAAGCTGGTCACAACGTACAACATGTACTTACTTATGTGTCCTTTGTGTTCTAATTTTACGATAAATTCGAACCAAAATGTAATTAAGGCTTGCCTGCGCCGTTGCGGTTTATTCTCTTCAAGACTCTTTCAGAAAAGTTCCACTATTTTCGCACCGGTGAGTTATAACAAACCAGCATCGTTTGACTACGCCACTGCTAGCACTCTAAACTTACCGCGCTTTTTTTATTATCGCGAAGCACCATAGTTTCCTTCCGTTTGCAAACCCGTTTGTACTCTATAAAAAAAACTCACTACTGCTACCAAGCACCGCTTTTATTGAAACGTAAACTCTGACGCTGCATTAGCTGAGCACTCTGCTTCCGTCTGCAAAGAGGTGTTGGATCCGGATGCCACCGCTTCCCCTTTCGTAAACAAGCAACGACGCATTCTCGTGTCAGCGGGCACTCGAGTCGCACTTCCCTTAGCTACAACTTGACTTTGAAAATATCCTCGCAACTATCTCTTGCAGCCTCCAATACGGCAGCTAACTAACAGATGTAGCAGCACAACAATGCGAACACCAGATAATAAAAAAGGAGATTCGTGTTTGGGGTTCGAAGTGTTCGCTCTTCCAGAAAGGAATCGGCGCGGAAGATGCCGCTTAAGTGTCCTCACTTGCAGCTTCGCACGGAAGAGATTTCAATGAAAACATTCGGCGGTCCTCTTAAGCGTTTCGTGTGGAAATAAAAAAGAACAAGCTTAACTCCTGTTTAATGGCCCCGCACTCGGCCATTCGGCGCCGGCTGCTGCCGCAGCTAATGGGGATTGCAGAAGTTTTAAGCCTCGCGAAGCAGAGCCTTGGCGAGCGTTAACGTTAACGGCGAAATTCAAGCGGGAATATATTCCTGGCGGCGAAGCCAAGGTCCTCTAGCCCGTAAACAGAAGTTCTGGCGCGAAAAACAAGCAAGAGTGAGGGTCAGTGGGAAAGAGAGGCTTAAAAAGAAGTATAAAGCTTAATCTTAAGCGAAGAAACTACAACTGGAATAACTAGGACCTTGCGCTAGAGCGAAACACTGAATTTGTCCTGTGCTTTAACAAAAAACCTGCAAAAAAGTAAGTGTAAAACAAAGGAGGTGACTAGAACTATAGGCTTAGCACAACAACAGGAAAGACGCACGTAATCCCGTATACACGCGCGTTTATTTATTTATTTATTTATTTATTTATTTATTTATTTTTTATTTATTTATTTACTTATTTATTTATTTCAGCACCCTCAATTACGAAGGGCGTTCCAGAAGGGAGTTTTTTTTTTTTTAATGTCGAGTTTTTGCCGCGCGGCATATGAGAGGCGGTTTAAAGATTGGAGGAGAGAAGAAAGTAGGAAGGAAAGAGAAAGAAAAGAAAATAGGGAGAGAGGGGCTGCCAAGAGCACACAAGGTCACGAAACCGACAGATTTTGGCACAGACGTACGTGAATATGAAATGCACAAATAGCGGCAAAGAAAATCAGTAGCGAAAAACAGAAACGCGGGTCAAATACAAAGCACCGTCGAGACCTTTAATGTGGTCATTTTGAACCAATGTGACTTTCAATGGCGGCGTTAAATGAAGGTGCATCCATCATACCCGCTTTGCAGGGGGTAGGCGATTCCATTGGTTAGCTGTTTCTGAAATGAAGGTGTGGAAAATCCCCGGGCCATCTCCCCTAACGTGCAACCTGGCGAGGGCCGAAGCATGCAGCGTACAAGTGCAGCAATGGGAGAATTCTGTCTTGATTAGATTTTTTGCAGTCATGCCGACAAGAAACTTCGGCAACTCGGCAAGTACAGCAGACACTACTAAAATAGTTTTAACCCCACGATACACCAATCCCTCCATACCACAGCCATAACACCTCACCGGTGATCAAGCACCCTCCCTGCCACGAACACTGACATTTATTTAGGTCCTAAGTTTTAGGCCCTAAAAATTCGGGTGGATCAGAGGCACGCAATGCGCCTTGGCGTTTTTGCCAACGTTGTTAATGTTTCTCACATGACCTCAACCGATTAACAAGTTTGGAAAAAGTAATCGCGACTGACGCGTTAAACGAATAATCGGAATTTTGATCAATCAATCAACCGCCCACCCCTACACTATATAACGAAGAACGTCTCGCAGTTCCATAAATTTCGCCGTCTACATCACCCGCATAATTTCAAGTAAAACAAAAACAATTAACACAATATTGCTTTCCGCCCCATAGCTAGTCGAGCTAATAACTGCTTTTTTGGAAACATCGAACTTTCTCTTCTCCTCGCTTCTCAAACGTACTACGCCATAGTCTCTTAAGTTTTAGATGAAGCTTCAAAAGGGTCCTTCAAAAGTAAATGACCTTTTCAAGCTTGACTTGAAGCTGTTTTAGTGGTTTCTCGCCCGTCGAATTTGGTTGATATGGAACCCGCATCTCACCATGTGTGGGCCGCATTTTCTAAGCTTTAAAGCACAAGTGTTCATTCGCCCAAAAAACACGTACATTGCGTGCCTCTGATCCACCCGCATTTTTAGGGCCTAAAACTTGGGGTCTAAATAAATCTGAGGGTTCGTGGCAGGGAGGCTGCTTGATCACCGGTGAGGCTTTATGAACGCGCTGCAGGTATGGAGAGAGAGAGAGAGAATGCTCTTTAATGTGAACTGGTGAGGTCAGCCCTGCTAGGGACAAGGCTTGCTACACCAGATGGGGGGTGACTACGTTGATGAGTGGTGCATATCAGACATCAGGGTTACAGTAGGAAGAAGACAAACATGAAGCGTTAAAAAAAAAAGAAAAAAAAAGGACAAGAAAAACAAGAGATTGCTGCCAACAGAGTCCGGACAAAAAAATACAATTTGAAAGAAAATCGTTAATGGAAACGCTCAAACAAAATGTATCGGGGGGTTAAAACTATTTTAGTAGTGTCTGCTGTACTTGCAGATTTGCCGAAGTTTCTTGTAGACATGACTAAAAAAATGCAAGCAATGCAGAAGCATACTTTTCCTGCAGTCTATAAAGAGCTCCAAAAAGTGACCCAGGAACGGTTAAGCTCTATGCCTGTTCGCTGCTATCAGCATGTCCGCTTCCTGCCACTTTTCCGCACCGAATGCCGATGTCTGCAATGCGCAACACAGCTCGTCAGGCAACCATAATAACTTCTTACCATAAAGGAATGCCATTTGGAGCAAATGGAAGACCGAATGATTGCAGAGTTCTCAAGGCTTGCCTTGTAGCGCACTTGACAGATGAAAAAAAGGTGCGGTCTTTATCTAAATAACTTCGGCTTTCTCTTGTGTGTTTCGACTAACAATAATAAAGCTATTTGAAATGACCTGGTTTGAATGAGCGTTTACATTGCTACAGAGGCCGGCAACGTTTTCTGGTGGAGGTTGCATGAAGCTGGCATGGCGGGGGCCGGGCGGCAATCGGGAGAAGAAGGAAGAAAAGGGATGGGGGGGGGGGGGATTTGAGGCCAAAGAGAAAAAGTTCGGTGAACTGACAATAACGTAGGAAACTAGATTAAAAACAACGTTTATTTAAGTTCTTTCTTGTGGTTGAAGTTTGCAAATTGAAGTTTGATCCCCTTTTGTGTACCTGTGCATAAAACGGAGACGTAACCGTTGCTAGGTACCGTAGATTGTTGACACTCCAAGAACAGCAAGAATAAATTTTTGGTGTCTTTGAGGGATTTTAATCATCTACAATTCCCATGGAAATCTGAATGGTTGCCCTTCGCGCAACTTAGAGGTGACTATTACAGCCCTACGTTGTCGTGTACCCCAGTTATATAGGTAATTATACACAGGTATCGTCTGGCGCTACAGCTCTGTGCAGCTATTGTAACGAAGACGAGTCTGTAGAACACTGCCTCTCGACATGTCGAAGTTTTAACGTCTCAAACGCCAGTTCCTGGAGGCGCCTCTTTGCAGTTTTGGGATATCCCTATCAGCGCCGGCTGTACTATCATTCGGGGCTTCCGAAACGGGGTTCTGCCGCCAGGGTGTATGCTCTGCCCTCCTGCGATTCATTGAAAATTCTAATAGATTCACTTTATGATTGCGATTTGTCCCTCTCGCCTTGATTTTTCAGGGTTTTTTTTCTGTCGTTTATGGAACCAAAACTCTTTCCAACTGGTCTAAATTATCTTTTCTAAGCGCCTCGTGATTAGATAACATTTTTTTTATTTTAACCGTCCTCTGTTGGTTGGCCGATACCCTGTTTGGGTATGTGCCTTATCTAAAGGCGCAACAGCAACAACAACAACAACAACAACAACAATCTGGCTAAGTGCGGAGATGGGAGACAATCCCAGCCGGGATTGTCCCCCATTTTTACTTGTTCTTGTCTAGCTACATTTGAGGTAAAAATTTCCATGTCGGCCTACAGCTAGGAAGTGACAAAGGGATGTGGTCTGGCGTCGTGCCTGGGACCGCAGGTTCCCCAACCGTTGAGTTAACAAGTCATTCGATTACCTCAACACCTGAACATGCGAATGCTTCAAGCGTCGTGTAGGGGACAAATCGCATGCTCTGAAAACTGCGCAAAATGAACTACATTTATAAATTCATCCTCAAACATTTGTTGTTTTTCTTGCCGTCTAGCGTATCGAGCAAAGAGTGCCGTCCAGCTTTCCAAGCTCGGAAAAAAAATACAATTTTCGCTTCCTCCGAGTAAATTTCTCCTTGGAAAATTACTTTTGCCTTTGAAACAGGGTGTGTGCTGTACCTTCTCCAAAAATTCGTCATTTGGAATTCGCGGAAGTTTTTTTGAAATGATTTCTCCTTTTAAAATTAGAATGTAAACTACGTCGCGTGGTGCTGCACTCTACCAAACTCCGCGTCCTGGAAACGCGTCAACACATCCGAAGTGGTAAATGGAATAAATATGTTACTTCTTCAAGAAAAGAGACCAAAAGGCTTTGTTCCGGGAAATTGGAGCGAGGGTGGTACGGAAAGATGGTTCGCGTAAACTTTGTCCATGACACTTGGAGCGTTCACTTGTGCACTTCACGGCAAAGTTTACTCCTGCGTGGACACACATACAAGCCGCCAAACAGCTCCTACATCCCCATAGCCTCTCCCCGAGTGAAGCCCTGAGATGAAAACTGACACCAACCGCCGGAGGAGCGATCCAAACTTCAGTTACAAAGCAAGACACAAATCGCAAAGCGTCCCTAAGTGTCGGGAAAACGGCAAACTACGGGGCCGCGGCCGGCGAAGAACAAAATGTCTGTCGAATTGAAAGAGCGCACGAGAGTGCCTTCGGGCAAGGAGAGCACTAACCGGTGGCACCTCAATGCCGGCACGTGCCGCCTCCGTTTACCCGAGCTCGCCTGGCCTCGGGGCGAGAACGAAGCTTGTTCCGGTGGAGTGCTTCGGAGTTCCCGCTCAGTTGTCTTCATATTCGGCAGGCTTTCTGCTGTTTGCCGTCTCGTCTCATGTTCTTCGCGCTATCGAATTATAGGGTGGCTGCCGGAGGGAAAAAAAAGGAAGCAGGGGAATTTGGTGCCAACATGGCCGACATGATAAAGGCGCTGTTCAATGACCAAACGAGAGAGAGAGAGAGGGAGAGACTAAACATGTTTATTGTTTCTTATTAAAGAGTCTTTAGGGTGGCCTCCTTATTCCAGGATTCCATTGGCACGGGCCGCGTCTTCAGCCCTCTCCACCAACTTGCGCTGGACGTCGAGGGAAGAGCTGGCCAAGGCGCTCTCCCAAAGCTCATAGGTAACAAAGCTGCGAGACGCACGCGCACGTGTGCTTCCGCTGAAACAATTGTAACTGGCAGAGTTTCCGCTCTTGCCCTTTTGTCTTTTTACGAACGGCACTCTCAGTCTAAACTGGCTACCCGAGATCGTCTTGGCATTTTTTTTAAAAGACGATAGTCTTCCCTGGGCTACTTAAGGCGAAACGAAGTGATTTTTAAACATTGCGGAATTACTAGGGTAAATTGTAGTCCGGAGTCCATAGGCCATGTTTCGACCATTCTGAGCGCGTTACACCAATTTATTTAGTATAAAAATCAGTTCGAAAATTGTGTCCCCCTCTCTGCATCCTCACCCATTTTTTGTGGCGTTTTCGTGTGACGTCCGGAGGAGATGACTTTCCTTGACTGAGCTCCTACACGGCTTGCCGAGCTTCCGGCAAAGTCAGTCGGCCCAGAGTTTTGTCTGCCGGCCGCCGACGGGTCGTCGCAATTCGCTCGCTCATTTGAAACTAAGCCACGACACGTTTGTGAATGGAAGAATGTGCCTTTCTTTACTTTGTTAGTTGTACACTGTACACTGTATGTAGCTCCAAGTACACTGTACACTGTATGTAGCTCCAAGTCAAGGTCGCTCCATACAAGCGCTGCACAAGCGCACATGCGACGCTTCGCTGACTGGTACGCTAGTAGGAAAATCTAAGGCCACTTGAAGGCGGGAGAAGAGTCAGCAAAGTCAATATAGCTACTAAGGAAATAACACCAACTGATACTTCTACCGTACAGAGTAAAAGTCGGGAGCAGGAAACACTTTTTTGCGCTGGAAGAACAAGCACAGCGGTCAGCAGCCCGACCACACATCTACGAACGCTTTTCCGTCTAAGAAATGCAATTGCTAGACGTGAGATATTGTGGAAGTTTGGGGGATGCTTACTGCACGAGCGCTATGCAACAAATAGTCACCTAAGCTGCTTGCAATGCTTAAACTAAATAAAAGTGTAAACTGGTTATATATTATATACCTTATATTTTCATTGTTGGTAGCGCGGGCCTGTGGCCGAGTGGTCTGGAGCCCTAGGAATATTATTTTGCAAGTCACAAGTTCCAGTCCCCGAGGGCTTGTTCTTTTTTTTCTTTTGTAAGTTGATTTTGTAAGTTCACCATTTTGTAAGCGTTTTGTAAGTGCACCATTTTTGGGCCGTAACGTTCACTGCTCCACGAGCGAGTTCGCTGAACGCGCGCTGACTGACACTGACACGCTAGCGAGTTCTCGTTGGCGTGCCAGGCCGTCCAGCTGATCCTGGCGGCCCTTGAAAGGCAGAAGCCGGTCGAAAGCCGAGAGGGCTCGGCCCCCATTCAGGGGCGGCTAAAGGACCTCGAGGAGAGTAGAGAGGCGGCTGCCAAGTAAAGAGTCTTTGACAGGATGACGTATACGCCGCGTCATGGTTCTTCATTAAGGACACCACAGCAGGCGATTCAATAAAGTCTTTACTTACTCACTCACTGGCGTGCTGTTGCCATAAGCACCGACTGCTTGCGGGCAGTGGGCACAGGCCAGAATGAGCAGACCCTTGATCTGGTGCGAACACGCTTTTTACGATACAGGCATGAGTGAGGCAAGCTCCAGATTTGGGGGAAAAGCGAATGGCATTTGAGCGTCTGCGGTGACGCGGAGGGCGTTCATCCACTGCGTAGGCCTCGGCTAGTGAATGCTACGATTCCAAGCCGTCCTGGGAGGCTTAGCTTGGGCATATTACAACCGACAACATGGCACAAGCGCGGTAAGACGATTATTGAGTTATCGATTATGCCCATCCAACGATGCCGTCGGATGTCAGGCGTGTTGTTTTACAGATCCGAAACGGAAACTTGTTTGAATGCTAACCTTGGACATCGTCCAATCACGGTGAATATCCTCCCGTCGTCACAGCCTTTAGTTGGTGCGGCCGCCGCAAACCGCGCATGGTAGTTTTTCTTCTTTCGCGCTTTATAAAGTAATTATCGACTTAACAACCGGTTAAACGATGAAAAGTGTGTTAATTTGAGCCAGTCTATGCAGTGCAAGCAAAACCGGGAGCTTCCCAAATTCACTTCAGTGCCTTTTTAAACCTAGAAATTTTGCTCTGTCTGTATGCCTGCTGTCTGTCTGGCTGTCTGTCTGATTGCCAATCTGTCACTCGATTCAGCCACCATGTCAAAGTAAATATGCGCAATAGTCTTATATACTTATAGCCAAATATAAACGTGTAAGTCCGGTGTCAATGTTCATACTTGTCAACATTGTTGAACAAGAACAAAACATTGCGCCAACTTAAGGCAGAAAAACAATTCATAAGTGATATTTGCAGTGCTCCTTTTTTAAACAATTCCTGGATGTTTGGTTTTTGCGATAGCAAATGAAATACTACATCTACTGCAGAAAACCCTCGCCTGATGTTTCCCGCGCTACCTCCTGGCGGCATTTGAGAGATCACACGGCAACAGCAGCGAAAGTTTTCACTAGATATGTTCCAGCTTCTGTTTGGAACGCACGTGGAGTAGGGCAGCGTGGTTCTATAAACCTTGAAGTCGGCCGCCTCTATTCACGCCCGTCTCCGCCGTACTGCAGCGCTGGCATCGAGGCACCCGACTTGGAGCAGTGGAACGCGGTAAATTCAAATTGACCTGAGCAAACCTTTAGTGTGTTTACCGTGGGAGGAGCGCGACGGAAGTGCAACACCACGAGAGGTGAGCTGGAAAGCAAAGTATGGCATTTACTTGTCAAATTTCGACAAAGACTATCGTCTTTTGTCGATATTTGCAACGAAGGAGCAAATACGCGGCCAGTTTTTTTTTTTTTTTTTTTTTCAGGGTCTCGTTCACCTGCGGTGTTCAAAGCGATAACAGTGCACCGAATCGTGCAACAATTACGTTCGCAATAAGTCTGACTGAAGCAGCTTGACTCTTGCAACCGAAGCTTTATAGTTCTATACTTTTTATTATTAAATGACCTTCTCGTACTTTCGACTTGTGTGATGTTAAATCTCGTATATAGAACCCGGGCAGGTTCTCAGCGTAGCATTTCAACGTCCGTTTTATTGCGTTACTTTTAAAGCAATGGTGGCCTTATTTGGCACGTCGTTTTTAAAAAAACCAGCCGTGATCAGAAAGCCGCCATCATCAAACGACACGTCAAATTTGCGAATCGTTTTATGGCCCTTGCCTCAAAAATATAACACAAAGAAAAAGAAGGCGTGCTGCTAGGCACTGCCTGCGCATGCGTAGAGGCACTTGAAAAAGGGCCCATCTCCCCGCGAGGGGGACTCGAGTAAATGCGTCGCATAGGGGTGGGTGTATTGCGTTAACGTTTAGTGTTTGGGGAGTTGGGGGTAGTGAATGCGTTGTATCAGCAGCTTCTTGACGTAGTTTGAATGAGTCAAGGATATAAGGCGCGTTCGTAGCCTTCCATTCTGTGTCGGCTTTGTGGCGCAGTGGGTAGAGCACCATGTACCTTGCGTTCCGCCCGCAGGGTCGTGGGATCGAAACCAGGCACCGGTAAGTGTTATTTTTTTATATAGTGCAGGGCGAGGGGTGCGGACCTGTTGTTGAGAGCGAGGAGGGTAGCGTGATGCGGGAGAGGAGGAGTGGGGGAGAGGGCGCACCTGGAACGGCTGTTGCGGACGCCGAGGCACGCCGACATCGCCGGGTGACATCGTGAGTTAAAGAAATGCTCTGCATTTAAAAGTAAAGAGGGCGAGGCGCCTGCGCCAGCCGTTCCGCTCTACGAGTTCCGTTCGATGAAGAACGAGACCAACGCAACGCAGTGAAACATGGGAAGCGACCTGCTGCAGCGAAGAAACATTCATACAACTCGCCGATTAATAAATTCAGCCACAACTAAGCGACAAGTAAGGCTTTTTCATGTACATAAAAAGTGCTTAAGGGCCCCGTACTGGCTTGTTAAAAGCTTATTTAAGCTCAGGGAGGCGAACCGCAGCAAGAAAAAGCACTTATCAGAACAGTGTGTTCGCAAATGAAGTATGTATATATAGCCAAACAGCTTTCCAAACTACTACAGCTAGCACGGATTATGCGCGTCAATATTGTTAAGTGCTAAGGAAGCCTTTGGCAGATTTAAGGAAGAACTCAAATAAAAATTAAGGGTTAGCCGTTTCCCTTTTATTCTAGTCTTAAATCAGTGTCGATAAAATGCGATACAACTGCCATTACATAAAGGCTAAGCTGGCATTCATTGGCCGTACGGGTGCGCCGCCATGAGAAGTTAGAGCAAGTCGCTTGAAAATGAAGAGCTTTGTATGTAAGCATACTCGCAATGAAGGGGCGCGTACGCTCTGCAGAACAAAAAAAAAACAGTTCCACACATTTTGTCTGTACATGTGTCACTGGGTTTACTTAAAGGAGCCATGAAGAGAAAACACAAGTTTGGTTCATTCAAAAGATTGCCTCGTTAGAATCATACTAACACCACTTTTAACGTAAACTTCGCTCAGATAAGCTACATAATTAGGAAAAAAAGGGAATGGCCATGCGACCCACTAGCTTGTTTTCCGCAACAGAACCTATGATGTCATACCAGACAGCTCTGCGATTGGCGGAGGGCGGCAAAAGCAAACGCAAATTAGGCAGAGCTTATAAGCTTGCCGAACGAGCTATTTGCGCTTAAATTTAGGGCACGCTTTTTTTAAAGCCCGAAGAATGCTGGGACAAACAGTGGAAGTTACGAAAGCACGCGTAGGCATAGATGTACCGATGCGTGGGACGAACTCCCGAGTACCTTTCGCGCACCGCTCACGCCGACACCGGCGGGGCCTAGTCCCGAGGACGTCGTGAACGTGGGTGGGATGTGGAGGCTCTGCGCATCCCGACCTCCCACTCCCTGCTGGCCTCAAATAAAGTCTTTCTCTCTCTCTCTCTTGGTACTGCACGCACTATGCTTGGTTTAGCTGCACAGGACTGCGGGGCTTTGGGGTTGTTTCAGACGACACTGGCTGATTGAAGCAAGCGACGATGTCTTACGTGACTGTATTTGTTGAGCGAGCACCATGTTTTACGAAACGATTTTCTCCATGAAAAAAAAAAAACAAGCCAGGTACAAATACGTTCACAAACATAACCAAAGGCAGAAAACGGCT
Source organism: Haemaphysalis longicornis (assembly GCF_048455015.1). Taxonomy (NCBI): domain Eukaryota; kingdom Metazoa; phylum Arthropoda; class Arachnida; order Ixodida; family Ixodidae; genus Haemaphysalis; species Haemaphysalis longicornis. The sequence goes on along the minus strand of NW_027526385.1, from coordinate 57,107,426 downwards.
TACCGCGGTGTGGTGGCGCCATCTAGGTTCACTAACGGTAAACAAGACCCTGTGATGTCATTGCAGACCACGAAAACGCATGATTTAGCGGGGAAATCAAAATTTTAGCTTCAAAAATTAATTTCTCAGTGAATAAAGCATCGTTTGCATTCGGACAAGTGCTGGGGGCACTTAAAGCACGAGATCTTTCGAATAACACAAACTTGTGTTTTGTCTTTATGGCTCCTTTAAGTTAATGGGAGGAAAATGCCCTGCTTCCTGAAACGCTTTGGTTCACAGGACTCAGCAGGGAAAGTTAACTACGAAGTCATGGAGGTTGCTTAAAGGAGATTATAATCGTGGTTCAGGAAAATCAGTTTGCAACAAAGCTCCTGTTGGCTGACACGTGTCGCCGTCGGTGTTGCTGTTGGCGGCGTACGCCAAAACCCCGTCCTGCTTCGGCCGTTTAACGCCATACTCTTCTTACAGGAAAACGAAAAGAGATAAAAACGGCAAAAAGTTAGATTAAAGTAAAAAAACCGCGAGCAGTGCCCCTCATGAACTGGGACGGAGCTAATTGACAAAAAACATGCATATCATGAGTTAAAAAGGACTTAATTACAAAAAAAAACAATTTGAAATTTGAAACACCCACCACCAGGTGACCACCGCGTGCCTCGGGAGGAAGACCGCCGATGGCGCCATCTGAACGAGCGCACAGGCAAACAGCGCTCTCGTCCACGTCCCGCCACCACCAGACAGTTTGGATTGGTCCACGGCAGGATTGTGGTTTGTCAAGGGCTGGATATTTCGTTTAGCAAGGATTTCACAATTGATTCGTTTACGGTTGGACAAGTTTCATGCACACCCATGTTCACAGTATGGGAAGGGGTGGGTTTGTCTTTTTGCCGTGGATAACAGCTGCTGCGTCCGAGAACTACATTCTCTGACTCAGTAGTGCAACCAGTTAAAAGTTCAGTCACCAAGGATGGGCTTCATGTTATAGATTAATAAAACGTGCTTTAAAATTACAACTGTGAACGATTTCACTTCGTTTGCGCTAGAAAGTCTCAAGTGCCAACAAAGTCAATTTCAGTAGAACACTGGAGAAGTTTATTTATTTAAAAAGCTGACCAAAACTTCCCACCCAACTTTCACAGGAGTGTTTTGAAATAATTCGAAGTCACAGATGACGCACCAATTGTGTTAAGCAGGCAAAGAAAAATTTTCTTTCGAGTGGAACGTGCACTGTCACAACAATTTCTCCCGTCAGAAATGCTACTTTGTGAAGAAAAGGAAGAAAGAACAACAAACACACACAGGAACAACACGAAAGGCACAGATGTCATGAGTACTTCAAGATGTAGGAGGTCTCGTAGATTCGGCGCAACAGCGGATACACGCGGCCGCACTCCCCACGCACGTCATCCATGTCGACGTCCACGACACCTATGCACAAGAAGTGCCAGTGTCGTAACACTTTCGCCGTCTTCTCAAAGATCGTGAACTGATCTTCGTGCGTGACCCACTTGTCGCCTTCCACCGTGTAGGCCGTGTCATCTTCGATCTTCTTGATGCGGTCCGGAACGAACCTGCATAGATCCGAGAACGAGGTTTTCTTCAAGGGCCCCTCAACAATCGGATCGCCAACCCCTCGTTGCGACGGGGACGCCAGCCTAAATGCAGTCCCAGCCAGGGAAAGCGTAAAGCAGGTCCTCTTAGTGAGGTGGTCATCTACGTCCTCGAGAAGGTTCATGATGGTGTGATGGTTGGACGTGTGGTGCACAAGGCCGGCTTTGTCTAGAGGGGCGGCCAGCATGGTGGTTCCAGAAGGTTCGTCAAGGAGACCGTGCGTTTTGATGAACACCCGGTCGAGGACAGTGGAAAGCTGCCCCAGGAACAGCGCCGTGGCCCCGTAAGGCAGCATGGCCGAGACGCTCAGGTTGGCCCACCGGAAGTCTTCCCTGGCCACGGCGAAGAAGGACACGACGTCCCGGGCAGAGTCCAGGTCACCAAGGAACGCGTCACCGTCGAACTCGAAGTTGATGCCGTGGACGCGGTGCTGCTCGAGCCAGGCGGTGAGGGAGTCGAGCAGCATGGGCTCGTGAAGTGATTTGGCAGTGACGCCGTCCATGAACACGTTGATGATGATCCTCCAGTGCGGGAACAGCGAGTTTCGAACGCGGTTGAGCTGGCGCAGGATGGCGTCGTCGGTCGCGTCGGCGAGCAGGTGGAAAGTGTGGTTCTCGAAGGTCAGCCCGTTATAGACGACCTCGTTGCAGTGGAAGCCCGGGAAGTTGCGCAGGGTGACCGTGTTCGGGGGTGCCCTTGTGGCGCAGGACGTGCAATAAGATGTAGCGTACTGTTAGAACTTCATAATCACAACTGGCTGCCCACACTGCACCCTCATAAGGAAGGTTAATTTAGACTGCTGCATGAGCTCATACTCAGTACAGACAAAGCCTGGCAGCTTATGATCATTAACGCCGCGAGCAGGAACGGGAAGAAAAGAAAAGAAAGCTGGACGTACAGTAGCGTCTTTCCTCTTCGTCGCCTCACGGCCTTGTTTAAGCGTCACCGCTGTACGAGCGACCACAGCTGAATGTTCGTCCTACTCGATCGCCCACGGCTCTGCGCGCACTTATCGCTACCGTGGTGGCGTCCTCGCCTTCCTCCGCCATGTGGCGGCACGGGTCCCGCGCACTTCTCCGTTCCCCCCGCGCCTATCTCACCCCGCCATCGGTCGCTGCTTCAGTCCGGGCGTTTGTAGAAGGGGTTGTGGTTTGACCTCTAGCTCTGAGGGTGAAAACTGGTAACCCCGCAACGACTGCCCGAGGTAGCGTACTGTAGCTTTCGCAGTTTATAATGCAAACGCAGTTTATAATGAAAAATGGATGAACCATAAGGATGAACACACGGGTAAACACTGGCCGCCGGGATTGCTAATTCGCTGGATAGCCATCCGCTAAGACTGCATGGGCGCATTTTTTTCTTACCTAATTATTTGTTTTCTTACGTTTCCTTGCCTGGGTACTTTTTTCTAGAAACTTTATAGTGGAGCAGTATTGTCATCTGCTTGTACGCCGCTTCTCGCTGGGCTGGTGTTTACGCGCCGTGAGCAGACCATCAGAGGCGTGTTCCCATTTCAATAGTAAAGAAGGTACTGTCTAAATTCACATGTGTACTGTTTGCACATTGAATGCCTAAAAGCTTTTTTAGGATAGAAAAAGTAAAAACAAATGCTTACTAAGTATAGGAAATCTATCATAACAACCATTATCTATAATAAAAAATTACTCCCATCTTCCCGCGAGGGAACCCTGATGTGATGCGACGCATCGGGGGGTTCAATTGGCGTATCCATTGGGTTGATTCTCTAAATCAGGTGAAACGTGTTGTGAACGCGTATGATGCATTCCATCACATGTGGGTGTTCTCATACGCGGGAAGATGGGCGTAATTTTACTTTAGCGTTTGGAGTGACGCTGGTATTGGATTGTGTCACACCACTCGCTGAAGGGACCGTCGCTTTCATCACGTCTTCATCGGAAGAATCGAGTCAAGCACACAGTCATCAAGCAAAGTGACGCGAAGTCGAACGAGAGCGAGCGCTGACTGAACCGCCGCAGCGCGCTACCCGCTTTATAGGCTCCGGAACGATCGCCGGGTGGCGCTGCACTCTCCCCGGAGGTAAGGTCCCTAAAATTACTAAGGTAGCGCCATCTTTAGATCTCGCCGCCTTTCGCCCTCGCCCGCGCTCCTCTCTTACTTCATTTTTTGCCATTTTCTTTTTCGCCGGCGAACGCCGCGCGCCATTGGCCAAGGGAAAAGTCACGTGGTTTTGTTTTTTTTGCTCCGCCGCCGGGTCGCCTCGCCGATGCCTCGCCGGCTGGGACATTGCGCAACGCCGCCGCTGCGACGCCATTGCTGGCTTCCGAGCCACCGTCGCCACCCTGCTTCAGTACCGGCTTTATCGTAGGCGCCAGCTAATAGCAAAGTAAGAATTAGCTGCTCGCTTCGAAAAAATGTCGCACCGGTGTCGTTTTAGGTTGCTTCTCGGTGTCGATGTGTTGTGCCTTAGGCAGCGCGAATATCGTCAGGCAGGGCACAAGACTTCGTTATTCCGTCCGGGAAACGCGACGCAGAAAGGAGAAAAGTTTGGTTGCATAGATTTGAACGGGCATACTTCTGGCCGACGCTACCATCACTCTTTTGCGAGGTAAGTTTCTGAATGCTTGTTCTTGCTCGGTTAAATTCTGCGCGAGCTTGAGCGGTCACTTACGAAGAAATGCGTATTCCCTTCGCGACCGTCGTCGACGCTTTGTTCTGAGTAGGCACTGCGCGCAGCGCCGAGTTCGTCCCGTCGTAAGCTTTGGTTTGGATAAGAGGCCGTGTATTTGTCATGTGCGCGCTTAACTTCCAGCATCAATATCAGCGGCGTAGCATGTTCAGTCAGTTGTCGTAAGGGTTTCGTAACGCGAGAATTGTTCACCTGAATTCATGCTTGTTTTGGCCGACGGCAGCTTGCGTCTGACCATGTATCGTGTGCGTTCCGAGTGCGTGTACGCTCTTTTTGGCGTGAAGTCATGTTTTGTGTGTTAGCTACCCGGGTGGTATTATAATCCCGTTGTTATGACATCGGAGTGATTTGCTGCGTAATATGGGCTTGGTCGGTGCGGCGCAAATTGAGGCTGTTGCGAGAAAAAAAAAATTGCGGCTTGGTAAAACAATTTAAGGTCAGCTAATATAGTGACCGCGCCGTTGACGTACGTTTGATGCGCAATTTCTGTTATCGCTTTATTAAATTCGCTTACGTTTGAATGAGCACTTCAAATGCATATTCGCACCTTAACGGCTGTACGCCCTTTCTTCCGTGTATGCAGAGAGTAACGTTAATTACGACTTACGTTTGCATTACACGTGATGCCGTACATTTGCAGTGTGCGCGCTTACTTCATCTTAGTAGTCAATGGCGCAGCGTATCCAGTCATTGCGATTTGAACCAAAACACACTGGGCGACTATATTATTTTCAGCAGACGTATTTTTGTCCAGCAAAGCGCTTGCTAAACGGGTTTAGTTTAGCGAGTTGAGCGGACGCGGCACTGAGCAGATGCGCGAACACGAATTTGACCATGCTACGGTAGAACAGTCACTAACTCCCTTCTGCAATGCATTATTGCCTATATTTGCGGAGTGTTTGTGGCGCATCTCAAACTCGGTGGCGACATTTTTTTCCCTTCTCAATAGGATTATTTCACGGATCAATTTGAGCAACGGATATTGGAGAAGCTTGGCGTTAAAAAAACTAAACCCAAATGCCACTCCCAACATTTTTTCTCACGGGAAGCCACGTCAGCAGCACAAGCCACCTGCACGACGTCATTACGGACGTTTGTTCCAATAAAATATCTATTTGCTGGCACCAATTCATTTTTGTGATTTATTGTTTTCTCTTGATAATCATCGTGACATTGGTCCTCTTTCGAATTTCTTTCGGGTGTATCCCTGTGTTAGTGCAATGTACAAATCTGCCAGAATATATCCCAGCACAAAACAATTCTGTCCAGGCGCCTCCATTAATAACGGCTGTAAACGACCGCGCCCGGTGAAAAAACGTATTGCATGATTAATTAACTGCAGTAACTAGTTACATAATTTGTACCTAGAGGGACTCGATCTCTGGTTCGTATGAGAAATAAGAGGCCACAAATCTGTAATTTCAGTTTACCCGATCGATTGATCGCAGTCTTCTCTGGCGCGTATTCCCAGAATTACAAGTCTGCGTTTTTCACTAGGTTCGCACATGAACGTACGGCCGCGAGTGTAGTTTAGTGTATCCGGCTGCGAAGTCGGGGAAGCAGGGGCTTTTCACGTCGCTGTACGTGCACACACGCACAACAGCATGTGTATGTTTTTAGTCTACTCACAGCAGCCTATAACGACATGAAGGTGAAGGAAACATTTCTACAAAAACGGCAAAGCACTCTAAACTGCGCGGAATTAAGGTAGGCTGTAGGTCTTAGTAAAAGCGGGCGCAGAGTGAACGCCGCTGAGGATACACAATTATCGCAAGAAAGGCGAGTGCAAGGACGCCAGCGCAGCGCTCGAACTACGGCATTTGCGAATGAAGCGCACTGTATACTGCCGCGAACCGTGCGCAAGACCTCTGTGCAGTGATTGCACGACCACAGTCACGCGAATGCAAGAACGGAACTACCGTAACAGAGCAGTTTGAAATGTCCACGCTCGATCCTTTCGCATTCACGAGCTATCCTGAGGTGTTACAGAATGCCGCGCACGTAAACAAAAACCGCGCTGTGCGTATGCGCCAGCGGCATCCGCCCCGCAAATATCCCCTTGTAGACAAAAATATAAAACAAAACACTATCACTCAGTGCCTGTTGGTAAAACGGGGCTCTAGAAATCCTATAAATGCTACCAAAGAGCGATTTCGGCGCGAAAACAAGAGCAAACTGCAGCGAGCGCCCTGAAGCGTAGCGAGGGCGTCTGCTCTCAAGTGGCCAACAAATATGGCGGCCCCGCCGCGGAGTTAAAGGGACGACGGCGCCGCGGGTGAGGGGAGAGAAAAAAGAGGAGGGCAGCGGAGAAGGAGGGAGCAGTTGGCGCTACCTTAGTTCTTTCAGGGACCTTACCCGGAGGGGGAGTACGCCGGGCCGGCGGCCTATTCGGCACGTGCTTTTTTCGCTGCGCGCGTGCTGCATTTCTCGCGCTAGGAAGAGGGCTGGGCAAAATTTTCTTTCGACTTATGAAAGCATACACATTAGCACGTGTCCAGCAAGTTCGGTTTACACGTAGAGTAGCTACTGGGTCCATTTTTGCCGGTGCTTGTCTTGTCGTCTGCTAGAGACGCGTCGTCTGCTACGCGCCGCTCGAACGGCCGAGCGCCCCGGCGGTTTCACAGGATAAAGAGTGCTCTTGTGAAGCAGTCGCCTCCCGGCCCGCTCCTCCGCGTCTGGCAAGTGCACGCGCAGCTCGCGCTGTCTCCCGCACCGCCTGAGGCATCCAGCCCCCTACTCACGAATGCGAAGAAAGCGACCGCCTGCTTCGCGAGCCACTTAAGCCAGCACGTACAAAGGGTGGCGGGAACACTCCTCACTCGCCCGAAAGGAAAATATTAACTGAAAGTGAAGCAAACCCCCCATATTGTTGCATGGTCAGCTGCCACGACAGTAACAAGGCGAAAGAAGAGGATCCATTCGTTAAATTCTGCATATTCCCCGCGAAAGCGCACCAAAAAGATAGACGGTAAGCATGGATCACTGCGTTTCGAAAGGTAAAATAAGTTGACACATTTTTGTTTGTATCTGTGTGCTTTCAGTTTACATTACCCGGCTTTGAAAATGCGAACTAGTGTTCTAACGAGTCCTCCCCTCTACACTTTTTTTAATGCATGCTGCCAATGATTGTTTTCCGCTATGATAAATGAACTTCGGAGTTGTTTAGCTGGTGCCGTTCGATATCGTCCATATATAACACAATAGGTTGACATTTTGCATGGGTGAAAAAAAAAATAGTTTCTAGCGATTTACCTGGCTGTAGTAGCTCTGGTCCGTCTTGTCATTGTGACTTGTGTTCTGGACGGGATTGCTGCGTTGTTGGCTTTTTTTCCACATTTAGTAATACTGGTAATTAAAAGAGGTATACACCAAATTCTGTACATTATAATAATTAAAAGTTATACGCCACAAGCTGTTCTCTTGTTTCCGCGAACTGTCACGCTAACCCATACTTGTACTACAAGCGGGTGACTAACATTGCGAACAAAAATTTCTTCAAGGACAAGTAAAATGGAAATGCGGCGCTGTCAGCGCACCCCTTAATTAGCGTGTGCCTTTCTGATGCGTTTTTATAAGATGCAGCTGATTGTTTCAAGAGTAAGAAATAACATATTAACCATAATCAATCACGTTTATCTGACATTTCTTGCACGCGTCAGTGTTTCTGCAGTCCAGAAAGTCCGGATGTCAGAAGCGCGAGCACGTGAAGGGAGTAACAAACAAGAGAAAAGTACGCTGTAACCAGCTGTACAGCTGTCGCCTTGCAGAAGAAAAGAGCAACCGACGACCGCCGAACAACGCGTTTCCCCCATTAAAATCGGGGCGCTCGGCCGTTCGAGCGGCGCGTAGCAGACGACGCGTCTCTAGCAGACGACAAGACAAGCACCGGCAAAAATGGACCCAGTAGCTACTCTACGTGTAAACCGAACTTGCTGGACACGTGCTAATGTGTATGCTTTCATAAGTCGAAAGAAAATTTTGCCCAGCCCTCTTCCTAGCGCGAGAAATGCAGCACGCGCGCAGCGAAAAAAGCACGTGCCGAATAGGCCGCCGGCCCGGCGTACTCCCCCTCCGGGGAGAGTGCAGCGTTTCCCTCGCCCGGCAAACTTTAGCTTCGCCTCCCTATAGTCACAGCGCCTGAAGGAGAGGAGACAGCGGAGGAGAGTCGCGCATGCGCGCACTTGCGCGACGGGAGCTGAGCGAAGCGCGCGCACGCAGCTGTTGTTTATGATAATGAGACGGAGTGAGTGTGTTGCGCACAGCTGTCGGAGAGAAGAGCGGAGGAGAGTCGCGCATGCGCAGGTGGCGTGCGGACGCCGCCGACGCCAACGCAGGAGGGACATGCCTCAGAGCAAGAGATGCGCCGCATCTGAAACGTTTCAGTGTCGAATACGCCCAGTATAATTGCAAGCGCCGCAGCCGACCGATGTGTTGTTCATTGTATAGATGAATAAAATTTGCTTTAAAATCACAACTGTGAATGCTTTCAATTCATTTGCGCTAGAAAGTCCCGTTGCCAACAAAGTCAAGTTATGTAGAACTGGAGAAGTTTATTTAAAAAGCTAACCAAAATTCCCCACCCAACTTTCACATAAGTGTTTTGAATGAACCCTGCTGAGGGCCTCGCAGTATAGTAGCCCAATTTCTTGGGACTCAGCACAACTGTAAGCCTTAGGCGGCGATGTAAGCAGTTCTTTCTATTTGCTCGCGCCAATAGAGTACGTATTTAGCATAAGGAGGAGAATTAAAACGCGCACCTCAAGAAGCCCTTTCGGTTGAGGAAGCAGACGATGGGTCTCTTGCTGGGCATAAGCACGCGCCAGTCATCGACCCAGCCCTCAAGCGGGTCGTCGGCGGCCGGGAGCAGCGGCGGAACAGCGGGGGAGCCGGCCGGCGGGGTGTACGTGGCCTTGCCGGGAGACGACCGCAGCGAGACCACGCCCACTCGAGCCACCACAGCGCACGTGGCAATCACAGTGACGGCGCTGAGCAAGTTGACCTGCGTTGTCCACCCCAAAGTGAAGTTCCGCCACGCATCATTGTCCACATCCTGGGACAATGCTTCACAAATGTCAGCGCAAGGGAAAAAAAATGACTCCAATCCACGCTGTGAAGGCATATAAACGTGGTCGGAAAGAAAAGCTTTAAACGACACCCACAACAATTTCCCATGTGACGTTGCTTAAATTCACACACGTGGCTCTACAAAGAGTGAAACCAGACGTTACCGGGAATTCGCTGCGGCGGCGTCCCGAACGCAGCAGCGTCGGCCATGGTCGGGCTAGAGCGGCGGGCGCCGCCGCTGTAGCACGGCCGCGCGTCGGCAAAAAGAAAACAGAGGAGTGCCTTTCGAAGAGTGAGACAGCGGCTGCGGAGCCTAGCCATCCTGATGGGCTAGCCAGGGGCTATGCAACCGCGCGACACAAGCGCAGACACCGAAATAATTCGACATGTGAGCTTAGTTATTCCCATTTATACCGATTTAAACTAGTTCAGTAAGTTTGAGAATTGCGATAAAGCTGAGGGCACCTTTATAAACGCCATTTATCAGAACCAGTAGCTCCTTTTGACTTTTGTAATACCTTTTAAAAGACAACCGAATTGGTATTGAATTTAGAAAACGTCGTCCCATTCGTTGCAAGCAGTGCGCAAAAGGTAGCGTTTCTCTATATGGTCTCTGTGTGGTCTCTATATGTGGTCTGTGGTCTCTCAATTTTGTTTTCCCGCCCTGCAAACCAATTCTTAGCGTATATTTGCCGTACGACCACTTAATTCCGTCGGGTCAGGGTTACCCAGAAGGGGCCGTCGAAAAGAGAAAATGGAGAGACGAGCTAGTTGAACATCCATGAGTGAAACTTTAGAGCAAACTGACACAGGACGAGAAGGGGAAACGTCGTTTCCCTTTCTCGTCCCTGTGTCAGTTTGCGCTAAAGTTTCACTCATGGATGTCGAATAAAATCAAGCCGTGCGAAGGAAGCGCGCAATGGACGCAAAGCTGCGCCAAAACAGTCCCAAAACAACCGTCACTAAAGCAGACGACAAAGCCATCCCGCCGATGCGCCCGCCGGTGTGAGCAGGCATCTGCGCGTGCGGAACGCTGGGTAAACATTCGCCGCGCCATCTACACTGTGCTCCCTGAGTGAAAACCGCCCTCCCCCTTCTCAGCCCCACTGGGAGTTTCTTGTCGCGCACGCCACGAAGGAACCGTTGGCTGGTAGAGGTAGAAAACTTTGCTTTAAAAGACAGCGACTGAGACCGGACTACAAGGAAGCGCAGTGTTTGTCGTCCTGTCTCCGTTGCTGTTTTTTTTTTTTTTTTTTGCGCTGCCATCTTCGAGGTATGTACCAACATGTCCAATTCCCCACGTTCATCGAATTCATTTCCCATTCGTGATCAGCTGCATTGAACGCGGGCCTAATTGGATGGGGGCGCCCTAATTCGAAAGGATCAACGGAGACTGCAGGTTATGAGGTCGCAAGCCCGTTCTACATAGTACAAACTTAGCTGCGAATCCGCAACTGCGCCGCCGCTCGTGCGGCAAAACATGGTATTCGCGTTTCTGCCGGGGCTACAAAAACAGGTTGTTTTGCCGTACGAGCGGCGCCGTGCCTGTGAATTAGCAGGTGAATTCGCACCATGTAGAACGGGCTTTGGTGGAGTGAGAACAGCGGGTCGTCTTCTCTGAGCTCACCATGTAGTTGGGCACGAGAACCTTTTCGCCGCCCTTGTCGGCCACCTCGAAGTCCAGCGGCTCGCCGTAGTTCTCGAAGTACATCGGGTCCCGCATGGCTGCTCTTGGCCCGGAATGCCCGACCGCGCTGCCGAACGCCTCGCCTGTTCCTCTTCTTCTTAGCCTGCGCCCGGCACGCTGGCGCGCGCTTGCGCCGCGAGAGATCGTCCACGGCTTGAAGGCGAAAGCTTATGCGAAAGCCTTCAGCGTCCCGTTGTGTGGAAAATGGGCATTGCACTTGTCCGGTACCGAAAACAGTCACTGGTGCAAATATCGATACAAAACGCGTTTGACTTCGCACGGGAATTGAACCGAGGTAACAAAATAAAGTGAAATCCTTCCACAGCTCATTGTGCCTTAAGGCAGGCATTGGCGTCTGCAGCAGCACCAAAAAGTACTAAAGGCACCCTGCAACACTTTCGATAAGCGATTTCACTCTTTCCTTCGCGTCCGGAACCACTGCGAAAGCTATAGTTATCGCCACCACGGAGCGGCAGTGCGTGATTTGCTCGTCGCGCCAGAATTCTGCTTTGTTTTTGTGGCTTTTTTTAAAGTTGCTATCGAAAAGCGTTCATTGCTGCAACTGAAGGAAAAATGTCCAACAGCCGCTACGTGGTCTTAGTGACGTAATTCGAGCCGTCGAAGAACGTCAAGACCGGGAAAGAGAGAAAAATTTTTTGAGCGAGTTTTCAAGTTATCGGTTGGGCATAGAGGAGTAGTTTTTGGCTGATGCTGGGTGCCACGTTCTGCAAGCATTGTAGATTTCAAGAAAGTTGAAAAAGCGTTCAGGGTTTTCTTAATTAGTTAGCAACGGCGGCGACGGATTGTGAGTCCAAGCAGGCACACGTCGCTCGAGGACAAAGCGGATGATCCTTTGGAATGAAACGCATAAAAGAAACCCGCCCGCGAAGATACGTTGTCACGGAAGCCGTTAAGCCGGCGAGCGTCGCGCCTGCGCCGTAGTCACCAAACCGTATAGGCGAGCGTAATGTCATCACTGGAGCGAGGGGGAAGGAAAAATACACGGATACGCGTCTTCTCAACCTGCGTCGCAGCACTCCCCAGCGAGCCACATCACTTTAGGCGGCACACTGTCACACTCGGTTCCGGCACTGCGGCTGCTTCTGCTCCATGGCGATGCCAATACTGGCACATGAGTTAGGGGCCACGTCATCCTCAGAGCAACACTGTGTTCCCATGTAAGTGTAAGCCCGACACTGCCGGCGCGATGCAGAACGTAATTAAACGTGGTCATAGGCGGCACCCCGCAGATAAACCTACCGCATCTTCCGATACCGAACCTCTTCACACCCGCCAGAATTTGAACCAAGGCCGTCAACGTAAAAACCCGGAACACAACCTCGAGGTTGCCGACACCGAATGGCACGCTTATTTAAAAGAGACACTGAAAGCAAAACCGAAGTTGGTGTACGTAGATAGATTGGCATCCGCAGAAAACGAATATCATAGTCTCTGGGTCGGTACCTTCAAAATAATCACGTATCTAATCAAAACATGAAGCTTTCAGCCGCCCAGCACAGACGACGTCAATTAACGGCGACTGAGCGGAGGGACGCGCGAAGAGCAAAAGAATTGCAACCGCGCACACAAACTCTCAGAAAAACATGTAAAATCTTTCTTTGCACGTTCACTTTCTTCAGTCATAAGTCATAAACAATTATAAATGTGCAGGATATGATTCAAGCCACGCCGGCATTCGCAAGCGGGCAAGCCGCGACGTCCGTGGTGGTTGCGATACATGGTTATTGAAGGTTCAACGTAGTCACATGTCTGCTGTCTCCTTGATTACATCATGGTGGGAAGTAGTGCGTCGGCGTTTCGCGGTTCCGCTCTTCTGTGGACAGTAGTCTGGGTCTAATAAAACAAGTTTTTTGCTTCCTCAAGTAGCCTGTCTGCCCGAACGAAGTTTTGCACCCAGGTCGGCAGCGGCCGAAGCAGTGTGTGTTGTGGCGGCGTTCGCTTCGCGATCACATTCGACAGCGTGCTCCTGCGAGTAGAACTGGGCTTACTATGTTGGAATTATCACTAGCGACAATTCAACCGCGCACTATCTATGTAGAGTCTGCGCGAGTTTTTCAAACACCTTCTCGGTTTGCCCCAGAATGAAGTGACTTGTTCGCCCCCGTAAATCGCAAGAAGCGAGTGCTAACCTTACGACGAACCGGAGGCAATCACCGCCTGTTCCATTTCGCGCTTCGACCTCAAAGCGCATGCCGTGATGGTGTGTTTGTTGAAAATCATTTCTCGATTGTCCTGAAGTTGAATAAAACTGGTTCGTCAAACCGGAACTTTTGATTCAGGGCGTTGTGTGGTGCTAAGCTTCGACTACGGTGCGTACTTAGGTAAAATGGTACTATTTGAATCATGTTATGTACGTTTTTTCATTCCCTACTGGCGCCAAGGCCCTTGTTAGTAGTGGTTTTGGCGCTCGTAAAAGCTCTAGGCACACTTCTGGCAGATAGACTAATGAAATCGCTTAGCAAAACATTCAATAGATAGTGTAATAAGCGTTACCATATCGCGAAGGAAAAAATTTAGCGTCACACGCTGTTACAAGTTTTACGGATGGCGCATGTTGTTAAAGGAGCCATGAAGAGAAAATACAACTTGGTTTAATTTGAAAGTACTAGGATTCAGTATCTCACTCAGTTCCATTAGAGCCACAAAAGATGATTTTTAACGAAAAAAAAGCAAGAAGTATTTAAAAACTTTCAAATGCTGCGCCAGAGTGACGTGTTATGAGCAAGAATGACGTCATACGGGCCAACAATAAAATATAATTTTCAGTGCGTTAACTGCACGTTCTACCAGTTGGTTCCAATTGGTCACAATTGGCACAGGACCGAGATAATTGGAGAATCATGGGAGAGGTCTTTGCCCTGCGGTGGGCGTAGATAGGCTGGTGATGATGATGATGATGAACTGCACGTTAGCATTCAAGTGATGCGGTCAAATTGAACTACAGGCCCCACTACAGACGTCCAGTCATGTGTCGTCGCGACAGGTCAGTTAGGCGGCCTCCAATCGTACAAACAAGGTTCCGTGACGTCATAGAAAAGTTGCGGGAAATTGGCTAGGGGGTAGCGACTGCTTCACACGTTTTTTTTAATATCTCCCTTATTTGTTCGAAGATTGCGATGATATTGGTATCATTGTTATCGGGACTGAGCAGGCTTTCTAATAAACCCAACTTGTATTTTGTCTTCATGGCTACTTTTAGCCGAGCCTAGTGCGTCTAAGCGACTAAAACCCGACTATCCATAACAAGAATACAAATCAAAAGAGCGCCCCTGTCGTCGTTCTCGCTGTGGTTGCGCTGCCCGCTAGACGCTTTGTAGGTTAACTAAAAGCCTGCCCGATACATGCACATTGTTTAACCACCGCCCCACGTCCCGTGCGGCGCCAATATTGACGCACAGAGGGTGCCAGGTGACGGAAGTGTGCGGTGGGCAAGTTGTTTCGTCGTGTGCGCCGAGTGCGCAACCTGTGGCTCCTGCGGCCGCGATGGTTCACTCGGTAGGTTTTAGTTTTCCTGCTAGACCACACCGCTGTCTCACTCGCTTCCGGCAACCGTTGACGTCACGCGAAAGGTCATGAAATGTCGCGAATAATGAAATGCGTTTTTTTAATTGCTAATATTTCGGCAATTAAAGCACCGTTCGTTGCCGAATAAAGGCTGAGAGGGCTTCGGGGCAGTTGAACTTTCTTCTGAGCACAACTTGCCGTTTGCTTTCAGTATCACCTTAACAGTAGCTGAAAAAAATTGTGTGCGTCCAAAGAAAAGTTGTAGATGGTGACAGGTTATACAGGAGGTGTCGGGCGAGCACCCACCGGGTAGCAAAATATTAGAGCATTTCAATTAGAATTTAACGGTTTCGCATTCTAAACGACTTCTGTAAGTTAGTGGTTATGTAACAGTTTCAGCACAACCAACATTTCCCGAGGCATCGAATTTTTTTTTAGCGCAGATGTCTAAGTTCCGAGTACTTTTAGTCCAATGGAAGCAAAATTGATCGCTTTCAAATCAGTATTTTAGGGCTTAAGAATTTTTGCCTTTATTCTTCATTTAAAAAAGAAACAAAATAAAAGTGAAGAAAACAAAACCTTTAAAAGATCTTAAAACAAAAAAAGATTAAACGAAAGCTTCGAAACCTAGTTTCGCAACAATGTTTACGAAAATGTTCTTATAAGAATCCCTAAATAAAGCGTCTTTTTCTTCGTCAGTCCTCTGTGTGCTTATATGTCGACTTATACAAGGCAAAAATAACAGAATACTAATGGCATTATAGAAGTTGGTCGCAGCAGGCATAAAGGTGCCTGAGCGTTATTCGAGTATTTAATTTTCTCAGCTCAGTTTCCAGACGAAAAAGAAAAGAAAGAAAACACACCACCTTCAGTCAGCGTGCCTTCTTTACAAAAAACTTCTGGTGTAGTGTTTAACTAACTTCTTTATGACACTACACCAAGATATTTTGTAAAGTAAGCAGGCTGACTGAAAGTGGCGTGTTTTTTTTTTTTTTTGCTTTTCTTTTAGGATCACCTATGAGCGCGTCCACATACAAGTTCGTCAGAATAGGCCTACACAACAGCTCAGAAGAATTGATCTAAGACCATCTAACGAGCCAAAGGGCCAAACTACGCCAAACTAAAGGTGGACGAAAAATTTTCCTCGATATAGGGTGGACGGCCCTCGACGCGATCCCCCAAGTGCAGATGCCAACTTCCCGGCGGCGTATTTCCAAACGCTTCGCTGCACAGAGCACCCACGTGGCATGTCTGTTTGTTTGATGTAGAACGGTAATTAAACGTCGTCATTGGCTGCCCCCCAAACCTAACGCGACCTAAAACATACCAAATCACTATTATTAACAAAAACAACCAGTACATTTGAAAAAAAAATTAATTTAGAAAAAAAAAGTTAGGCAATGAAAATAAAACTAAGAGATAAACCTGCTGGGACTCAAACCCAAGCCTTCAGCGCCAGTGCTCAGTACTGTACATCAAGGCCGCAGAGCCCAAACGGTGGGCTCATTTTAGCAGGTGCTCAAAAGAATAGCGCCCGCAGCGACCTTACACATGTCACGTGGGTGCTCTGTGCAGCGAAGCGTTTGGAATCACGCTTCCCGGCGCCAGTCCATAATTACTCACCCACTGGCCAAACACATTCACCCCTCCCATCTTGAGGCCACCGGAGCAGCTAGACCCCGAACGCTCAGCACAAACGTTGGAAAAGAGCGGAAAGTCATATACACCGACGCCTCCCGGCCCAGAGGCAACCCATACGCAACGTTACGGGGGTCGACCAGGAACAGCCTCCTTGTAAGCGCAGCAGTAAAGACCATGGTCATCCCAGAAGCGGAGGAGACGGCAATTGCTATAGCCCTCACGCGGACGCTGGCACTCACGATCGCCACCGACTCGCAGCCAGCATACCGGAACTACCAGTAAGGTTGAGTGTCTCCATCGACCCTTAGATTGCTGCAGAATAAAACAGCAAGTCGAAAAATCAAATTAGTGTGGATGCCCGCAAACGCCTTCATGAAGGACAACGAGTTTGCCCACCAACAAGCCTGCGCACTCGCACCCCAGGCTCCGGAGGAGGACGTAGAGTACTGCCCGCTCATCACTTTCAGGAAAATCACGCAGCACTACCGGCTAGAAAGACGGACACTCCCTCCACCTCATCGCAGCCTCTCTAAAGAGCAGCAGACCGTCCTTCGCCTCATTCAATCTGGATCCTTCCCCCACCCAACAAGGCTACACCTCATATTCCCGGAGCAATACTCTGCCGAATGCAAAGTTTGTAAAAAATAAGCCCTAAATCACGTGGACGCATAAATGGGGAGTGCGACTTCAGCTTAGAAAATCCGCCCTTTCTCTATCTCCCTCGCGCCATTTTTAGAGAGCAATGGGAGATTTTGATATCCAGCTCCTTACTGGCGACCCAGCTGGCGCTGGTCAACAGGGCGCAGGTGGCCATGAGGTCATACGGTCTCCAACGAACAGGGAACCACCGACCCACTTTACACATTCAATAACTGTATTCTATCTATCTATCTATCTATCTATCTATCTATCTATCTATCTATCTATCTATCTATCTATCTATCTATCTATCTATCTATCTATCTATCTATCTATCTATCTATCTATCTATCTATCTATCTATCTATCTATCTATCTATCTATCTATCTATCTATCTATCTATCTATCTATCTCTATCTCTCTCTCTCTCTCTTTCTCTCTCTCTCTCTCTCTCTCTCTCTCTCTCTCTGGTGTAGTGCCACCCCGCCCAGGCTCTGAAGACGCCACGGATGGCTAAGGATAGAGCGACACGAAGCCGACGTAGCCCACAATCAAAAACCCTGTTTGAATATTGCACGATATCTTAAGCGCCATCTTAATAGACGGCACCCAACATTCAAACGGCGAAGTCATCGATGTACGCTTGCCCCCTTGTCTGCTAATGATAACGATGGCTGTATTCAATCTATATATGACACCTGGTTCGAATAAGACATACATATATAATTTGTATTCAAACTTACCTTTCTGCTACAGGTCGCTTGGATTACTAAAGAATAAATAATAATGGGTAATCGTGGTTTTATTCATAGCAAAGTTTCATTTCACGGCCTTCCTTTTTCTTGAAATAAATTGTATTGTAAATTCTATCACAGTCAATAAGCGTTTTAGCCCTCGATAATCCCCCTCGTGGGTACGTCCAAAACAATGATGTAATCATCATCATCATCATTATTATTATATTTCCTGCAGTATGGTATATTCCTAGCTCACACGAGTGAAGAAAAGATGAGGAAGAGGAAACCAGTCGTTGTCACCGGAGCCCAAGTCAAAGTCCCTTGGGAATACGTCCAGTCCACGAGGTGAGAATTTTTCGCGTTAATTTCCTGTGACCACAACGACACCCACATACTTTGATCGGGCTAGTGCTGTCGCTGTAATGTTTGCAGACATCATGTCGTCGTTTGTGGCGCTGCTACAACGAACCGTTGATAAATTCAGCTTAGGCCGCGAATTGCATCAGCTCGTGTGTGTTTAATACATCAAAAGTCGGTGGCAGTTTGTGATGCACTCGCGAAGAAATCACGCCCAAGTGGTCAGATACGCGATCGCCTCGTTTTTCGTGACTACAACTCATGACTACTACTCGTGACTTGGTGACTGCAACATCGTCGTTGTGCTTGTCTTGTTCGTCGCCTAAAAAACATAGTTTTGGTGTAGATGTTCGGCCTCTGACGTATTGGTGTATGGGTGAGGTATTTCAGAAACGTACCTTTCTTGAGACGCGATACCATTGGTTATAACAAGTGATGATCAAAGTCGTGTCCCAATGTTTAATTTTAACTGTTAATGGTGTGATTTTTCAAAACCATTAGGGCCGGCGTAATAATTTCGTGCTTTGGTGCGATGCGAGAAAGAATACGAGGACATTGAATTTAAAAAAATATATTCCGCGATTTCGATGCTCACAATTCAAATCATGGGTTTGCGTTTGTGCAGACAGGCTCAAGATTCATAGTATACGATTACTGGTAGTGAAACGGCATGTAGCGACGATTACTGGTAGTGAAACTGCATGTAGCCTGTCGCTGAAAGAGTTCAGTGTGCTTTAGAATGTCTGTATATTCACCGTAAGCAAAACATTCGAGCTTCATGTCGGGAAAACGACAAAGACACTCTCAAACATTACTTTTGAGAGGAAATGACTTCTAAAATAAATAAGGCATACATTTCAAAATATATAGACCAGTGTGTCGTACCGAAACGCTCGGGTTTATGAGAATTAATTTGTTCCGGTTTTGTGCCGGTTCACGACTCATTCACGGCTTGTGAACCCGAACCGGTTCACGAGCCGGTTCGCAAGCTTGAACCGGTTCGAGTACCGGTTCGGTGAGGGAAATTATTATCGAAGTGTGAAAAAAAATTTCGCAGTTTAAAGCGGCCATTAAAACTAAATACCAAATCGGGTGCATTCAGAATACTCCTTTTTCCCAATAAATGTTGTGTAATTTTAAAGAATTATAGCCATGTATAAAGAAAACAGATGTGGTGAAGATTTACCACCTGCTTTCCCGCGCAGTCTTCATGTCTCGTAGGGACTACTTAAAGCAACCACAAAGGATCATAACTGTCAGTTGGCATACTTTCTCCCGCTTCCATTGCATGTTTATATTGTTGAAAGCGCAATCTTCTCTCTGGAATCGCTCATCACACACCACGTTAAGCTGCTAGAGATAGGCCCGCACACCAGCGAGTCACCTTCGCGCATTTGCCGAGGAAGAGTTCAACTACCAGCTGTGTACTCTTTTTTATCGGTTGTAGCGTAGGAAAAAATACTTCATCAGCCCCGTAAATGGTACCTATGAATTCGATTGTTCGGCCACCTATGCTGATTTTTAGCAGTCACCTTCTCAATGGCGTGAGCCAAATTTTGTTAGAAGTTCGCTCTACTTAACGCAGAGACACTTATTGCTCTGACGATTGGAATGTATTTTGCGATAGCTACTACGGATGAGTGCGTCACCTTGAATACGTCTCCGTTCTGCCCAACCACCGCCCTCGTTCTGTCTGCTATGTTGCGGAATTTTATAACAGATTGTGCGATTACCAACTGAAGTGTGATTGGACAGGTGAATCACGAGATGGGGCTCTTTCGGGAAGACGGGACCCTGCAACACTTTCGATAAGCGCTTTCACTCTTTCCTTCGTGTCTGAAACCACTGCGAAAGCTAAAGTTATCGCCAACACCAAGTGGCACTGCGTGATTTGCTCGTCGCACCAGATATGCCTTCCATTTCTGCTTTGTTTTTGTGGCTTTTTTTAAGTTGTTATCGAAAAGCGTTCATTCCTGCAACTGAAAGAAAACGGGCCAACATCCGCTACATGGCCTTAGTGACGTAATTCGAGCCGCCGAAGAACGCCAAGACCGGAAAAGAGGGAAAAACATTTTGAGCGAGTTTACAAGTTATCTGATGGGCATAGAGCAGTAATTTTTGGCTGAGGTACTTCACGACCCCCTAATATAAGCACTTGGTGTGCAGGGGACTACGTTCTGCAAGCATTTAAGATTTCAAACAAAACGTGAACAAAGTGTTGCAGGGTCACGTTAATCTGTCGACGGCATTTCTCCCCGTCAGAAATCAGTAGCAGTAGCAGCAGAGTAGTGGTTACACAGCAAAAGTGCATCTCGTAGCCCTCAAAATGACAAAACAGCATAGAAAGCGCAAAGGAAACCGTAATTCCATGGCAAAAGGCAGCAAAAATAAACTGGTATTGTTCATGTAGAAATTCGATGCGGAATATTCTAAAACCATTTGGTGGGCCCTTTTTTTCAATCGTTGAAGCAGACTTTTCAAAAAATATGAGCGCGTTTGATGCCCCGGAGCTAACGTATACTGCAGGCCGGCAGAGCAGTTTAGACTGCCGGGTAATCTTTAACGTGCGTCGACATCTCGACACACAGAAGTTCTTATTTTACCACGAAAGTGTTTTATTCCGGGATGCACAAACATTTGAGTGACGTCATATCCGTCACGGAAATGACGCCAGCACAACGAAGCAAGCGGCCTGTAAAGGGTGCATCCCTGCACGCAGGGTCTTCTTGCGCGGAAGCAACCTTTAGAACTAAAGGGTGCGCTATATTTCGGGTTGTACGTTTTCGGGTTTCATATTTTCGCACGAAAGTGTTTTCTGCCACGATATACCAAGATTTGACTGACGTCATATCCGCCCCGGAAATGACACCAGTACACCTTTGCCGAAGCGACCTGCCAGCAGGACGCCTCTCGCCAAGCACGCCCACATGACAGCCGCCGACCCGCACATCATGCTCAGCTGCAGATTTCGCTCACATTTCACTTTCGTGTTTTACCGATTCCTATGACAGAGAAATCGACCACAGTTTTTTCTTCAGAAAAACTGCCGCTGGGTGCGGTGGTCGAACCTGCATCCTTGTAGTCCGCAGCCCACGGCTCCGCCACCGTGCAGCTTTGACAGTCACATTTGTCAAGTGTTTACACTTTCATGGTGTGCGACATTTGTTAAATGAAATGCAACAAGTGTGCTTCGTGTTGGCCTTCGCTGTTGCGCGATACAGCAATCTTGCGGCCCTATTGCCACTATACAATTGCAGCAATAGAACGGCAAAGCAGGTGCTTCATGTCGCCTGCAGGTTTTCGAGATTGTGCCATTTCGTTTGCTCAGCCTTGCGCTCTTCTCGCGCTACCACCAGCAGCATTGCAGCATTGGAGTGTATAACTTTCATTACGTAACGACAAGGAGGGGGCGTTTATATATAGTGTTGTGTCTGATCCGCAAAAGAAAGTGCTTGAAATGTTGTGAAGTTGATGGTGCGTGAGAGAGGAAAACCCCGAATGGCATTGACCGCGTATTATCAACAGCAGATGGTTGAAAAATCTCGTCTTCAACCGGTAATCGTTATTTCTATTTTCGGTTAAGTTCCGGTTCGAGTTCGACGTGCTCAAGAAATAACAGTTCGGGTTCGGGTTCAGTTTTGTCAAAAATACCGGTTCGGTCCGGTTTTGAGTTAGGTTCTGATCCGGATCGACACCCTGGTGTAAGCATATACTAAGATCTCTTGGTTGGTGTAATAAAAACAACGTGAAAACAGCCGCATAAGTGGAGCGATTTGCTTTTAAGGGGGTAGGGTGGAGGCGTAACAGTTTGTTGGTTTCCTGAAAATGTAGAAGTATTCCAATGCATATCAATCTCTTAATTTAAGAAGAAATAAAACTTATAGCTATAAAAATGCTTTGTTGCTTGCGCAAGTCTGCAGGCGGGCGCTTCATTTGGACTGCAAGGAGCTCAATCATGTCCCGCTGTGCTCATTTACATGAACAATGTGCTTTTTATAACCGACAGTCTTTCCCGAGCTCCTGTATTCGAAATTTTCTGTCTGTCTGCCTCCCTGTCCCTCGATTCCCCCACCCGGTCAATTAGCAGTTGTAAGAATTCGTGAAGACGAAGTATACATAACCAAGCTTGGTTATGTATATGTCCATGTTACTCCCCGGGCATTACTCCCCATGTTAAACCCCGGGCATTATAAGAGCAAAACGTTAGTTGACAGCCGAAAGCAGCAGTATTCTTTTATAATAACACGCGTCAGGTTGGTTTGCACGATATTAAATATAAAAGACAAGGCGTTAAAAACGGTGTCAGAAGAGTTGGGATAATAACGAACACTAAAAAAAACATGTCAGCTCGTGCTGGTTTTACACAACACATTATTTCGCTCGCGTGAATACATAAGCCACGCGGTGACTTTGGTTTTGTAAAAAAAACAATCCCGGGCCATCTCCATTAACGTGAAACCTGGTCAGGGGCGAAACATGCAGTGTATAAGTGTATCCTTGGCGCCTTCGCGTTTTTGCCAACGGATATAAAACCGTTGGGGGGTGAAGGTATACAGCCTCGCTGTAAATGTCTCGTGCCTTTGAAGCCCGAGGTGTTCTGGCGCAAGGCGTAAACGAGTGTCCCGGGGTTTTTTTTTAGTGCGCGTTACGTTCTAGCCCAAGGCGTACGCGAGTTTCCCGGTGTTGTAGTACCGTGACTACATAAGACTAACGACGATTACGACGATGACGATAAGAAACGCCAACAGCCCCAACCCCTCAGGGGCTCGCCCCCAATGTGTTTTCAACGCACAGTGAAATCTTAGAATACGTGGCCATTCCCGTTGGCGCTTGCCACAACGCAAACGCAAACCCATGGTCGATATTCGAGCCGTGGCACACTTGCTGAAGGAGAATACCCAGTAAGCGCTACGCAGTTACGTTTGTCGATAAGCCGCAATCAAACGGAAACAAAAATGTCTATAGGAGGAAGAGGCATTCGTAAGTCTTTACATTTGTTTCAGGAACACAAGTGCGATATGCTGGAGGCATTGCAAGGTGTCCTGATAATGAAGTAACGAGTTCTTTTGCCTTGATTACTTCCTTGTCAGAACTTCCTTATCATTACTTTCTTTGAAGTAGATTAAGTTAAAGTGGGTACGGCACAGCATCATCTCGATAATGATGCACATTAGTGCTCGTTAAAGTATTAGTCCATGTAAAGCAACGCAAAGAGCGCGGAGCGGTTAGTCAGGGCAAGCGTTTTATGATGTACTGGTTCTGGTGGTAAGTTCACACTGACTTTCCACTGATAACGCGCATCAGTACTCAATGCCGCAATCATTTTAGCAGCTATAAAGCATGCCTGCCTGTTAAGAAACACTATGTCCGCCCGTAAGCTACTTACGACTGGTTATGATCGCGGTGTACATATACCACCACTAAATACACCCCTAACATGTAATCTCAAGTCAAGTCAAGTCAAGTTTATTCGACATCAAAATACAGATATTGCTACGGACCATAATTCAGATGTCAGGACTGCGGATAAAAAGCCAACAGAAGCGGCTTGACCGGGTCCATGCACCCTAATGTATTTATAAAGCAATTGTGTATACTTATGCAAACAAAACTCAATGTACATAACTCAAAGTAGTAAAAACATAAGTCTCAATACTCAATGACTCTCAATATTTGTCGATCAATTTTATATAGAGAAAACACCCGTTATAACGAAGTACTCTGTATAGAAAACTGATTTCGTTATAAGCGGTTCTTCGTTGAAAGCGGGGATAATGTTTTGTCTTTGAGCTACAGCTGGGAACGTTACAAAACTTTGTACAGAGCGTGAGTTCGGATAAATCGACTTCGTCATATCGAGGGTTTATGTCAGTAATTACAACCACGAACCTTCCTTTATACTCTTCATCACTTCCGCCTGTCCATCCCCCGGTGAAGCCCGGGGGTTCCGGAAGCTTTCTGCATGCGGCACACGACCCCCGCCAGAAGAAGCCGGACGGAATGGTAGCCCCCACGCAGCGTCCCCGAGTCGCCAACCGGCGACTGCTCGCGCTGACGTTGCTGCTCGGCGCGGTGTCCGGGACTTGGGCGGGGGACTACTACGCTCGCTGGGACCACTTGGACACCAGACGGGCACCGGTGTGGTTCGACCAGGCCAAGGTGCGTCTTCTCGCGGGCACCGGAACTGGGCTTTGGCTGGCTGCGAAGCAGTGCTGCATTTCAGTCGGCGGGGTAAAGAGACGGAAAGAGAAGAGAGGGATATAGTATATGAAGGCGCAGATAACACTGATGACAACGGAGTATTGCTTCTAATATGATGTGCACGAGCACGCGTCGCACTTTTCGAGTTTGAGGCCCAGATCTCTGTAACGTAATCTTGGTTCAACACACGGGGTGTATGACGCGAAGTGATAACTGCTAATAAACAAACAAACAAACAAAAATAAATAAATAAACAGCGAACTGGACAGTCAACAAACGGAACAATAGACGACTTGTTAACGAAATAACTGATCCAATACACGTTTAATAGACTAATCTATTAGTGGACCAGCCAATAAATAAAGCATATTATTGTTTAATCAATCGATTACCGTTCGTCTACCAAACATGTGAGTGACACTTATTGGTATTACACGCCAAGGCCCAATATTCGGCAGTTTCATATTCGACGTCATGTGAAGAATTTCGACGCTGCCTTTAAAGCATGAAGGCTGGTTCAACGGGATAAGGGTGTCTTGAAAGCGCATGAGGCGGTTGTGTCTTAAGCAGTGTAACCCTAGACCGTCAGTTTCAATTAAACTCAGCTGCAAACCGCTAGAAACCACGACACGTTATGTGAAAAGTGGTTTCGGCTCGATTCGCAGTTTTGTTTGAGCGTAGTCACCTTCATTCGCTATCCGGAAACCACATCGTCCGTACCACTGCCGAAGATGAGGCGGGGTTCGCTTTACGTGTCCCCGACTTTCAGGTGGGCGTTCTGCTGTACTGGGGCGTGTTCTCGGTGCCGAGTTTCGGGTCCGAGTGGCTGTGGTACCACTGGAAAGGTCGCCAGAATAGCCTCTTCTCGGACTTCATGCGGCAGCACTACCGGCCCAACGTATCCTACCAGGAATTCGCCACCCACTTCACGTGCGAGTTCTACAGCCCCGAACGATGGGTGGAGCTGCTGGTCAGGTCGGGCGTAAGGTACGCGTGCTCGCTCGCTCGCTCGCTCGCTCGCTCGCTTCCTCCATCCTGATGATGATGATGATTCCTATTGGTTTCCCCTTTGAAGCGGGGTGATGACATGTCATCTTACCAAAAAAGGACTAATATAACCATGTTTTACACTCTTGGTTTAATACTAGCGCTGCTTAGGGCAGGCACTAAAGCTTATAAGGCCCGAAATACTTTCTTCTCCCTGTTACAGGTGGTAACTGTCCTAGGCAATATTCCCCTCTCTGCTTTTCGTCCACCAGCATTCTAATCTTCTTTTCGTCCCCTCGACTGCCTTGAAGTTAACTTCTTCTCTCTGATACCCTAATATCCTGGGGCTTCTGGAAGCCCAATATTCCCTTCATGTAGATTTGGATGGATACCCTCACATTCTAACACTATGTGCCGCATAGTTTCTGTTTCTTTTCCGCAGAACACGCATACCCAATCATTTTGTGAATACTTCTCCACAAAACTCTTAGCTCCCTCCCTCCCTCCCTCCCTCCCTCCCTCCCTCCTTCCCTCCCTCCCTCACTCACGAACTCACTCACGAACTCACCAACTCACTCACTCACTCACTCACTCACTCACTCACTCGCTCACTCACTCACTTACTCATTAGTATTGCACTCAATTTCACGTGTAAGGTTGGGTTCATTCAGTATTTATTTTAAAAATGTAGTATTTAACTGAAGCAAAACAGCGCGAAAAAAAACGAAGGACGAGGGAGAACACACACACGAGCGCTTGTGTGTGTGTTCTCCCTCGTCCTTCGTTTTTTTCGCGCTGTTTTGCTTCAGTTCATAATGAACCAACTGGTCCCCCTTCAGACATTAATTCAGTAGTATTTAACTTTGCGATACTTTACAGCGGGGTGTGTTCAGATAAGGACAGTCAAAGTGTTGCCATGATCATTTTTTGTTTGACATGAAACTCTAATATTGTGTATAACACTGTATCCTTACCATGGAACTGGCATTAGTTTAGTCCGATACGCTATTACGCCGCGAAACACTATTACTCGGGTACGCCGCGAACGACAGCGTTACCACGGGGCGCCCAGTTGCTGTACTTGGGTCTAGCGAGCGAGCTACGACGACAAGGCGAGCTCCTGAAGTGCGCTGCACTTAATATTTAGGACGCGATCGGGCAGGATTACTTTCCACATTTTATGGTGTGGATATTGGGGGGACCTGCAAAACAAAGCGGAAATCTTTGCAGACATTCGTAAATTTTTAGCCAAACATTTGCAAACTTTGCCGCTGGAGTAACAAAAATTGAACTCGTCATATTTAATTTTTTTTAGGAAATAATTTTCAAAAGTATGTCGTTCATATGTCGTTCAAAAATATGTCGTTCATATGTCGTTCAAAAATATGTCGTTCAAAAGCGGCACTTCTATCAACTTTTTTTACACGTTGGCCTGAAGACTAAGTTATCTACTTTCTTATTTACCAAGGGCGGCTGGACACTTCGTACCCTGCTCATTGCTCTAGAAATCAAACTTTTCAACATACCGCTTTGTTAAGTGCTTCAAAAAGTGAAAATCGGTAAAAAGGGGTTCCCTTTCAACGGAATTAAAAAAACAGCATTCTTTGTCAATTTTCGCGATATTTACACAAAATGGCACTCAGTAAATGAGTATTCTAGAAAGTTAAAAATGTATTGCTTTGTTTTTGGTTGGCCTTGAAAATCGAGGTGACATTCAACACATTTCTTTTTTGTTAAACAAACAGTTAAACAGTTTGCAGTGAAGAAAGAAAACTTTTTAGGCTGTTTTTACCGATTTCCGAAAAATTAAGCCAATAATTTGAACACAACTGAACACAGTAGTTATATTTCCTTTAGTTCAACTTGTTATTTGAAACGTATATGTTCGGGAGAGTTGGTATTTTTATTGCGGAAGGTATTAAAATTCGTTACTGTTGTTATTTGTATTTGCGGAAGGCGTTAAAATATTTATGAGATGTTCAGCATGTGTCTTCTAGTAAGGTTGCCATTTTAACAATATTTCGTACCGACTTGCTTTAGCTTTGTCAGAAGCACATATTTTGCTTTTCTGACGATGCTTGATCGCACATTATTATTCATTTGTCCAATTTACAAGCTAGTGGCGACGCTGCTGGTACTGAGAACGTTTGACATGCGATCGTCGTTGTCAAGGGTGTATTTCAGTTATACCTGGCACATGCGAAGTTCTAACAGCAAAAAACTCAGTCTTTTCAACTGTCCGCGTTTCGGACTCCCGGGAATGGTAAATAGATTTGCTTTTTGAAAAAAAAAAGTCCTCGCAGTTCATACAAAGAGAAGCTTTCATCCGAGTACAAAATCTGCCTACCATTAATTTGGACACTTCAGTGCGAACGGGAAGGTACAGCTTTCTGCTTCCAAGGACCTTCAAAGTGTTCACAAGCACTGGTCAGAACCTCCATGGGTTGTACGGCAATACTTCCTACGAAGGTACAGGACACCAGTGGCAGCAGAGGCAAAAGTTTGTTCACGTGTGTCACAACGTCGATAAAGGCTACTACCACTATCTGCGAGAACCCAGTCTTGACTCTACCCATGGAGGCTTAGGGCTGGTCAAAATCAAGCGACAGCTTCAAGCGCATGCACCGATATACCCCCGTCTAACGTATATAAGTAAGCGGGTGTGCTGCCGCCCATTTTAAGAACAAACATCAGCACCTCGAGATGCAAAGCAGCTCATGCAGAGAGACAAAGGGGCTTTTCTCTGCAACCGGACATTCCAAAAGTGCATACGACGGCATGGGTGGCATTGTGAAGCATCAAGCTACTGTGCATCATTTGTATTGACATTCCAGTGAAGCCACGCAAAGTGCGGAACAGTTCGTGGACACGTATCCATGAAAAGTGAAGAATTTGTTCATGCTGTATGTTGGCAACGACTAACTCGTCCCACTTAGAGAAAAAAAAGAAGAGAAAAAACGTTACGCCGGAACAAGGCATCTCGTCTACTCACCAAAATGGTTAAATCAAACGAAAGTAATTTCAGGTATACAGCATTCAACTCGGACTCGGACTGGCAGCGACGGTTCTGACCAGCGCTTGTCGGCATTTTGAAAGTCCTTTGATGTAGAAACCTACTCCTTCCCGTTAGCACTGAAGCTTCCAGAGTAAAGGTACACAGATTTTGTAGGGGGATAAAAGTTTCTAAGAGCTACAAACACTTTTTTTTTTCAAAAAGCAAAACAATTTACCATCCCCGGGAAGCCGAAACGCGGACAGTTGAAAAGACTAAGCTTTTTTTTAAAGTTAGAACTTGGCATGTACCAGGTAGAACGGAAATGCACCCTTGACAGCGACGATCGAGTGTCAAACATTGTCAATACCAGCAGCGTCGTTACTTGCTTGTAAAAGGGGTAAATTGCTAATAATGTGCGATTAATCAGTGTTAGAAGAGTAAAATATGTGCTTTTGGCAGAGCTAAGGCAATGTGATAACGAAATATTGTTGAAATGGCAACCTTACTCTGACACAATACACATGCTGAACATTTCACAATTATTAGGCGCGGAGTACCTTAGGACCACACTATGTTCGTCCGCGTCCATGCGCATAGCATTTACAATCGCAAGAAATCAGACAGGCACCGGCAGGATTCGACCTCGTGTCTGGTAGACCACACAGAGTTCGTGTCAGTCACCTTACCCATTGGGTTACGACCGTTAGTTAGTACCCGAGAGTCAAACGGCTTACTCCCTCGCCTGTAACGGTTCGGGGTACCTTAGGACCTCCCAATGTCTGTCTGCGTCCATCCGTGCGCACACCACCATCAAGCGAAAATCGGGCGAAAATTGATTTGAGCCCTGAGTTGCAGTTTTATTTAGGGAATAATCAAGGTGCAACTCACGGCTCAAATCGAATTACGGTGGGGGCGCAAATCGGATGTCACTCGGGGCGCAACTTGGATGTCATTTCGATTCCCCGTACTTCGCAACCTGGCCATTATCCAAGGAGTGGCGATGCTGCCATTTTTTAATGCCTTCCGCAACTAACAAGTTGAACTAGGAGGAAATATAACTACTCTGATAAGTTTGATTTATATCAGTCGCTTTATTTTTCGAAAATCGGTAAAAACAACCAGAAAAGTTTTCTTTCTTCGCTGCGAACTGCTGTTTAACTGTTGTTTGGACAAAGAAGATTGTGTTTAATGTGACCTCATTTTGTCAAGTTCCAACACAACAGTACATTTCAGCTTTTAGAATACTCATTTTTTGGGGGTCATTTAGTTTAAATGTTGCGAAAATTGATAAACATTGTTTTTTTTAAATGACGTTGGAAGTTGGCCCTTTTTTAAAGATTTCCATTTTGGCTCACTTTACGAAGCAGTAGTTCAAAAATTTTGCTTTCTGCAGTAATGAACAGTGTACGATGTGCCCAGCAAGGCCTGGTAACTAAGTCTAAAAAACTAGACAGCTCAGCCTTCAGGCCGATTTGTAATAAACAAATTTTTTTACGAGTACCACTTTTGAACGACATTGCTCTCGCTACTAATTTACGAAAATTATTTTCTCTAAAAAGATAAATATGACGAGTTCAATTTTTCTTAATCCAGCAGCAAGTTTGCAAATTTGCAGGAGAAATTACGAGACTTAGACAAGTTTCGGCTTTGTTTTACAGGTGCCCGAAGTTACCACACCATTCAAATGTGGAAATTAGCCCTGCCCGGTCGCTTCCTAAATATTTTTTTAGGGAACCAACAAAGTGTTTTTCACTAAAACATACCTCCATGGTGAGAATAGAGTGTTATGCAGAATATTAAAGTTTCATCTAAAAAAAATGGTCATTATCTGAACACACCCAGCGCATCCTTTATCACATTGCGGAATTTTCAAGTACGAAAGTTTTCCTGCACAATTTAACAGCACATCGTTTGACATATTATTCCGTAAATTTTAAGAACAAAAGTTTTATTTCTGGAGCGCTACAAAAATCCTTCATTGTGTTTTAAGTAGTCGCTACCAGTTCTTTTTTTTTTTTAGTTTTCTCCAGAAATGTTTTGGGCACTCGTCGCTTGTTTAATTCGAATCCGCGAAAACTGGGTGTGCATGTCCCAACTTTTGCAACAAAAGCCTACTCGCCCTTTTCGTACAGAGTTCGAGGTTGTAAAATATTTGCTTCAGGCCACAATTGGAACGTTCCTGTCAGGAGAGTCAGTTTTCAGTGGAAAAATCCAAGGACATCAACAATCGTCAGGGACACGCTAGGAGGGCACATATACTTCACCATTTCACGGAATTCCTTTTAATAAGTCCAGGAGCACGACTCAAAATTTCGCAAATTCAGTTGTCTCGATGGCGGCTATTTCTTTGCGATGTTGTAAGTTTGCAACAGTCACTTTCAGAACAAGTGCCCGAAATTTAAAAAAAAAAAGTGGAAATCTTTGGAAATGCAACTGTACAGGCGTGTTTCTTGTGAACGGCAACAGACGTCTAGACACTTGAACTTCCAAACAATAGTGCATGTACTAATGCCCCTTTAAAAACACACACGCTCATGAATTCCTCTGGGACAGTATTTCTGAGGACTATATATAGAAATGTTGCGACGACGGCAACAAATAAAAAAACGGCAACAAATAAAAACTTTATTCTATAGAATAACCTTGCGGTTTAAACCGCGCGATGACTCTGACCCTGAAACTGGTCCTTTCTAAACACTGGCATGGCCTTTGGCGACTGTCATATTAATAGGGAACGCATCCATCAGCTCCGACAGCTGTCAAGAACGTCATCGCGGTGATTCATAATGCGCGCTTGGCTCCCAGCTCCACTGGCGCAACCGAGGGCGCATTACTTCCGAAAGAGCATAAGCCCGGCCATTGTTTAGATTCCACGAGAGCCCCCCTCCACCATTTTGGGTCAACATATTTTAGTACCTTCAGCTGTAATGCAGAACAAACAATGGTAAAGAGGAATACACAGCACACATTTCTGTGTATGTATGTTCTACTCAGCTGCCCTACATTGTACGTTCAAGCTGACGTTACGAATGACCATGCTCCAACTCTCCCAATGTCAAAAAAGAAAACAATTAACATTTATTTATTACGCAATTTGATCATTTTAATTAAAATAAAAGTAATGCGTCTTTATAATGCTTCTTTATACTTCGTTAAAGAACCTAGTGCTTGAAGAACCTAAAGAA
This sequence comes from Haemaphysalis longicornis, assembly GCF_048455015.1. Taxonomy (NCBI): domain Eukaryota; kingdom Metazoa; phylum Arthropoda; class Arachnida; order Ixodida; family Ixodidae; genus Haemaphysalis; species Haemaphysalis longicornis. The sequence continues at coordinate 57,076,128 of NW_027526385.1, read as the reverse complement.
CCTATACTTTAAGCAGCCATGAAGAGAAAATACAACTTCGTGTAATTTGAAAGAACTAGGATTCAGTATCTCACTCAGCTCCATTACAGCCACAAAATATTTTTTAACAAAAAAAAGCAAGAAGTATTAAAAAACTTTCAAAATTTGCTCCACAGTGACGTGTTATGAGCAAGAATGACGTCATGCGGGCCAAAAATAAAACAATTTTCAGTGCGTTAACGGCACGTTAGCATTAAAGTGACGCGGCCAAATGGAACTAGAGGCCCCATTACAGACGTCCAGTCATGTGTCGTCGCGACAGGTCAGTTAGGCGGCCGCCAATTGCACAAACAAGGTTCCGTGACGTCATAGAAAAGTTGCGGGAAATTGGCTAGGGGGTCGCGACTGCTTCACACGTTTTATTTAATATCTCCGTTATTTTTTCGAAGATTGCGATGATATTGGTATCATTGTTATCGGGACTAAGCAATCTTTCTAATAAACCCAATTTGTATTTTGTCTTCATGGCTCCTTTAAACCTATACTTAGAAAACATAGTGCTTCAGTGCCTGCCGCTCTACGTGCCACCGATTATTTGGTAGAACTTAAAGGGGTCATGTAAAAAAATTACAGCATTGTTACATTTGAAGAAACTAGCCTTTGGTAACTCACTTTGCACCATCACAGCCACGAAAGACTCTTTTCAAACGAAAAAAAACGCAAGGGTCATTTCAGATAAGATCGAACTAGGCATGGCTGGTCGACCTCTTCAATTCGCTTGAAATTTTTTTACCTCATTCCCGCATGTATTTAATGTGCGAATTCACAAATATTTTCGTCGGAAAAAATTTTGGCCGACTGAAAAAAAAATTTGGAACCAACCCGCGTGGACCCCGGCCGCTACCTGCCCATGCGCCGCGTCCAGATTTAGCGACGTCTAGCAAAAAATATACTAATCAGGCGGGAATGGTAATTTTTATGCTTAATATACGTCTGGCGTACATTTTGCGCCCAAAATATTGTTGGCTAGAAGAACATATATTTTTTGTAATACATTTCCAAATCTTGCTCAGAGCGCATTTTGTTGTGTGCTTTGCAGGCCAGTATTATCGTAAGTAATGGAGCTAGAGCGTTAAAATTTGAGTGAGGGCTGCTCCTGGCAAGCACAAATAAGGGCCGTAAATATCGTGTCTGTGCACACTACGGTTAAAAAGTAAATGGCGCACAATTGTGAAGAAAAAACTTAAACACTCCGAGTTCAGAGGCTTATTAAAAAAAATCACTCCTTCGATTTTGCTGAAATTCTCCCCAGACGTTAACCTATGAATGTACTTCAATGATGATTAAAAACATGTTGCATCATTTTGTTCCTGACGCGCCTACAGCGCGAGAAAAAAGCCTGGTCGGCCAGGTCTTCACAAGATCCTGAGACACGAAACAGTGAGAGCAACTTCCAGTGAATGTGCAGACGTTTTATAATTTTTTTGTACCAAAGGCAAACTGTTACTTATTGATAGTATTACAGAGAATTCAGAAGCAAAACTGAAATTTTATGTGAATTTTGGAATGAAAATAAACAATCTGCGCACCGCTAAACGTGTACTCTTCGAAGAAAAAACGGAGGAACTCCAGATTCACGCGCATTTAAAAAAAACGCTTCTTCGAGTTTTATGAAGCATTCCACAGATATTTTCCTCTAAACGTACTTGTGTGAGCCCTAGAAATATCGTGCGTCATTCTAAGCACAGCGCGGATACAGTCGTGCGGTGGCGAAACCGCTGCAATGTATGGTGGTAAAACGCGCAATTTGAAGGTTTTCGGGTCTATTTTTATAGCTTCCTCTAGATTTCCCCAACCGCGGTCACTCTTTGTCTTACATTATCAACGCTCTTTTTTGTGCGCACTGCTGCCGTGATGCGCTGTATTTGGTTCATAAGATCACCTATTTGACAAGGTGCTCGCAGTCTAGTTTTTTAACTCGCCTAGACGTAACTTTCGTTCGCCTGAAACCAAAGGTTCAACGGAAGCCCGTCCGCTCGGCAGCACACATGGCAAGTATTAAAAACGGACATCGGCCACACACGACCCCGGCGCGGGTAACGTCTCCAGGTAGCACGCCCCTCTTCGGTCCTTCTCCGGACACACTGGTTCAATTACCGAATTAGCGACCAAACAGGAAGGCAAACGCCCTTGAGCCCGGTGGGGTCCGGGACGACACATGTGGGATCTTCATTTTTTTTTTTTGTTTGAGTCGAGTGTTTTTTGGGCTTCTTCAACCGGATGCGGCGGCGGGGACTTGGCTGACAGAAAGAGCGAAAGAGGGGAGTGGAAGAAAAGGGGCTGCATGCGTTCGAACGGTTACAAGTTTTCAGTTCTGTCACATTGGGAGAGTGCCTTGCGCTACCTCCCCACTATTTGACTACGGTCGCATTTTAATCTTCATTTCATCACTTTTTATTATTCCTTTTAAGTATTCTGATTTAATTATTCTTTTTGTATATATTTAGCTTGTTACTCAGTCTCTTTTGTCATAGTTTTATGGTTGCAAGCGATGACGTCTGCCATGACTCTGCGCATGCCTGCTTGGCTTTAGAAAAAATCAGGCTGTGGGTAGACGACAATCTCCCACTGTACTCCAAGGTGACTTATGTGAGTGACGGAGCTGCCAGTCGCTTTAAAAACAGGGACCAGCTTCATGAGTTGCGAAAGAGCGACGTGCCTGAAACGCAATGGATATTCCCCGCAACAGGGCACGGAAAAAATGCCTGCGACGGAGTTGGGGGAATCGTCAAAGACCAGGCGACACTTTACAACCTAAAAGAAGCGCTAAGAAATGCGATTCAGACGGCAAAAGACATGGTAACTGTGTTGACTGAGAAGATCAAGGGCGTTCACTTCATATACCTCGAAGGGAACGAAGTTTCTAGCTATCGCGAAACAAAAAAGGAAGAATGGCGAACAGTGCGTGCCTTTCCCGGCATACAGTCCTGGCACGTGTGGCGTTTAAGGAAGTCATCAGAAGCAGATATATGCGAACTATACGCAGCGCAGACTGTTTGTGCCCCTTTGAGGAAACTGTGAACATTGATGCAGCAAGCAACGTGTAAATAAACAGCTAGTAGCTGCACGGTATTAATAGGGTGCCGATGGAACGCTGTCATTTCAAACGTTGACTTCGTTAATGTTTCTTGGCTATTCTATTCTCCTTATCTCAGAAGATATTCTGCCCTTTCTACAAAATAAATAAGGGAAATCTACAGAAAGTCACAATCGTCGTTTTATGCCTGAGCTCCTTGTGACGAGCATGCTTGACAAGGCTCTTTTGCTTTTCAGTGATCAAAATGATGCGAGTTTTTTTAATGGCTCACGCAATTAAAGTAGGAGGAAAATATCCGTGGAAAGCTTCATTAATCTCGAAGAAGGTTTTTTTTTTTTTAATGCGCGTGAATCTGGAGTTCCTCCGTTTTTTCTTCGGAGAGTGCACGTTTAGCGGTGCGCAGATTGTTTATTTTCGTTCCAAAATTCACATAAAAATTTTAGTTTTGCTTCTGAATTCTCTGTAATACTATCAATAAGTAACAGTTTGCCTTTCGTACAAAAAAATTATAAAACGTCTGCACATTCACTGGAAGTTGCTCTCACTGTTTCGTGTCTCAGGCTTTTTTCTCGCACTGTAGGCGCGTCAGGAACAAAATGATGCAACATGTTTTTATTGATCATTGAAGTACATTCACAGGTTAATATCTGGGGAGAATTTCAACAAAATATAAGAACTGTTTTTTTTTAATAAGCCTCTGAACTCGGAGTGTTTTAGTTTTTTCTTCACAATTGTGCGCCATTTACTTTTTAACGGTAGTGTGAACAGACACGATATTTACGGCCCTTATTTTTGCTTGCCAGGAGCAGCCCTTAATTTTAACGCTCTAGCTCCATTATTTACGATAATACTGGCCCGCAAAACACACAACAAAATGCGCTCTGAGCAAGATTTGGAAATTTGTTACAAAAAATATATGTTCTTCTAGCCAACGATATTTTGGGCGTGAAATGTACACCAGGCGTAGATTAAGCATAAAAATTACCATTCCCGCCTGATTAGTATATTTTTTGCTAGACGTCGCTAAATTTGGCCGCGGCGCATGGGCAGGTAGCGGCCGGGGACCACGCGGGTGGGTTCCAAATTTTCTTTCAGTCGGCCAAAATTTTTCCCGCCGGAAATATTTGTGAATCCGCACATTACATACATGCGGGAATGAGGTAAAAAAATTTCAAGCGAATTGAAGAGGTCGACCAGCCATGCTTTGTTCGATCTTATCTGAAATGACCCGCAAAAACATTTAAAAACTTCGCACTTTGCCGCTACAGTCACGTATTACGGGCAGGTTTTATGTCGCGTGGTCCATCACTAAAAACATTGTTATCGGTGTGTTAACGGCACGTTAGCATTTAAGTAATACAATCAAATAGAACTGGAGGTCCCACTACAGCCGTGCAGTATTGTTTTTGTAGCGTAAGCTACACTCGCCGAGGTTACCCAGTTTCGCGTGGCCCTTGAAGGGCCGTACTGCGCAAGCGCAAGGAGCACTGGATTGGATTGGACTGGATTGGGTTTGGATTTCGATTGGATTGGATTGGATTGGATTGGATTGGATTCCAATCGTAGTACGGCTGAACCTCACCTCACGCTTCGTATATCCTGGCGTAGCCGAGCTAAGTCACTGCTAATTTTTTTGGTGCTGGCGTCGGTCGGCGGACGCCGATTGCCCAAACAAGAGTTGGGCAATCTTCGATTATCAGTCCCGGATCGTCCGCGGACTGCCCGAGGCGCGATCCGGCGCTCGCTTTTCCCATGTATTCCTATGGGGCTTCCGGTCCGAACGCAGTCCTCGGACTGCCCGCGGACCGTCCAGGACTGCTAAATCGAGGATGCCCATTGACGTCACAGAGAAATCGCCGCGACGTGGTCGTGGAGTCGCGACTAGTTCATATATTTTCTTTGATTATATCGATTATTAAAGACGATAGTCTTTCTTGGGCTACTTAAACCCAGACATTTCGGTCTGTCTGTCTGTCTGTCTGTCTGTCTGTCTGTCTGTCTGTCTGTCTGTCTGTCTGTCTGTCTGTCTGTCTGTCTGTCTGTCTGTCTGTCTGTCTGTCTGTCTGTCTGTCTGTCTGTCTGTCTGCGACTCGATTCAGCCACCCGGCCAAAGGGAAACAAAATCTACTCAATAGTCTTATATGCTCACAGCCAAATCTAAACGACTAAGTCCGGTGTTAATGTTCGTTCTCAACATGGTTCAACAAGAAGGAGACGTTACGCAAATATAAGGCAGAAAATCAATAAATATGGAATATTTCCAGTGTTCATTTATTTAAAAAATCACAGATGCTTGGTTTTTGCGAAATAAAATACTACATCGACTGCAGAAAAAAAAATCACAGTGTCGCCTGCGGTCGCCCCCGCCACTATAGCTTCTCGCGGCATTATAAGTAATCGAGCGGCAACAGTTCCACGGTCTGCTTGGAACGCTCGTAGAGTAGGGTGACGGGGTTCTATAAACGTTAAAGTAGTGCGTCTCGATTCACGCGCGTCTCCACCGTACGGCAGCGCTGGCATTGAGGCACCCGGCTTGGAGTAGTGAGGCGCGGCAAATTTAAATTGATTTTAGCAAACCTTTAACGTGTTTACCTTGGGAGGAGCGGGACGGAACAGGAACCGTGAGCGGGAAAGCGAATGGAGGCATTTATTTGGCAAATGTCGATAAAGACTATCGTCTTTTGTCGACATTTGTAACGAAAGGAGCAGATACTCCGCCAATTTTTTGTTTGAACTTTGTAGTAAAATTGATATCATTGTAATCGGTACAAAACAGCCTTTTAATACACCGAATGTGTATTTTGTCTTCATGGCCCCTTTAAGAGCTCCATACAAACAAAATACATGTTTGGTTCATTCATAACAGTGCATTGACCCAATAAAAATTATTGCAATTTTACCGCAAACAAGCAACTGAGATAAATGGTAAAAAAAAACAGGTGGAGTGGTGACCTGCCACCGACTATCTCGCCGGGTCCTCATGACGTCACAAGGACTTGCTTGTAAGATTATCGGCCACCTATCCGAACCGCCCCAAACAAACATGTTTTGGCAATTGTAGTGGTGCCTCTTGTTTTAGTATGCCACTTTAACGCTGATGTGCTGTTAACACCCTGACAACTGTTTTAAGTATTTCCCCTATTACGTATCTGGTGTAGTTTGGGTCTAACTTCGTAAGTTTTTCATTATTCCTTATGTTAGAAAAGCGTTGTTAGGTTTTCAGTTAAGTTAGAGTTAGCGAAGACCAGTTCTTCCAAATTAAATAACGTCGTATTTTTCCTACAACGACTCTTTATATGCCGTTTCTTGCTCTGCGAGTGCACTAACTCAAAATTCGTAATCTCGCGCAGCAAAGTTTGCTCCAGTTAGCAGCAAATTTAGTCTCCGGAGCCTCGTTAGGAAGTTGAATAAACGAGGCAGTGATAACGTTCCTGAACTCCCACAGTTTGTTCGTATGTACAGCCAGAAATCATCCTTCCCGGTAAGACCCATTTAAACGACGCAATGCTGTGCCCCCCAATAATTGTCCGGCTCCGAGAGTTCCTAACCTGCTTATTAGTGCTCCCAAAACTAGGCGTTCCGCTCCCTCGTCTGACTAAGAATTCACGCCCGCGAACACTGCGCTCAATATCGATCCCTAACGACCGCGTGAATTTAAAAAAAAAATCCAATTTCGCCATCGTCCCTCCGGGGATCTTCGTCATACGCAGGTACGCCGTGTTCACGGCGAAGCACTTTGAAGGCTACACGCTCTGGCCGTCCAAGCGTTCCTGGAACTGGAACTCGGTCGACATCGGGCCGAAGCGTGACCTCCTAGGTGATCAACTAGGCTGGAGTCCGCTGTAGTCTCTCGCAACGGGTTCCAGCACACCTAATGAGGCGCCGGTGCGCTAGCGCCGTTAGCGCCACGAACACCGGCCAGCGCTGCCTTTTTTACGTGGCTGTAAAAGTTGCTTCCGGAAGGTTTTATGCGCGATGATGCGACCAGGCGTAATCAGGCAAGAGGTTCATGCTATGCAGAGCCAATATATTACGTGTAACCCAAGTTGTCCACTGCAGGCCTCGGAGATTTTATTCGTGTGAAGAATGGCTAATGTGTCTGGTACGGTGCAGTAACCTGTCGCGTAAACGTTGTGCGAGTTTCAGCGCCCAGCTATTCTGCGTCAACTTTAGCTTGCCTTGCTTCGATTGTGGGAATATTAATATTGGGCGTATTGGTGGAGTTTCGAGTAAATTGCGCTCTGTATAGTAAATCAGCCTCTGCCGTATAGAATGCCTCAGCGATTTGTACACAATTACTGCGCTTCACTGTACTATCCATGGGGTTCATCGGTGTTGTGAATAGCTGAGGAGGCTGTTCTGCTTTTTCAACGAATAATAAGTTGCAGTTAAATTCTCTGTTCGAAATGCAGTTGTGTTTTCAAGGAGCAGTTACCGATTGTGCTTTTTCCACCACATCCCGTTGTTACACCTTAATAAACTCAACTAAGGGGGACATACTACTACAATAACACTCCGGTGGTATTATCAGCTTTGCAGTCGACAAGAGAATCGCAGCCCGAATTATGTGCCCCACGCTACACTTGAACGTGACAGGGCACATTCGTTTGCTCATTTCCCACTCTTAGCAGTAAGTATTTCAGCAGCTCAGAGTTTATGCCCCACTCTAAGAATGCTGAGCTCATTTGGAACGTCCAGGACAGATTCGCCGCCATCCCCGAAGGACCGATTGCCTAAATCTGTCTCACGAAAAACTTCGTGGACTCCCTGTGCTAAAAGAACAACAGTCGAAAGTCCTGAGCAGCAAACATTGGGATATTAAGGATGGAGTTAGATCATGTAGCCTCCCGAAGTACAAGCACGCTCCCCCAACTTCAGTGGAGCTTGATCGTTGTTTTGTCGCACGCAATTATTGACTCAAAGGAGGTAAAACTTCGAGCAGCAAATCATTGAGATTGGTTTGGTTTGACATGACTTTTTAGCTTTCGTCTTGGAATCCCTTTGCATTCCACGTAAATCTCAAAATAGTACATCTTGTGGGGTTTATTTTCATTGAGACAATAAAGAAATCTTTCCCACAGCACACGATTTGTCCGCTATGTTTACTGCAAATCAAAACGTTTTCCTCAAATGCGGTACTGAAATAAATACGAATTGATTTTATATTTGCGTTAAAGATTATTTGGCAACTATATATGTCTAAATGACTCTTTTCATGGCCTATTATAGGCGCCTAAAACCTATATTTTTCATGCCTAAAGTTCCGGTCTCTATTAGGAAGTAAAGGTACTCACGAACTTCATAGCTAATCAATGGACCCCACGCGTTAAACCTTACACTTGGTTTTCCCCATGACATGCATGTGCCCATACATCGGTGCCTGCCCTCGTCATTCCCGGTGTCCGCTGATAGCTTCGTAGTCTGGTGCCAAAGGGCACCCTGCCTGCACGATCGAAAGAATTGCAACAGCGGGAGGAGTCAGAGGTCGTCGTGGCGGAATTTCAGCTCCCTTAACTTGTACACCAGTTAAACACACTTGTGTACAACAAAAAGGTCACGCTTCAGGGCAGAACCTTTTCTGAATGGACACGATGTGCGCCCCCATGAAAACCACCTTAAGCCCGTTCTACATGGTGCGAATTTACCTGAGAATTCGCCTCCGCGGTGGTGTGCGTGCGGCATAACAACATATTTTCGTTGCTTAGACTAATTGCCAAATGTTTGGAACGGGCGCTCTTCCCTTGTGAACGCCGCTTGCCGCATGGCAATTAACCCCAGCAACGAACCAGTTGTTTTGCCGCACGAGAGGCGCCGCAACAGCGAATTCGCAGGTTAATTCGCACCATGTAGAACGGGTTTTAGATTATCGCCCAATACCAACTACCGTATGTTCATCGTATACTCGGTGACAACTTAAGAACGGCACCGGAAGTTGCCGCTGTGCCTTATCACCGTAGCCGGATGTTTCTCCGCGCGGCGCAAGTAGGGCGTTACTGGGAATATTTTGAACATGGCGTGAGCCGTTCCCGTGATTTTTTGGACTTAATATGCTTATAAACGACTCCAGTGACGACAAACAAACTGCGTGAGACAAGGCAGACGATATCACGCATTCATAGCAAACCCCTTTCAAAACGCGCGCGCACTGACGTCACGGGTCCGGCGCTTTGACGGAGTGATACACTACATGAGGTGGTGATGTTCTTGAGTTGTAACCGAGTATAGCACAACGTCGTTGCCATGAACCGCGGCTTATAATGCTCGCCGACTGCCACCAGTGGCGCCTTTTTTGTGTGACAGGGGTTCATTTTATTAGCTCAGTCCGCTTTTCGTTGTTCAGTGCCGCTAGGTACAAGGGATAACTTGCAAATGTTGCATGTTCCAGTAGGAGTACTAACAAGTGCTTTATACCGTCAACGACACAGATTTATGGCTCGAAACTTGCGGTGCAGGCGAGTTCGCCCAGGCGCTGAAGGCGACCAACATTCGCTTGGGCGTCTACTACTCGCTGTACGAGTGGTTCAACCCTCTCTTCCTGGACGACAGGGAGATGAACTTCAAGACGAACGACTTCGTCACGGTAAGCCATGTCTGCGCGAGAGGAGGGAGTGCAACTACGCTTACGAGGTTGCCGATTTTTAGTTAAATGTGTTGTGCTTGTTTGTAATTGTTTATACTGTCATGCGCGAGGCTGGTTAGAGTAGGGAGTACCAGAAAAGGCAGTTAAGCAACACGAGTAACTGTGTTGAGTGTAAAATGAATATTTTGAGGGACATGAAGGGAAAAGCGACTGCCTGCTCGAAATACGGAGGATAGCGTTCTCTTTATCTTTGTGTCAGCCCCATTCAGAGAACACGAGGAAGTGCTTTTTACAGAAGAGGAATTGAAGTGTTTTTTTTACTAGGGGCAGGGCCGTTTTGTGTAAAAAAAGAATTTTGTCAGCATAAGTAAAATTAAGCCTATCATTCCGCTATGACGTGGTTGTAAACTTAACCGCCTCCAAGTAGTCTTTAAAAAAATACGCTGTGGCAAAGCACCCCGAACCGCTTTACAGTTACTTTATTGTTTTTATTCGCAGAAATGTTTATCCGTCAAATACGAAATCCTTTCTTAATCTTAATAGAACTAAATCCGAAAGTAATATGTATATTACTAAGTGAAAAAATCGAAACAACTGAAGGTATGTTGATGACATCGCCAAGGATTTTATTACGGATTGGGAAACTTACGTAGGATAGTGCGAAAACATTGGACGGTTTTTCAGTTGAAACCATACCCACGATGAAGAAAATCCAAAAATCATGATCTGCACCGCTAAAATTATTAAAGCTTACCTTCATGGCTGAAAAGGAAATTACATGATGTGTACAACTTGGAAATTATCACGTGTGCAGCATCCGAATGCAGGGAACACGTAAGCAAGACATTAGGTGCGCCGCCCCACTACGAAAAACGTGCAACATGGGCTACTGGACAAAGGTTGACGACATTCTGGTTAAAATCAAAAAACAAGAACATGATATCAGCATGGCCGAGTACTGCGTGAAGCGGAAAACAGATGGGACTGTCAAAAGATAGGAAGAGAACCTGACGGGTAGACGCAAGAGAAATCGGAAGGGGGGGGGGGGGGATGTGCAGAAATTCAGTGAATTATTTACTGATGTGAAGCAGTCTCACTCGGTTTGCCTTCAATGCAATTTTTTATAGCCATATTTGGCTATGAGTAGCCGAATAATTGTATTCTTCTATAGTTTTCCTTTTTTTGGTAGGGATGTAAATTTGCACTATTTAAAGGAGCACTGACACCAATTTTCGGCGTTAATATTATTGCACAGTTCGCTTCCTTCACTCAACATAATACCCTGGCTGAAATATGAGCGGCCTGCGACGCGAAGAACGTAGTTCAATTGGATCTCATTTATCGCGCCGACGGAGCAGCGCGCGGAGCGGCACTCAGCAAATGGACATCAGCGTGACGTCAATCCAAGAACGGAAAAGAAGTGACGCGACAGCGCTCGTCAAAAACTCGTGACGTCCCTTCACGCGCGCGACCCCACGAGCGGCGAGCGGGCGCAACACCCTCTCAAGCGGGCGCCGGTGACGTCCGCACAAAGCGGTGACGTCTGTCCGGGAGTCTGTCATATGCGCCGTTCGGGATGAAAGCGCGGGAATTTGAAACAAACGATTTTCAGGCCGTTCAATGTAATTAACTATCGCGCGCTGAAGTATTTGAAGGGCTGTTTCGGGTTCGCCAGACCATTAAGCATCGATAAAAACAATAAAAGTGGAACATGAAATTTTCGTGTCAGTGCTCCTTTAAGCTACTAGCTGGCGTAACTTCGCCCGTTGTGTAATTTTTCGAAGAGGCAAGGCGTAGTGAATGGTTGGTCTGTTCTCGTGACTTTTTTCATTCGCGTTTTCGTCACCCTTTTTCGCCCCCCCCCCCCTTTTTTTCTTTTGAGGGGCAGTTCATACACTGCATAATTTTTAATTTAATTCTCTCGGGTATTCTGTTTTAGTTTTTTTTATTTTTTGTACATGTTAGTGTTCACAAATTCAATCGCAAATTATCCCCATCTTCCCTATCATAGCGATAAATAAGTCAACTCTGCCGATTATGCATTTTGGCGCACACGCGGGTAGGGGCGCTTTCGCGACTTTTTGATTGTTGTTTACGACGCTCTGTTCCGATATTGTTTATTTTTGTTTTCGTTTATTCGCGGTGCTGTATATATCTTATATTTTTTATTTTGTTAGTTCGGCTGTATACTTTTATTTCTATTGTTTTATATTCTACATACCTTTTTTTAAAGAATTCCTCTAATTGTCTGCAATTACACTATTCCAACAATAAAATGTGTTAACGCCGACAGGCAAACACTTTTGTGCAACTTCAAGATATTACACATTGCTTCCCTGGGGAACTCGACGAAGAACGCTTACCTTTAAAAAACTAGACTCAACAGGCCACTGTTCTGGCTGGATAAAATCACCGAAATTGACATTCGTACGCAACGGGCCTAGTGCATCTGATGACCACCGATGATGAAATAGCAGAAAATAAAATGTCTCCATAGCTGCCACGGGACCGTGTTGAAAGCAAGCAAGCAAGACAGCAAGCAAGCATTAAAGACATTTTAGAAGTAATTACGTTGCAGCAATCAGCACACGCTTCACAGAATAATATAAGAATCAGTGACCAAACCCCCGGAAATTAGCGCACGCGCACAGTGCGCCTGTCGCCAATTACCGGAGGCTCCACGTGGAGGCTATTAAAGGAGCCATGAAGAGAAAACAAAAGTTTGTTTTATTCGAAAGATTAGGTGTTTCATAGTACCCCAAGCGCTTTCCCGGAAGCAAATGATGCTTTATTCACTGAGAAATAAGGCAATTTAAGCCAAAATTTTAAATCTCCCGCTAAAATTGAACATTCCGTGACGTGTACAATGGCGTCATAGCGCCGGTCCATGAAACAGATACTTAGTATGTCGACTCCATATAGCACCCACACGCGGGAGTCGATCGAGACGGCGGCCATTTTAAAAATACTAGTAAAACCTAGTGCACCCGCAGCCCTAGTCATGGAATCGCCTGATCCGGAGAACAAAACTCTCGCCGAGGAGCTCGGGCTTGCATTTAACAACCTCACACCACTAAAACGCTCAATGCTTCCAAGTGCACGAGCGGCAAGAGTTGTGGGATACGCGGTGGACGGGAAAGCGACCATTCCGCGATAGCCACAACAGACGAACGCCCAGCCGTCGGCACCGCTGCCTCGTCAGCCCCGTCGCGACGGACGAATATAGACTGGTACGTATGTGCCGTATTTTGATTACGGTTAATAATAGTTCAATTTCAGTAGCAGTATCACTTATGCCAGTTGGCCGGTGTCGTGTATGGAAAGCCGTTCGCGCGAGCTCTCTGCTTCGACCAGAAAGATACGAGCGTCAATGCGCGGTGTTTACGGCATTTGTTTCCCCAAGGTCAGAGCGATTTGACGAAGTCGGCGACGAGCGCCAGCATGTTCCAGGAGTGAGCTAACGTAAGGGTCCCTGCCGTAACTGAACAAACTGAAGTTTTCAGTGGTTGTAAACTGGAAACGAGCTCGTAACGACAGCAGCAAACCAACACCATTCGAAACTTACGCGACGACTGGCACTATCTCGTCGCTTCTTGCTGTTCCTTACTCCCCTCGTTTCTACTTTTACCTTTGCTGGTTGGCGATATGACGGCCAACCTCCTGTGAAGGGATTACGATACGAAGCAAGGTCGCGGCTGTGCGTGCTGGAACGGTTCGTTGGCCCCGAAGAGCCTCGAACCCGAAAATTCGTCTGCGCGACGGCGAGATGTCGAGCTCGGCCGGCGCGCTAGTTTCGTACGCATTGGCGCACACGCTTGCGAGTTCGTTCGGACCTTCAACCGTTTACTCCACCGTTCTTTGTCATAAAAAGAATGTGCAGTATGTTTCACGGGCATTTAGCTCGCTATGCAAGCTGTAAGCCCTGCCTAACATGCGTTTGCTTTTGCCGGCCTCCGCCAATCGCAGAGCTTAGCCCATGTGACGGCATAGGTTCTGTTGCGGGAAATGAGCTGGTGGGTCGCATGACCATTCCCGTTTTTCCTAATTATGTAGCTTATTTGAGCGAAGTTTGCGTTATAAGTGGTGTCGTTATGGTTCTAACGAGGCAATCTTTCGAATGAACCAAACTTGTGTTTTCTCTTCATGGCTCCTTTAAGCGGTGCTTTGTGGCACAACCCCTACACGGCCGCAGCCCTTGTTGCCACGTCGGGAGATTCGTCACCTGCGAGACAAAAGCAGACATTGGTTCATCCTTCTATTCCTTGTCGTCTGGTGTGCTAACCACACCTAGCATGGCCACCCATTAATTTGGCTTACATGAACAAAAATGCGGCCCTTGTAGTTTCAGCCTTCCGTTTTAGGTTGCGCAGCTTTAAGGGCCTAAGCTTACCTCTGTGGTGTGACAGAAGGCGTTCTGCGAACGAAAAAGTATTGCCCCGTGTAAGATTGGCCGACGAATTCCACGTGCGTTTGTTCCTGAAACTTCTTTGGGCCATAAAAAATTTTCATAAATATGGGATGTTGAAACTGTACGCGGGCAAACGTGCACGCTAACATGCGCGTGCGTTACTACTCGTCGCGTGGCTTTAGGTGGGATTTCCGGTGTTGCGTCAGAGAATCATGAAAGAGCCTGGTACAGCAAAGCTTGTGCAAGCCCTAACCTAGACGCTTAGATTTCTCGCAAGAAAGCGACAGGAAGTCTTGAAGGTCGTTGCATCTAATCGAAAATGGCCGCAGAATGCGAAGCGTTGCGTATGGGATTTGCGGGGGAGCTTTTTGCGTTGTGTTATTTGAGCGAGTGAGTGAGTGAGTGAGTGAGTGAGTGAGTGAGTGCACGTGTGTGTCTGCGTGCGCGCGCGCGTGTGCGTGTGAGGTGTGAGTGTGCGCGCGCGTGTGTGTGTGCGTGTGTGTGTGTGTGCGTGTGTGTGTGTGTGCGTGTATGTGCGTGTGTGTATGTGCGTGTGCGTGTGTGCGCGCTATCGTCCAACCGTCTCTCTCTGTAGACTCACCCAACCCCTCCCTTCATATCCATCCCTTGCACTATGTTTACGCTGCTGATGATAAGAAAAAGATGAGAAATTAGTTTTTCAGCAGAGACACTTCTCCATTAACCCATGAGAAACGCAGAAGGCGCGGGTTGAGCTTAAATGTGTGCAAATATATTGAGCGGATAAACTTTTGTTTGTATAGAATGTTTGAAATTTTGATCGTTAGGCTGGCGTTCGGCTCCTTAGCCATTCCTTTTTAACAACCAACCGGTATATTTCCTAAGAACTATAAAGCTTTTCTTCGTAATCTGGGGCTCAACTGCGGATTAAGATGCTCGGTGTTTTCTTTTGACTAATAATGTAAACAAAATACGTAGTTTTCGTAATCCAGTTAGCCTTTTACACGTAAGCCGCAGGGCTTCCTACTGCCAAAAGCTGCAGTTGGTGCCTGTCGGCTTAGCACTGATGTTGCATTGGGCCTTCCTGAACAGCTGTCTTTCTTGGTAATGCGCCAGCCGAAGCAGACAAGTTCCCGTCTTCCTAACTATCATAAGCAGCTTTTAATTACCCGCACGTGTTATTGTTTTGCTCTTCCATCTTACACTAAACTTAAATGTACTATCAAAAGAAGAAATAAAAGAAAAGCTCAATTGCGGAAGCTTCTTAAAGAGAAGCAACGAAGATAAGTACAAACATCACTTACCGACGTCCCCTTAGCTATACGATGTTTCCCCAACCATTAGTGTGGGCTCCTGGGCAAAAATAAATTGGGTAATAAAAATAGAGGCACAACCGGAAAGTTTTAGAAAAAACAATAACTATCAAAACAATGTGGTTTACTTTGCTTTCATTTCTTTTTTTTTGCACTCTAATTCCTACAACGCTTGTAGTTTCAGTACTTGCGTGCGTCGACCAACGGCTTCACAGCTGCTCGTATTCTGAAACTCTGTCATTACATCGTCGAATTCAGTTGTTCATTCTGTAGTCGCCTTTACCTAGATTATCCTTACGTTACCTTTCATAAACATCTGTTGATGCGTCATTGTACCATTTTATTACTCTTTCCTGCTTTCATACAACATCGGTGTATCAATAAACCAGTCAATCAATCAATCGATCGATCAATCAATCAATCAATCAATCAATCAATCAATCAATCAATCAATCAATCAATCAATCAATCAATCAATCAATCAATCAATCAATCAATCAATCAATCAATCGATCGATACTTTCACCTGGATGGATAAAGATACAACTATAAAGGTCAGCGCACCTCAGCCTCACTGATTTGACCCTCTAAGGACAGGGTTTTTCGACAAACGTGCGCTTATAGACATTGTCTGCAGTGCTTAAGGACGGCGGAAAGTCATTCGACGCATGCAGTGAAGAGCATGTTTGTTAATTCATTCCGCGTTTTGACATCCGACCAGCGAACACCGCAATCTCATATTAACGGTGGCGTTTATCAGGAACTGCTTTCGGTGCAACGCCGCTAGGTTTAAGACTTGGTGTTCGCAACATCGGAACATTTTACAGCACGATAAGGGAACGCCCTTGAAACGATGGGCCTTCGTGGTTGGACAGGCGCGAAACTTGATTGATTGATTGATTGATTGATTGATTGATTGATTGATTGATTGATTGATTTTGTCCACTTCTTTTTCCCACTGCAAGAAGAAGGTCTCTTCCACACTTCGAAAGACCGGTTCCTGTGTTGGGATGTCCAAGTCCATTCGTTGCCTCCGAATTATGTGATTTAATCCGTCCACCAAAATAATGTTTTCCTTCTTCTCGTCCCGTATCTCGGCAACCACTCTACTATCCTGACGGTCCACGGGTCGTCAATTCCCCGCATTAAATGTCCATCCCTAGGCCATTTCCACCACCGCTCGCGACCTAAAATAATTTATAACCCCAGCGGCTCGCCGCGCTGCCGCCCTGGAAGGCGGCGGTGCTCCTTAGGACCTTCAATAAAGTTCATTCTCTGTCTGTGTCTTCCACTGATGTGAAGATGGAAGACCAGCCAAGGGCCATTTGTGGACAATGGTACTTAGTTGTCTATGGTAACTTACTACATTGATCGAATAAAGGCATACAAGCATAACTTAGAATTAATTCTAAGTTAGTTTTCATATAACGTTTCTTAATAGTTCCGAAAAAAGAAGAGTTACAGACCATACCTTAAACACTTTCCACTCAATGTGAAAGCTGCCGGAAGTGCAGAGCAGTGATTCGCTCACTGCTACCAACTAATGCACTTCAAATAAGTTCTGTTCTTTTTGTGCTTGCTTTTCCTACCGCAAGTGCCGGCGTTGCACTGCCACTTTTTTCTTCGCTTACTATCATAAAAACCAACCCAAGGAGCGTTCCTAACTAAATCAACACGGGCGCTGCCGGTTAACTACGCATATTTTGCCTCAAATGTACCCGCAGTTTTCTCTCCGCTAAATAACGGGGAGGTGTATATGACAAGAGCCAGCGGTTCACGAGTTTCGAACACTTATGGCTGTATAAACCGCTTGGCTTTCGAAGCCTCTAGATTACGCCGCGACGACAGCCGCTTCGACGGAAAGCTGTGCGGCTCTACTTGAGTCCAGCGAGCGAGCTCCGACGACAAGGGGAGCCCCTAAAGTGCTCCGCACTTAATACTCATTCGGTAGCCGGCCATGAACTGACGGAAATTCGGCAACGTTTACAACTACACTGGGAAATAATTGTGACAAGAAATTAAACTCGGCGTGTAATGTTAGAGTCGTCCTAACTTCCCGTTTTAGTATACTTTTTTGCAGGATTTCTACATTATATTGAGAGCAACAGAGCATTTTGAACCGTTCTGGAGCGACCGCTTGGCTCTGGGGAGAGCGCGTCCGATTCTCTGTCGACGCGACCCGACAGACGCATGTAAGTTCGGTCAGAACCCAGTGCAAGACGGCTTCGCTGTAAAACGTTCAACAAACTTACTACCCGTTCTTAAAGAAAGTTGAGAGGAGCGCGAAAGGTAAAACTGCATCAAACCTTCGCCGGAAGTGCGTACAGTCGATCGTCAAACCTTCAGACCCCCAAATCGCAAACGAAGAAGGAACCCACGCGACGATTTTTTGCGCACTAAGTAAACGCATCTACGAGCGATCTATATGCATACCGATACGTGGTTGATGAGGTAGGTTGATACTGTTGAACTTCTTCATGATCGATGTGTGCGTTGGCTTACGCAAAACCGTTCCTTTTTCGCGATTTTCAAGTAGCCGTTATGACAGAATGGAATACCAAGGCGTTGGACTGGTCTAGTTCGAACATGTTTGATTGGGTGAAAGACCAGCGTTAAACGCAGGTCACCAGCGGTAAACGCAGGATTTCGTCCATGCTACTACGCATGGCTATTCACGCATGCGCAATGCTGTTGCCGGAAGGTATTTCTCTACGTGAATTCAAGTGCCTTGTTCGTTCAGTTGTCGGTGCCAGCTTGCCCCGTCGTTTTCTTCTGCTGTGTCCTGTGTTTAAAACTGGTTTTAATTACAATCAGACAGAAAATAATCCCGGTTTCACACACGCGCCGTGTGCCCAGAGATCTTATCAGAGCTTTTCGCTGGACCGACCGGTCTATTGAGAAATCCATTCGCTTTTTGACGGAACGCCACCGGTCCCACTAAAAAACCTCTCGCTTTAAAACTGCGAACCGTGTCGGACGCTAGCGACGAAGGCTGCTCACAACGCATGCAAAGCGCGAGGAATTCCCCATTCCCATTCCCCATTTTTCACCAGCTTAAACCTCTCCCACAAAATCATTCCCCATCTTCCCCTTCCGCCTCCTGCCCTCCTACCCCGAATCGCATCCAGACCAGTGCGCGACATCAGCTGCAGCAGCGATACTTTGACTACGGTCCTAACTTATTCGCTCCCGTTTCTCCATCAAGCCGACCATTTTTCCCCGCTTTTTTCTCCCCCGTCCAACTACGAACGCGCTCGTTTGGCCCGCACGTGATGTGGCTAGGAAGGCGCATTAGCCATGCAAATTGACGGGGCCGCGATCTCGTCGGGACCGGAAGGAGGCCTTGCACGACCAGCAAGCGTCTGCACGTGGAGCGCTTAAAACTAACGCGTATGTCGATGCTTCGCTTGTCGTTCCTTTTTGCGTTGTTTTTTTTCTGTCTGGTTATACACCACCCGCGAAGGTCTTAACATCTTTTGCCTTTCGCTCTAAGCTAGAGCCGGCTCTGCCTAATGCGCTTATGCGCATTAGCTGTATACACGTGTTTAAAGCCCACGGGCTGTTGACTACGTTATTGCGAAAAAGAAAAAAAGCGCGAAATACGAAACTGAAAAATCTGTTGGATAACACGTCACTCAGGCTTTGCAATGATTACGCCAGCATTGGGGAAGGTTTAAAATTCTTGATTTTGCTGCAAGTGTATTTTAATTTTTTGCGTACTTCCGACAGACGCGCGCGCAAAAAGGAAGACAGGTTATCTTCCCGACTTAATCCAGTAAACCTATGGGGTTCAGCAAAAGTGCTACGGGAAGGCGGGTCTCCGACGCCTTTTAATAAATAATATTGCCGCGAACCATACATTGGGTTTGTTTATTTGTGTTTTGCTTTTACCGCCCGGCTGCGCCGGTCTGTGTTATCTCCGTGCCAAGGGAAGCGCGTGTTCCATTCCTTCTTTCTGTGCCGCATGTGTTATCTGTTGTGATAGGGAGAGCATTCCGATTTACGTGAACAGCCCGGAATAATCTTCTTGCATCTACAATGTTCTCGATGCGAATCGATGGTTCCAGAACCACGCGCGCCGAAAGATAAAAAGCCTGCAGAGCAGACGCCGGGGCATTCGATTCGACGACACTCGCCTGTGCAAGTCACTTTGTTGACCGCTGCTTCGCCGCCTCTGTATTCTTTTGAGTTGTTAGGGGAGCACAAGTTCGCTCCAATAAACGTGTTTCTCATTCAACACAACTGCATCGTCCTTGTCTTCGTGACATCTGGTGGAGGTGCTGGGTACGCACCCTTCATGCCCACTACAACCTCGAAAAGCCGCCAAGCCAGTCCAACAAGAGCCAGCCCCCGCCTGCAAGATTTACCACCCGAGTTCGGTTTGATGCCAGAAGGGCCCAAGAAAAGGAACGCTGCAACCAACACCATGGTGCAAGAAACAACGTCGCCAATCGTCCTGCAGCAGCCCCGGGAACCGCCATCGTTCCGAGGAGCCCCCGCAGAAGACCCAGAAGAATGGTTGGAGAAACTGGAGCGCGTCCGGAAATTCAACAGGTGGGACGACGCAGAAACGTTCCGGCACGTTTTCTTTTACTTGGAAGATTCGGCTCGCACTTGGTTCGAGAACCACGAGAGCTCCTTGACAAACTGGGCTCAGTTCAAAAGCGAGTTCACTAAGACCTTCACTACCGTCGTGCGGAAAGAAAGAGCCGCCCTTTTGTTGGAAACGCGCACGCAACACCCCAATGAAGGCGTCTTGATCTTCGTTGAGGAGATGAAGCAGCTATTTCGCCGCGCGGACCCCGAAATGACGGAAGAAAAGAAGTTGCGCTTCTTAATGCGCGGAGTGAAGGAGGAACTGTTTGCCGGACTTGTCCGAAATCCGCCCAAAACCGTCGCCGAATTCGTTACCGAAGCCAGCACCATTGAGAAAGCCCTCGAGATGCGTGCTAAGCAGTATGACCGCAACTTTGTTGGCGCGGCCAATGCGAACGACTTTGGCAGCACGCGGATCCCGGCCGACAGCCTACGCGAGACTATCCGCGAAATAGTGAGGGAGGAGCTGCGGAAACTGCTCCCGACGCCGCCGCAACCACAAGTCGCTTCTCTTACCGACGTCATTAGAGAAGAAGTGCAGCAAGCGCTGGGAACTTCAACGACGCCAGTAGCACCTCGCGAGCCGCAAGCCATGACCTACGCAGCTGCTGTACATCGCCCTCGCCCACCTGCACCCTATCGTCACGAGGCTCCGTACCGTCGTCCCCTCTCGCCGGCCCGACCACCTGCGGCGCAACCCCCTGCCCCAAGGAAGACCGACGTGTGGCGAACGTCAGACAATCGTCCGCTGTGCTACCACTGCGGAGAGGCCGACCACGTCTACCGTCGCTGCCCCTACAGGAGGCTCGGTTTGCGAGGGTTCTCCGTCGACGCACCCCGCCCCCGAACTGGCCAGCGCCCATCGGAGATCGAAGAGTACCTGTCCAACACCAGCCGTCGACCAGCAGGTTTCAACCGTTCGCCGTCGCCCTACCCATACCAATCGCCGAACCGCCGTAGCAACGCTGACTTCGCCCGTGGAAGGTCCCCCAGCCCACGCGGGGGAAACTAAAAGCAGCAACTTCTGGAGGTGAAGTTGCTCTACGGCGGAAAACTGGAAACCCTCCAACGACGCAAGGACGCGGTGAAGACAATGATTCACGACATGCCCTCATCAAGACGACCCGACCTAACCCTGACGAGACTCCCGAACACGACGACAGCTATACTCCGCGACGCGTACCCGACCTGACCGAGACGTCCGTTGAGAAGACGACGACAACGACGACGCACAGTGCCCGACCGCCAACACGCACAAGCCGAGATACGACGCCCCGACGAACCCGGAACTCGAGGAAGACTGCGTCTGACGTCAAGGTGTCCATCGACGGCTTTGACGTAGTCGCCCTCGTAGGCACGGGAGCTGACTATTCGGTAATGAGCGGACCATTTGCGTCTAAACTGAAGAAAGTTATGACCAGATGGGATGGTCCGCACATACGCACAGCAGGAGGCCACCTCGTGACGCCAAGTGGAACGTGCACATCGCGCGTCACCATAGACGGCACGACGTACCCTGCGGTGTTCGTCGTTTTGCCCAACTGCTCCCGCGACGTAATTCTCGGAATGGACTTTTTGACGGACAACGGCGCAATAATCGATCTGCAGACGAAGTCGATAACTTTTTCCTGCGACCACTCCATGACGCCGGAATCGAACCCCGAACACCGTGCAGCTGTAAGGATCGCCGATGATCACGTCACCCTGCCACCCCGCGCAAGCTTGATGATCACCGTCCACTGTGAAGGTGCTGCTCCCGACGTCGACGCTATCGTGGAGAGTGACCAAAGGTTGCTTCTTGACCGCGGTGTGTCTGTCGCAAGAGGCATTGCACGGTTTAAGCAGCGCAAAGCCCACGTTTTGGTCACCAATTTCACCGCGGAGTACCAGCATTTAAACAAGGGCGCTGCAATTGCGTTCGTCGAAGAAATGCAACAAGCAAGCGACGTGTTAGCAGTCGCCGACTTTGAACGCGCACCCGACGATACCACCAAGCTTCCGCACCCCTTCGACGTGAATCCGGCGCTACCGCAAGATGAAAGGAACAAGTTATTGGCTTTGCTGCGTCGCTACAGCGAGTGTTTTTCGTCGAACTCAAAGTTACGTCAAACACCTCTGGCGAAGCGCCGGATAATAACCGAGGATGGAGCACGACCTACCCGACAGTCACCGTACCGCGTCTCTTCCCACGAGCGTGAAGCCATCCGGACTCAAGTCGACGACATGCTGAGCGATGACATTATACAGCCATCAAAAAGTCCGTGGGCTGCGCCGGTCGTACTCGTGAAGAAAAAAGACGGCACACTGAGGTTCTGCGTTGACTACCGGCGATTGAACAAGATCACCAAAAAGGACGTGTACCCCCTGCCACGAATCGACGACGCCCTCGACCACCTCTGCCATGCGAGGTACTTCTCATCGATGGATCTGAAGACAGGCTACTGGCAAATTGAAGTGGACGAGAGAGATCGAGAGAAGACTGCATTCATAACCCCGGATGGCCTATACGAGTTCAAGGTGATGCCGTTTGGGCTATGCACGGCACCAGCAACGTTCCAAAGAGTCATGGACACTGTGCTAGCTGGCCTGGAGTGGCACACCTGCCTCGTATACCTCGACGACGTTGTGGTATTCTCTAGGACTTTCGACGAACACCTGGCAAGGTTGCAGTCTGTACTCGAGGCCATCCGTACGTCGGGGTTAACGCTGAAGCCTGAAAAGTGCCGCTTCGCGTACGAGGAACTGAAGTTTTTGGGCCATGTCGTCAACGCCGCGGGAGTCCTGCCTGACCCGTTGAAAACTTCAGCCATAGCGAACTTCCCAAGGCCGAAAGATAAGAAGGGCGTGCGCAGGTTTCTTGGACTGTGCGCATACTACCGGCGCTTCGTCGCAAACTTCGCACGCATTGCAGAGCCGCTCACGCGCTTGACGAAAGACAGCACCCCTTTCAGCTGGGAAGACGACCAAGAAAAGGCATTCTGCGAGCTGCAAAAACATCTGCAAAGCCCGCCCGTGCTCGCGCATTTCGACGAAAACGCCGACACGGAAATACACACGGACGCCAGTGATATAGGCTTGGGTGCCGTCCTTGTCCAAAAACAAAGCGGGTGCGAAAACGTAATCGCCTATGCCAGCCGTGGTCTGTCGAAGGAGGAGAAAAACTACTCTGCCTCCGAAAAAGAGTGCTTGGCTATTATATGGGCCATTTCAAAATTTCGCCCATACGTGTATGGCAGACCGTTCAAGGTTGTAACAGACCATCATGCGCTGTGTTGGCTCGCCAATTTGAAGGACCCCTCTGGCCGTCTTGGGCGGTGGAGTCTGCGCCTGCAAGAGTTCGACGTTACAATCGTTTACAAATCCGGGAGGAAACACTCCGACGCCGACTGCCTGTCCCGCGCCCCTGTCGACCCGCCACCACAAGACTCCGATGAAGACAGCGCGTTCTTCGGGGTTGTTACGGAGAGCGACCTAGCCGCCCAGCAGCGTGCCGACCCCGACTTGCGCGTAATGATCGACTACCTCGAAGGACGAAACGTCGCCGTGCCTAGAGCGTTCAAGCGTAACTTACCAGCATTCAGCCTTAAAAACTCCGTCCTCGTGAAGAAGAATTTCAGCCCCGGAACAAGAACGAATTATCTACTTGTCATCCCCGCAGACCTTCGTGACGAAATTTTGGAAGCGTCCCACGACGACCCGTCTTCCGGACATCTCGGCACAGCTCGCACTATTGCAAAAATTAAGGCGAAGTACTTCTGGCCCCGCCTTACATCCGACGTCACCCACTACGTTCGGAGTTGCCGGGACTGCCAGCGACGAAAAACGCCGCCGACAAGACCCGCCGGACTTCTGCAACCGATCACCGTCCCGTCGAGGCCCTTTCAACAGATTGGAATGGACCTCCTAGGCCCGTTCCCGACGTCACGATCGCAGAACAAGTGGATTGTCGTAGCGACAGACTACATGACGCGCTATGCAGAGACCGCCGCTCTTCCGCGGGGGACTGCACAGGAAGTCGCCAAGTTCTTTATAAACCAAGTTGTGCTGCGACATGGAGCCCCGGAAGTCTTAATCACGGACCGCGGAACGGCCTTTACCGCGGAGCTGATGCAAGGAATCTTACGCTACAGCAACACGGATCACCGAAGAACGACGGCGTACCACCCCCAAACGAACGGACTAACGGAACGTCTGAACAAGACGATTGCGGATATGCTGTCCATGTACGTCGACGTTGAACATAAGACTTGGGACGAAGTCCTCCCGTATGTCACGTTTGCGTACAATACAGCGACGCAGGAAACTACGCAGATGACACCGTTCGAGCTTGTCTACGGAAGACGACCGACTACGATGCTCGACGCCATGCTTCCGCATCTAGAAGACGACGACCTCAACGCCGACGTCCAAGGATACCTTCAACGTGCGGAGGAGGCCCGCCAGCTCGCTCGAGTTCGTATAAGGGACCAGCAGCTGGTGGATGCCGGCCGCTACAACCTCCGACGCCGAGACGCCGAGTACCGCCCAGGGGACCGTGTGTGGGTTTGGACTCCCATCCGACGACGCGGACTCAGTGAGAAGCTCCTGCGACGGTATTTCGGACCCTACAAGATTCTACGACGTGTTGGCCAACTTATCTACGAAGTGATCCCCGATGGTGACTCCGGCACATCACGACGACGTACGCGGCCCGAAGTCGTCCACGTGGTTCGCTTAAAACCTTTCTACGGACGATGACGAACTTTTATTTTTATTTTCGGACTGTCGCTTATGTTAGCATCGGGTCGATGCACTCTTAGAGGGGGGGTAATGCCGCGAACCATACATTGGGTTTGTTTATTTGTGTTTTGCTTTTACCGCCCGGCTGCGCCGGTCTGTGTTATCTCCGTGCCAAGGGAAGCGCGTGTTCCATTCCTTCTTTCTGTGCCGCATGTGTTATCTGTTGTGATAGGGAGAGCATTCCGATTTACGTGAACAGCCCGGAATAATCTTCTTGCATCTACAATGTTCTCGATGCGAATCGATGGTTCCAGAACCACGCGCGCCGAAAGATAAAAAGCCTGCAGAGCAGACGCCGGGGCATTCGATTCGACGACACTCGCCTGTGCAAGTCACTTTGTTGACCGCTGCTTCGCCGCCTCTGTATTCTTTTGAGTTGTTAGGGGAGCACAAGTTCGCTCCAATAAACGTGTTTCTCATTCAACACAACTGCATCGTCCTTGTCTTCGTGACAATATTGAGTAATGCCTAATTCTTTGGGCGCTTGTTTATTGACTGAACCGTAGCACGTACCAGGGCAACGTTTCGAAGCATTGGGAAAAATATTAAAACGAATGCACGCCATGGTTATTTCAGTAACAATTAATTAGCGATCATGGAGTCGATGCAGATTCATCGTCGGATCTTCATTACGCGAGTAAAAATTTGGCAAAAACATTAGCAGCCATTCCACTCGGCCAAGGTGGATGACTACTACTGAAGCTGTATAAAGTACACATCCCAGACATGGTTGGACAATGTACAGCAATTTACTTATCATTTTGTAATGGTAGTGGCCATGGTTTTGTGATTGCTGAGCGAAACTTGGAAGGGCTACAGCCATAGGCTAGCTATTCTAGCAGACAAACATTGGACTGTCCGT
The DNA here is from genome assembly GCF_048455015.1 of Haemaphysalis longicornis. Classification (NCBI taxonomy): domain Eukaryota; kingdom Metazoa; phylum Arthropoda; class Arachnida; order Ixodida; family Ixodidae; genus Haemaphysalis; species Haemaphysalis longicornis. Next base: position 57,050,535 of record NW_027526385.1, on the reverse strand, counting down.
TTCCCTACACCACAAGCCCAAGCATTGATAGCAGACGGCTGTTTAACAACTTTTGAAACTACCCGTGAAAAGGAACGAAATTCGCCATATGATATATTTGTCTCAGCTGCCGAATGCAAGATAATTGTTTCGGGGTAAATCTTAATAAAACAAGAGTTACAGCCGTTTTCTGCTCGCCTCTATCGTGAATGTTCATTCGCAATAAAGTTGGCTTTACCGCACAAGCAGATGTTGCAGACGCAGAACAAGAATAAACGGAACGCTAGCTGCAGCGTACGTTCCGCACTCAGACCACTTCACCATGCTTGTTAAGTAATACCAGAGAATGAAATGCTTTATCGACGCGTTCGGGGAATGTCTCGTGCTGAGCCCAAGTCCCGAGCTCCTTCCGTGAAGAATATACCCACGTGGTCGGCATCAAAATCACAGGCCGTTTGAGACATGATACGAACGCCCGAAGCTCTCTGCAGTAAAAAAAATTGAGAGAGCCAAGGCTATTTATTGGTGCCTTCTCCCTCAAAAAAAAAAAAGCGAGTGATTTTCTTTTTTTGTCGGACCGGAAAACTACGCCGAAACTTCGTTACATAGAGCTTCGCCGTAAAAGAAGAGCTCCCTCATAACACACCTGCATTTTGCTAACGCATTCGACACAGGTCGACGAAGAGCAGATTTTCCGATCGTGTTTCCGGAAGTAATCCACATCGCCGCAGTATGATTTCTCTTTCACGTTTATTTTCTCACTCAGCTTCGGTTGGTTTAGACTCCGGTCGAATGATGCCCCCCACAACAAAACAAAGGGTTCCTGGCTTACCCTGGCTGGCTTTGAAACAAAATCAATTTTGAGTCATTTGCAGTGTGGAAAACGTCGGACAACTGAAAAAAAAAAGTTAAAAAAAAGAGGACACAACCCGATTGGGACGTGACCCAGTTTTTTTCCCATCCGTCGTATTTCCGCGTTACCAGTGCCGTCACTACGGCAAGAACAAATAAAACAGGGATAACAGGTACTAATAAATCGACGTTGGCCAAATAAATGTGAGGTATTTTGAACTGAAAGGCGCCAATTGCGAATGCTCATTTTGCCAATGAGTACCATTTTTAATGTGGCTCTATTCGAAGCCATCTTCTCGCGGATATTTAATCCAATCCTTGACGCCTCTATTTCAGTGTAAACTCAATAACGCAGCATACGTCCGCAATTTGACACATTTAAACCTTACCAGTTCATCCAACATCACTAAGCGTCACCAAGCATCATTATAACACAGAAGTATGATTTTTAGGCTCTTAAATAAGCAAATGGTGCTTAGATGTTCTCTTGTTTTTTTTTTTAAGGGTGTCGAATGTGTTCTGCTTTGAGGGAGTTTTCGTTTAGGCAATCTTGCATGAAGGTCTATTTTATTGTTTTCAGCAGGTCTGCACAATTTGACGATGCACCTATAAAAAGCGTTCTGTTATAAGGCCAAGATGACCGACTCATTTTCCCAATTTGACGACGGCATTTTTCCAACGGGAAATCGCAGAATCTCTCGCGTCTCGCTAAACATTATACGCATTAAAGTAATCGCCAAAAATCACGGTCTAAATCCGCTAAAAACATGAACACTTGCCCGAAAAACTCACATTGTGGCCTCAGCGTTGCGCGGCAGGTCCCAGGTAGAGTTCCCGCGCTCTGAAAAACAAAGCAGCAATTTCATTAAGAAAAAACGCATGCTGGTCTCATTTATACAACGACTTTCTTGGTTTCGTATCAAGCATACAGTAGGCGAAATACCACACACTCAAACATTTTCGCGCATTTAGCGAATTTAAACAAACAGTTCAATCTCAATTGCATTTAAAAATTTCGAATTTCCACAATATCACAATCGTTTGGTGCCCTTCTAGGGAAAATTACGAAATAACGTTCATTATAAACTCCACAGGCGCGCTCGTGCACAGGCAAGGCAACATCTTTTCAGGCCTTATCGGCCTTCGCTCAAAGGCCGTAAACATCGCTTCGTATCCCCCGAGAACAACAAAGGAAGAGCGGCGGTACAAGACAAAAAATGTGGTTGTTCCCTCTTCCATAGGAACCGGTAAAACGCGAAAGTGAAATATGCCTTCACAGGAGCTGTTGAATGTTCATTGTGCATCGATATGAACTTGCACGTCGCTATTTATATTTCGTCGGTATGGTACTGTTAGACGCATCAAAGTTAGACACTGGATTGCACGCGTAGGAGCATTGCGTAAATCCGACAGAAACCAGAGGCGCTCGCAAAGCGTCCGTGCAAACGAAACCAAATGGGTTGTCAGCGAACCGTTTGGTGAACACACGGTCAGCTGCAACGAAAGGAGCAGCTAACGGTGTCACGAGCGCGACATCCGCAAGTCGGTTCTCCGCAGGTTACGCTGCGCGTCCCCCGTACACGTAGGCGCTGGCATCGAGGCGCCAACTGTCGGCGCTAATTAACGACATGATGCACTACCCTCTCCTAGATGGCAGCACCATCTGAAATGAAGGCTATAAGGCGCGTTTGTAGTCCTATTCACGCGTCTGTTCATAGCGCAGTCGGGAACGCGTTCCGTACCTCCCGTTGCGGCGAAAGAGTTCGTGGCTCGAATTGCGGGCGGTGTAAGTTTGCGGGCGGTGTAACTTCTGTGACGGATATGAAGACAGTTAGATCTTGTTGGAACCCGGCAAGAAACACTTTGTGTGAAAAAAACATTCTCAGTGATTCAGCGAGGGGCGCAGCCCATGAAGAGCTAGCGCGCTTGTTTTCGCCTTACTTTGTCGAGCGGAAATATGTAATCCGCCTGGCGTGCTTCCAAGTAATCCAACCGCATTCCGCTCGCTTGTGTGCTCCTGTTGGTATCGTTCTCGCCAACGCGCTTTCCGCTCATCGTTTCCAGGAAATTCCAGTGCGCTCGTTTCAACGGCATGAGACGTCGAAATAACCCACAGTCCGTGGAAGAGCCATCGCGATCGCGTTTGTTTTTGCGGTCGTACGAAAGGCTCGGTGATTTCAAGGGCAGAACAAGGAGGCCGCTAGGTTTTTTCTCAAATGCCGAATATAAAGTTTCCCTTAAATTAGATTAAATTCAGTGAGTAATACTACTTAATGTAGGGGAAAAATGTCCGGTGCGCCAGTGGTTTAGTATAATTGTCGTACGGAAGGCTCGGTTATTTCAAGGCGAAAACAAGGAGGTGGTTAGGTTTTTGTACCAATGCCGTGAAAAATTATCCGTTAAACTAGATGAAATACAGTGAGTAATACTACCTAATCTAAGTAAAAATTATCCGGTTCACCAGAAATTTAGTATGATCAAGTATTTACCCCGTAAAACCAAGTCTTATGAAAAAATTATCCAGTATTGCCCAAAAATTGAATGCCGAATAGGTATTAAAGCCACTGAGCTGGAGACCTCCTAAATGGACCCTGCAACACTCTTTTCAACGTTTTTTTTAAATCCTTAATACTTTCATAGCGTAGTCCACAAACAGAACCAGTACTTAGAATAAGGGGTTACAAAGTAACTCAGCCACACATTTTTCCTCCATGCCCATCAGATAACTGAGAAATTTGCTCAAAAGATTTTTCTTGCTTTCCCGGTTTTGGTGTTCCTCGAGCGCCCGAATAAAGTCAATACAGCAGTGTAGCGGCGATTAGTCGTTTTTTTTTTTAGTTGCAGCAATGAACGCATTCGATAGCCACTTTAAAATAAGCCACGAAAGAAAAGCAGAAGTGGAAGTTGGATCCGCTCCGACGAGCAAATCGCGCAGTTCCGCTCAGTGCTGGCGATAACTACTATAGATTTAGCAGTGCTTCCAGACGTGAAGAAAATAGGGAAAGCGCTTATCGGGAAGTCTACGGAGTCCATTTAAGCCAAATAATTCCCCTACTTCTCTCGTTTTGTTTTGCAGTTCAAGATCATCCCAGAATTGCATGACCTGGTGCGGAGGTACGAGCCTGACCTAATCTGGGCTGACGGCGACTGGGAGGCTCCGGACTCGTATTGGCAAAGCACCCAGTTCCTTGCCTGGCTTTACACAAACAGGTGAGGGAGGTGGTCGAAACGCGGAAACGTAGAACGGGGAGGCGTTTTTCGCGATAAATAGGAATGGTACACCCATCGACACAAGCAAATGTGTGAAGTTTAAGGAGGCCAGGCTTCACCATACAACGAGAAATTAAACAGTTAAACAAACATCGTCCACAGCGCTAAGTAAACTTTGATTGAGTTTTGTTTAGGCTTCGCCATCATCATTGTCATCATCGTCGTCGTCGTCATCATCCTGTCTACGCCCCCTGCAGGACAAAGGCCTCTCCCGTAAATCTCCAATTATACCAGTCTTCTGCTAACTGCGACCAATTCATCCCCGCAAACTTGTTGATCTCATCTGTCCCCCTAACTTTCTGCCGCCCCCTGCCACGCTTGCCTTCTATAGGGATCCACTCTGTTACCCTTAATTACCACCGGTCATCTGTTGCCTTCGCATTACATGCCCTGCCCGTGCCCATTTCTTCTTAATTTCTACAAATATGTTCTTAACATGCGTTTGTTCCCGACCCAATCCGCTCTCTTCTTGTCCCTTAACTTTACACCTATCATCTCCCGTTCCATTTCTGACTGAGTCGTGCTCAATTTAAGGTGAACCCTTTCACTGAGCCTCCAAGTTTCTGTGGACTACTGACAGTAAGCTTATCCGCCTGTAATTTTTCAAGTCCGTCATGTCACCTTTCTTACGGCATAGGATTATGTTCACGTTCTTCGAAGATTCCAGTACACTCGCGGTCATTAGGTATTACGTACACAGGTTTTTCAGTTTTTCCAGAACGATTTGTCCGCCAGCCTTCAAGAGGTCTTCTGTTATCTGATCCTCACTAGGTGCTTTGCCCCCTTGCATTTCTTTCAAAGCCTTCTTTACTTCTTCTGTCGTTACTGGTGGGATGTATTCTTCAGTGATATGCTTCTTAAGTTTCTTCCGAAAACATCTTAAGTGATATGAATAATTGAGATCCCTCGAGTATCATGCTAGGTTTTCCACAAGAAAAAAAAGGCTATGGTTGGACGCGGTTAACACAAGTTTTTGAGCACCATTGCAACACAAAACAAAACACAGATGCTGCTGGCACAGTCGGCGATGGAGGCGTGAACGCGTAGTGACCTTGAGTGCAGCCAGCCCTCCTTGTGGCCCTCCTTGTGTCATTTTCTGGTGGCACATGGCCTTACTCTTTCCCCGTCATCCCCCTTTACGCAACCCTCCCCATGGAACGAACGCGCGATTGGACGCTTTCACTACGCAACCATTCAAGGCGTTGACCTGACCTCGGCTGAGCTTGAAGGTCAAATGGACGCTACGAGGCGTTTTCTGGGTTGGTACCTGAACCATAGAGCTCTCGCTCTAACATTCCAGGAGCACATTACTCAATCCTTTTTTTTAAATTTTATGAGTGGAATCTCTCGTATCTTAAGTGTTCTGTGCGAACAGTCGGGGCAATATATTTCTTTGGACATGATCTTTTGGCGTGGGTTACGTTGCTTCTCAAGAAGATATCTTTTCGACATTTTTATGACCGAAATATTTGAATACGTGCTTCTTCCTCCTTCTCAATCAGCTGTGCGCATTATCCAAAACGATTGTCTGTAATTCCTTTCAGTTAGTTACATTACAATTAGTTGATGACCGTGACTTCTGCGCACATGGTCAGTTCGCTTGTCCTACCCAATGCACCAATGAGTTCAGCTGCTGGGAGGTTAAAAGCGATTTCATGCGGGCCAGTTGGCGCGTAACGCTGAATCATGAAAACAGCGCACAAGCAGGTTCAACCCTGCTATCCTGAATTCCTCCTCCAATCGAACCTCCGGTCGAGGATATCCTGAAAGCAATTTTGCATGTAAAGGCATTGCGGTATCATCCGCTCAGCCGAGAGGATTGCACATATGTCGTGGAGGACTCAGAATACGGCCATAAGAAGCACGAGACACTACGCAGCGGTGACGGCCAATTGATAGTTTTTTGCAGAAAAAAGAGGGGGGTTTAAATACAGGCATACCAGATAACAGATAAAGACGGGCCAAATAAACAACTGAGTGTCATTCCACTCTGTGAAGGTGGGTGACCAGAGGATCTGGTTGTGGCTTATTTATTTATCTATGCAACGCATAAGCAGTGCTAGGTGCGTCTCTCAGTTTTTCTTGCTTATCGTGCAGCTCTGTGGCCGAGACGGTCGTGGCGAACGACCGCTGGGGCAAGGGCCTCTGGTGCAAGCACGGAGACTTCAGGAACTGCAAGGATGGCCACAACCCGAGTGAGCGAGCTGCTCCGCGGCTATTTGAGCACGTATGACTGCACACCGACAAGAAAATTGAGCGCATCCTGGCCCGTTTTGCCGTATACGCATGCGCCGCCTTGATGAAGTGCACACAGGGTAGTGTAAGCATGCGAGCTGAACAGTGAAGGTAATCCTGCCTACGGGGGGTTTGGGCAACAGCCTCGTCAAAAAATTCCCGCAGAGACAATGCAAACACGGGCTTTACTTAGGCAGCGCCAAAATAACACAAAAGCGGGGTACTTGACCACAAACAACGGCCAAGGGTGCGTGACCAGCGAACAGCATGGCTTGACGAACAGTCGTTCGCTTGCTGTCGGGTCCATGGGTGCTGGTGGCGGCTGGGCCTTGCTCGCTGGCGACTGCCTCGCTGACCGCCCACTGAGAGGAACCACGGTTGCGCTTTTGTAGCGTTATAGTGCCTATAATATGCTCGTCCAACCTAACTGCCACGCCCCTTCTACAATCAGGCCATTTCTTATGTCCACCGATGAATGGCGTCCGGGGCTGGTGCGCGGTGGTTTTAAGCGCAGAGCACTTTAGGGGCTCGCCTTGTCGTCGTAGCTCGCTCGCTGGACCCAAGTAGAGCCACACGTCGTTCCGTCGTAGCGGCTGTCGTCGCGGAGTAACCCAGAGGCTTCGAAAGCCAAGCGGTTTATATAGTCATAAACTTTCGAAACTCGTGAACCGCTGGCGTTTCTCATACATCTCCCCGTTGTTTAGCCCAAAGAAAACTGCAGGTACATTTGAGGCAAAATATACGCAATTAACCGGCAGCGCCCGCGTTCATTTAGTCAGGAAAGCTCGTTGGCTTGGTTTTTGCGATAGTAAGCGAAAAAAAGTGGCAGTGCAACGCCGGCACGTGCGGGAGGAAAAGCAAGCACAAAAAAAACAGAACTCCAGCTGGCGCAGTTTCAGGCAGGGAGCGTGCGAGCACTGCGAAGGCGGGAAGTTTGAATTGCATTGGGTGGTCGGATAACGGCGCTACAGCCCATTATGGCGAACCACTGCTCTGCACTTCCGACTGCTTTCCCATTGAGTGGAAGGCAAGCCTTTTTAAATGCTTGGACGGGTGAACGCGAGCGTTCACAAGGGAGAACCCTTACAAAAGGGGAAATCTTACACAGCCCTCTAGTAAAGCGCCACTCACTATCTTGCAGCGCAACTAAGTCATTAGTCTCGGTAGTGCCGGCAATCAGTAAAACAGCGTATATATTATTGTCCGAGGATGCAAGTTGAAATGTTCCTGCGAGTCATTGCATATAGTAAGGCCGTATTATATCTAACCTGAATGAAGAGATGAATTAAATAATTGAACAGTGAGATGCGGGGATCGTCACTGAGTGTGAATTGTCACTCGGTGCGTATTGCCGCTCGGTGCGAATTGCCTCTGGCTCATTTTGTCCCCGAACCACTCGATACGTTTAACTTGTACGCAGTTGCAATTCCGAATAGTTTACCTGCATTCGGCAATGTGGCAAACAGTGAGCGAAACCCAAGACGGGCTTCCTATTATTCCAAGCCTTCACAGTTGTGTCCCAATCGTTCAAAGTCCTCCCCTTTTTCTGCTTTTGCTGGCTCCGCGTCTTTTTTTTTTCTTTCTATCAGGAGTGGAAGCTTCAAGTAGGAGGGATTTCTTTGGTGGTTGCCGCGGAGGAAGGGAGGAGAAGATTGGATGGGCTGTCCTAAACCGACATCGATTTCCACCATTCCCTTCGAGTCACCAGTAAAGCGATTTGGCGTGGCCAGCAGAGCGGGACACACCCGTAGAAGCTTTTTGGGCACAGAGGCCGAACTCGAAAGCAAATTGCCTGCACACTCTAAGCCTGCTCTTTTAGGCGTCAAGTGCCGTTTCTTATCCCCTAGTACTTTGCTTTCCTTTTTGTGTTGCGCTGACTCATACCCTAGATTGTATATTTCTTATCCTCTTTAGGCCTTGTATATTAGGCCTTGTATTAAGCCTTGTATATTATTTTTAATGATCATAGTTTTTCCAGTTCGTGCATTTCCGTGACTGGTTATTCATTTGGTAGTGTCTATTATCACTGCAACCGTGAGAATTACCGTCAGAAATTTATCACGGCAGTCGCCTCTCATTAGCTAAGCACGCTACCCAGAGATTCTATGGGATAAATATTCCCTAAAAAGCCGTGTTTGTAGTTGTTTTGTCGTGGGTGTCTGTGTGTCAAAGGAAGGCAATAAAAAAAGCCCCTGTAGCGCTGCGGTATAGTACTGGCTTTTAAACGAGAAACTAGGCTCAGGTTCGAGTCCGACATTGCGAGTTTGTGTTTTTTTTTGGGGGGGGGGGGCTTTCGGACTTTTTCGGTAATTGCAATTTTGTTAATGCTTCTTTTTGCTCTAGTGTTAACAATATCAGCAGATCGACGCACAGGGCTTCTAGAATGGGTTGGATTCCGTTTAATATAGGCTGTGTTCTGTGTCGTTCGGCTGGGTTAGATTAGAACTGTTGCACTTGGGCTTGATTTGGGCAGGTTATGATGTGTTCGCTTAGGTTACGTTAGGTTCGGCGAGCTTATGTTACGTTAGGTTACATTGGGACGTAATATTATTCAGCGAATTTTAGGCCAGTCAGCTTTTATAGAAACTGCCGTAAGATGCTTCCTGGGGTAATTCTCACGGCTGCCGTGAGATTAGACGCAGCCTATTCAGTTGTCACATTGTAGATGTTACTTCCCCCCATGGGCATCGGCAGGGGCGTGCAAAAGGAGCACTTTCCCCCGTCAAGCCACACCAGCATTTGCCCCCTCCTCTGAGCCCTCTCCCTCTCCTCTGCAATTTAACGGGCTTGCCCCCCTCAAAAACTCCTGGTGACGCCCGTGCTTCCACCCCCCCCCCCATCTAATACCCTCCTGCGAGAGGGCTTCTAGGGGATTTTTTAGGGGAATAAAAAACATAACATAGCAAAACTTTATTACCGAAGGGACACGTCGGTCAGCTTTGGGAATAAAGGAAGAGGGGGAGGGGTAAATATTTCTTAAATAAATGAATGAATAAATAAATAAATAAATAAATAAATAAATAAATAAATAAATACCACTGCTTTCGAAGACGTGATGCACACGGTGTGCTCTTTTTCAATGCGTACGCCTTCGAATGTCGACTGGTGAGGAAAGCCGCCTCTGAATCTGTATTAATTGTGCGTCAGTTTCTGCGCATCAGGAAATGCTGTGAATAAATGGCCGTAGTGTCTCCATAGTTTGCGACAAGGCCACTTGTATCGCCTCCAAAGGTGTCTTTCTAGCAATCCATTCGTGGTAGTAGTGAAGCCGACCCTACTTGAGCTTCGTGTACAGCACTCTTTTGGATTCATGGGGGGTGTTTGTGGATACTGATTACAAGGCGCTAGAGCCTTCATCGTTTTGTATCAAACTTGTTATATAGCTCCTAGAATTGTCTTCCCAGCAAATCCTTGGTGTAGAGTAGAGAAAGTCATTTTGAAGGGACTCGTCATACAGCTCTCCATGCGGTGATATGAAGGCGCTTAATAAAAGGCGCAGGGACTTTCTACTTTGGTATTAGACTGCTTATAAGGCGGCTCCAAAAATGCATTCCAAGCAGTGCATTTTCCTATAGTAGTGCAGTAGACTTTACAGTCGGCTTTACAGCCTCAGGCCGGCTTCAGACTGTTGCCGCAACTGTCGTAATAAGTTTAAAGCATGACGTCATTTCACGTCTCAGCCAACCGAACTGCGTGACGCGCTGTTTTTTTTTTTTTTTTTTACGTCCATAAATTACGATACGTCTTTTGCGTCGGAAGTATGAACATACTATATCCTTATAGTCGGCTTGACAGACTTGCCGAAGTTATTCCGCAACGCCTTTTGGGAAGTTACCGAAATTCTTTTCCTGCACATAATTTTTTCAGGTTTCGCTTTCAGTTGTGATTCAATTGTGATTTGGGCGGAGGGGGGGGGGGGTGCAGCACGTTTCGAACGAGCCATTTCTAAATGACTTTTCCGGAGACATCGGGGAATACGGAAAAGCTGAAATCGGGATTAAAAAGAATAAAAAGCAGACCGACATTGTGCTTACGTTCACCAGTCCAGAGATCACTTAGGAATTACTCTGTTTAGAAATTCTGCAGAAATTCAGGGAATTGTCTAGTAATGCGTAGCATTTTTATGCCGCTTGTCTTGAGTGTGATTTTTTTTCAGCCAGTTTTTTTGTTTTTTTCTAAATCCTGTCGACCAATTATCGCCATTTGCGCTATATATGACTTTCGTGATATCGGCAATATTGTGGAAGTGCAGGGCGTTACACGGTTAGCCATTTCCCGTAAATTTTACCTTTTTTTTCTTTAATTCCGTGCTTCAAGTTATCTCCATTTACGCCATTATAGCGATTGCAGGTGGAACTTCCGCGATATCTGAATTTTTGTGGAAATGCAGGGTATTTCACGGTCCTGGCAGTGGGGGTACTCGGCAAAGAATGCTACCCATTATTAGGTACCGCCATTTTTTTGGTCCCCCCCCCCCCCCCCGCCCCCTTAAAGCCGGCAGATACCCGCGTGAGCACTGGCGGAGTCCGGTTAAAAAAACTCCCTAACGCTAAACAATTGTTTCCACAGGCGCAACAACAACGCGCTGACAAAGCGTGGCGCGTGGCTACCGGCTTGGTGGTGCCATCTGCAGCATGCAGCGCTAAGCTTTTCCGCTTTGACTGACACGCCAAACACGGGGGGCGCTGCTGTGACTCGGAGCGAATTGTGAAACTGGGGTTGTGTCCTGAATTTTGTCCGTTTCATCGCCTTTTTCATAGTGCCCGGTTTGAGCGACACCTGACTGGCTCATGGCCGACGACATGCTGTGATGTCAAACAAGCAGAGCGAGTCATTGGTTTGCATGCATCAGATCAGATACACCCCAAACAGAAATACGCGGACATTCTATGAGGGAGAGTTGAGTCGAGGAAAACGTTTTTTTTTTCTTCGGCTCAACCAGTTTATGCATAAGAAGGTCGTCGGGACGAATCCATTCGACCCGTAAACCGGCGGGGGGTTGACTCGCTCGTCGGGCTGGTCGGCGGGCCGTGAGGAGGAGCTGAATTGCTCCTTTTCCGGGAATTCCTCCGGTCCCCTCACCTCTATTCACCCCGAGCGCGAACACAGTCGGCCCCTGGCGGCGGCGGGACGAACCGCTCCTAGTGTGGATGGCGCTCTCGCGTCGTCTGCTTTTTCACGTTGCGTGCGGCGCAAGACGCGTGCTGCACACGACAAAACAACCAATATGTGTGCTCGTTTGGCAGTAAGCAATGACATAGTAACCTCTTTGTGCTCGTTTCCTCTAGAAACGCAATAATCAGCGGCCATTGCGGGTTAATGTGCTGGTTTAATTCCACGAAACATCTTCGCTGTCGTCACCGCTTGAGTGTGAAACGTGTTATAAACATTGCTTCCACACATTGCACTTGTCTTATTGTTGAGTGCAGTCGTCTGCCGTTTCGGGAACGTCGAAGGGTGCTTTTTGAAGGTGGCGTGGCGATTATTTAAAAGATAAAAGTTTATTACGCGAAACGGGTAAGAAGCGACAAGACCTGTGCATACGCGTGCAAATTCCACACCCTTGTAAATTGCACTGTGCCCTTATAGAAAGAAGAAACAAACAAAAACATTTACAGTGCACACGACCCGTGCGCTATCGCCCATACATTACCGGACACGTATTTTACACCCGCAAGCGTCTGTGTGATCGTGTCCTTCCCGTACCTTTTCTAAAATAAATACCATTTTTGGACAGTCATTGGTTATACTCAGGAGGAGGAATAAACATTTATTCAACTGTATCGAGTTGCTATTTTACGTATTATTTAAAATACGTTTCTATGGATGCGCAAGAGTATTTAGGGGGAATGTTTCGGTAAAATTAAGCAGTTGTGAGTTTGCGTCAGTCATGTGGCATTTTGTGTGTCATTTTCATATATATCATTTTCAACTCCGACATGAATCCCCTTGTCCAGAAACGTGTCTCACTCCGCATAACCAAATACCTAATTTGGTCACGTCTTACCCAAGTAGCACCAAAACATTAGAAGAACGTATTTCTTTTGTTTGGTGCTAACGTTAGAGTAATGTTCTTAATGTCATTTTTTTGAAATGTTTAACTAATGTTATCAAAAACGTTACAGTAATGTTTTGTCAAACATTATTTAAACGTCCACAAAACATTTTTACAACATATTATTAATGTTAATGTTACATTTCCCTAACGTTGCAGCGAACAAGCTAATAACGTTCAAAAAACGTTTAAAAACAATGTAAAACGTTACATCACATTTCGCCAAACGTTATGCGAACAGTAAGAAAGCATTTCTACAACATATAAATACTTTTGGAGTTACGTTTACCTAACGTTGCAGAAGCACCCTACAAAAACATTTTAAGAACAACTAAAAAACGTTACAGTAACGTTTCGTCAAACATTATTGGAACTGTGAGGAAGCATTTCGACAACATAGTAATTATGTTGGATTTACATTTACTTAACGTTGCAGAAAACACGCTTGAAACGATCTTTTAACGTTGCAAAACCTTTTCAGAATGTGGACCAGGAACGTTACAGTGACGTTTTGCCAAACGTGTGGAATGTGTATCGTGGAGCATTGTTTCTGTTATCCACGTTTGCCGGTTACGATATATTTTAAAGCATTTTCAAAATAACAAGGAAAAGTGAAATTTCAAATAAAATTTTATTTTATTTTTGCATGGTTACAACATTTTTTTTTATTTACATTCCATTGCTGCTGCTGTGCAGGAGAGGAGGCTCCATCCAGGGGCTGGCTGCGTCTGTGTGGAAAAAGCAAACAATTCCTACTTCAGTACGCTGCGGCAGTAGGCGGTTTTTGCGCGAAAAAGTAGTCGCCGCCTAAGGATTTGTTTAGTTAACGAGCGCACACACGCACACACACGCACATGCACACACGCACGCACTAAAAGGAGAGTAACTGAACAAGCAGCTACGCAGCAACTCGTGCTAACCATATGACCAGAAGAAAGCAAGCGCACAAAATTTTGGGTCACCTGACTCCCAACTTGAATCTCCCGAGTCGCGAGTCCCGAGTCCCGAGGTTAGTGACTATTCGTCAAAGTCGCTCGCTAGCGGAGTGTTGTGTCTTCTGCATGGTTCATGTATTTTTATTAGGCAGAGATTAGGATGAAAATCATTTAAATATAAATGCACTATTAAATTTTGAGAATATTAGTTTATTGCTTACCTTGTGGGTTCCTGTAAGCCCAATATTCGCAAAGTGGATCCAGTCACCAATGATGTGGCCCGTTATCGACTGTGACTGCTGTGACCTGCGTCACACCAGCAGCAGCTGGAAAGCATAGGGCGCGACTAGTTATGGGCTGCATAGCAGTTCATAAATTGAACTACTAAAACAAATCAAAATACGCTCTCAGAAATTTTCTACACTCTCCAAATACTATTCGGGAACGGATACTAACCTCTCGGACCTTTTTCTTCTTTTCTTCCTGTCCAACTGTATATTGGCGGTGAGATCTTTGAGTGGCGCCCCCTGGCTCTGACGTCGGCTTAGGGATTCGCGCCGCTGTCGTCTGCTACACTCCGCTTGTGAGGGGCAACAGTGCCTGGGCTAGAAATCGCCCGCTTCGTTGCTGTAGTGCCTTAAAAAGCGTATTTCTAGCGACTCAGTTATTTTGCCAGCTTCTGACGCATCTGAATAATTTGAAGCTGTATCCCCACACGTTTGCAACACACGAAGAGATAGAGAACAACTTTCTTCAGAGTATCGGTCAGAAGATCGTGTGTAACTCGTCCTTTCTTGCTTATTCGCTAGGATCAGCGATAAGAGCTTCTCGATAAGTATTGAAAATGCGTAGGCTTCCCTGCAGTATTTTTGAGATGCTCCTATGAAGACTCAACAGTCTAATACTACGTACCAAGCAGCGGCCTCTACACGCTCATCGCACAGCAGGAAATGAAGCGGCTTTCTTCTGTTTCTTTCGTTGTTGTCTTGTATCGGATTAATGTTTCTTGCTTTTTTTTTCTGCCCAACGCATTAATTTTCCTGCGCCGTCACCAACTTCTTATTAGGAGGTTTCGGGATGTTTGGGAGCCTCACAAAGGTCGTGTGGATATTTCCTTCATTTTGTATGGCATACATTCCCGTCTTCACAAATTGGCTTTCATTACGGCTGCCTGCAAGAAGGTGCATATCCGCAGCGTGCTTTGTTTATTCACATGCAAATACAATGAGAAGGTTTGCGCTACGCCACCGCGATCGCGCTCTAAACAACGTGGTCCACAGTACTCGAAGGCAGCTTTTGTGCTCCGAATTTCTATCGTAATTATATGGTTAGCATAACGAACTGACTCTCAACTCGAACAATGATGACATGATTACGGTGTTGAAGGCATGATATACTCGCTAACTAACGTAATAAATAGTATACCTGCATATATTACAAGACTCGAAACCGAAGAAGAATTCCAAGTAGCTCTTTATTGCTTTTCAACCCTTCCAGGCGCGAAGAACAAATCCTATTCTACTCAAGATGGTGTTCTATGATTTGAAGAAAATTACTTTTACTCTCTTGTCCTGGACTGAGGACCCGGCCCACTAACCAGATCGATTTAATTGTTAAACAAAGTTTTCCCCTCCTCCCCTTACTCCTCCTCCTCCTCTTGAGTGCAGTTTTCCTATAATGCATATCCGAATATCGGGAAGATATGGCTGTGCAAAATGTTCCGAAATATCCCTCCAGGTCTTAACAAACATATATGTGTTACTATAAATTTAACGAAGACGTGACTCGTTTTGCTCAATAAACTTCCATACTGGTTAGATGCTTGGTATAGAATCAGCACGCACGTATATACACACTGGGTTATTTGGAACTCAACCTACAGTTTTTGCAGTCTATAGTACATGTCGGCAAACTTTCATGCCGTGACAACGTAAAGTGATGTGACAAAACGCGTTCGAGCATTCGGCAAGGTTGCAAAAACTGTTTTACCTTACATATGATTACCGGGAATCGTGATGCCTTCTGCCAAAGCCGACAGCCCTGAAGGCCTAGAATTTGTTTTGGTCTTCCATTTTCGCTGTTGTCGGTTATCAGCAGCTGACTGTTCCTTTTATTCGAATGCTTACATGAGATGCTGACGCCTAGCTCCGACTCTTCGTGCTCCGCACAGGACCGGCTTCGCAAGGAATGGGGTGGCGCCGGCAATGTTTCTCACGTAGCGGTATCCAAAACTATACTTTAATTGGCACCATGAGCTAGTGTATGCGATTTTAAGCCGATTATTATGATAAAAAGTTACCCACATGCCAATTCTGGTGCGGACAAGCATCAGACGTTGACCGAGCGCAAAAAAACAGCAGGGAGAGCGATCCTGAGTGAAGCAGACGACAAATGCGAGAATCCCTAAGCTGACGTCACAGAGGCGCGCTTCGCAGCGCCGCCTGTGTTCGCGCTCACCGCCAATAGATGACCGCTACCTCAATCGAAACAATCCATCTGAAAATTCGCTTGGTTGTAGAAGCGACGTTTGCTCCTCCAGTCCGGCAGATCTTTCACCTAAAAAAGAACACAAAGTGCTACAGAGGTATTACAGATGGTTCACACAAAAGAAACACTCATTAAACACGAATGTGTATAATGGTCCAAGTTTACTTACGTAATAAAGGGAACCAAAGTGGGAACTCATAAACGAACAACTTCGATCCTAGTCTTTCTCAGCACTGAAAAGAGTTGTGTGACATGTTTAATACATGCTTGGAACAGGCTAGGCGAAGAAAGGAGGAAGAATTTGAGCATTTTACAACCCTGGGCATTCTTCTTTTTTTTTTCTGTTTTTCAGTCAAAGCCATGCGTATCATTGCAGCCACTAAATTTGTTAGCGTTCACTTGAACCATGGTTTTTGTTTTTTCACGCTCGGCGTTGTTACCTCGTCATATGAAACGCACCCTGTTATTCATCACTGCTGAGCATTTACAGGATTTTTAAAAAGTTGGGAAGAGCGCCTGGAACCACGGCTGTAAAAGCCTTTGATTCAAGCTGTTCGAAACCGCACCACCGATGAACAGTACTAGAACCAGCCTTTTTGCTCGAAGCATGTCGGTTTTATTTCGGCGAACGACTGCTGTGTATGATCAATGCGGCCCCAATGAAAGCGTGTTGGTTCCAAACTTCTGATAAAGTACGCGCAGTAGGCAAAATTCTGTATCCAGAGTGACCTCTTTTGGGCGGAACGGTTCCCTTTAGAGGGAGTGGGTGATCGCTAGCATGACCAAGTACCTCTTAACCCCAATTCCCCCTTCGGATCTTTATCGGCTTAGTTGAAAGTGGCACCTGCCCTGGTCATTCCAGCTCCTAGCTGTTGTGCTGTGCGTTATCGATTGAATTCGCTTTTCCATTTTGATTCGCTAAACCCGCTAGCCATTTACACAATATTTACTTACCAGTTTCTATGGTCTCGGGATTGGCACTCATCGTCGATGAACTCCGCGGCTTTCCCGGTTTGAGGGTATCTTGAAAACCATAGCCTGCAATGAAAGTGACTTCGACTCTTTACCAGCTGCTATTTGCCAGCCTTTTGGGGTGCATTTCTCACAACTCAAGAACGCGCTATGCTGCGTTAATGCATTTCAAAAATGTAAGTCGCAAACGAACGCATGTATTCGAACAGCGCACTTTTTCCCACCCTCTGTAACCCCTTCAGCCCTCAAAGTGCCCCTTTCTAACAAAGTTGGCTATATAGTCACGCAGGTTGTCTGGTTGCTTACTCGCCAGCGAAGAAAGCGGCAGTGGTCTCAGGTTTGCAGCTTTTAACAATATATCCCAGAAGTCTGACGAACTTTTTGCGATAGGTACACCGTCATACCGTCTAAGTTAACCAGCGGCAAAATAGGCTACCAAGGGGTGCATTCTGACCTGTTCGTTTGCATTTGTATCGACTACATTCCGAAGTAGCTGCACTGGCTGCACCCCCCCCCCCCCCCTTTTTTTTTTCACGTTAAGGAACCCCGGCGTTCCCAACATAATTATCGCATTGCCAGGCAATTAGGGGCAAATGTAATGCTTTTTTTTTTCAAAATTTCGCACAGCGAACTAACGTGACACGCACATTATTTTGTTTCGCGTGCCCAAGCCGCTACCTCACTTGCCCGGCTGAAGTGAAGATCATTCGAGTGTGGGCGAGGTTAGTTATCCGAATTCACTTTGCTTTGCACAAAGCGCGCAAAAATCGTTTCCATGCAACGAACAAAAATCGTTTCCATGCAACGTACCCGTAACATTGATTCTTCCATCAATACTGCCTACTATATAGTTCAAAGGCCCGTTCACACTTGCGACGATGAGACGCGATTTCGGAAACTTTTGCCGCCCGGCGATCCGTTTTGTCGTTCGGTCTCGGCCAATTTGTCGCCGCGACAGAAATCGCGTTGTTCGTCGCAAGTGTGCACGGGCCTATAAGCAAGAAAATACTCACGAGTTGCTCCTGCACACCTTCCTTGTATGTCGCTTACATTGCCCAAACGCCGCCTCTGGCGCTTCGTTTTGAATATCCAGCGATAAACGGGTCTCGGTTGGACAGACCACGGAGAAAGATATAACACCATCGAACAGGCTACGACTGAACAAGCATGCGCTTGCGCATATACTTACGTCTACAACTGCAGTGATCCAGGTAAACGATCCGGTGTAACGACTGGAGCTGGGTGCGCACGGGGTCGGCAGTGGCGAGAAAAGACCCCTTGAGCCCTTGCCCTTTTTTTCTTTCCCTCTCATATGGGGCGAGAAGGCAGTGGATCTCCAAGCAACTTTCCGCAGCCGCTGTCTGCGGCTGAAACCTGTCTGAATGAACAAAAACCCGTGGGGGGATGCTACACAAAGGAACGTCGCACAATGCGACGGGAAACTTCTCCACCCGCCCTTGGGGACAGCGCCGCGAAGTTCGCCTTTTACATCGCAAAGTGAAGACAGCCTTACCTGCTCGTCTCAACGAACAGAATGAAGAGGACTCGCGAACAAGATTGACGAGACTGATCGTGATGCCTGGATCAAGGAACGCTTCATAACCAAACATGAAATACGAGTGGTGTGGGGAGAAAATTTGTAAAAAACACCAGTGGCATTTTTTTTTGTAAACTAGAACTTAAACGTTTTGATTCACTAGTCAGAAATATCATGCTTCGATGAAAAAAGAATTGTGGGCAACTTAACCAGTCCGGCTGGTGCGTACGGAATAACTGTGTGGTCACATAACTACAAAAAAGGGTTTTTTTTTTCGTACATGTATGCTTTAAACAAGCGAGTTACCCCTGCAGCCTTGAGCACTATTAGCGAACACGATTACGTAATTTCTCGCCTGATCGCCGATAAAGCATGCCTTCGCACATGGAGTCCATCTCCCCCCCCCCCCCCCCCCCTTCTTCCTCCCCCGTTAAACGGCTCCGAAAATTACATAGTCTCACGACTAGAAATAGGATATCATTTCACAGTAAATCACGGAATATTACGCAAATTACGGGATATTACGGCTAGAAACTGCTCTTTCTAATGTTTTCTAAAATGTTTTCTGAGTGAATCTAGAGCAATCTCTCCCCTGCCCGAAGAACCACAACGTAATAGGAAATAAGCCGCAACGAGTAAAATAAATCTGCTTTATAATAGGTGTTGCTTGAAGTGTGTTAAAGAAAAACCTAACAATGGACACAAATCGTAAGATAAACTTTTGAAACGCGGCATTAATATATAATAAAAAAAATTCAGTAAGTGCAGTAAATAGTCATTCACGACATATGATTTACCAAAATCAAAATACAACAATACGTTCAAAGCAAATAAGGCATACAAGAACCAGACCGAAGTAGATGGCTAGTACCAACAAATATATTTTACATGACCTGCTCGAGACAGCTAGCGCACCGCTGGCGTTGTCTTATTACCGCTGTTTCCAGAAAACTGCACGTGCACTGCTTGCGTACTCAAACGCTTCGTCGTCGTTTTCTACCGTCGTTGTCTTCTTCCATCGTGGCACGTTAGGAGCACACTACGAGTAACCATATCTGTTCTTCAAAATGTTTTCGCATCGAAATGCCTTTGAACCGAGAAGTCCGTGCATCGGAAAGCCCGTGCGCCGAAACGTGCTTCACCGAAATGTCCCAGACCCGTCATAACAGTAACAGGGAGTCACTGAGATCGGATGATTCGTTTCAAATTAGCTCGATGGCATAGGCGCCAACAAAGTGGGCGCTGTAAGGCTCGATCCCCCCCCTCTTCCCCCACCCTCCCCATTTTTCGAGGGCTTCGTGTCCTTACGCCGCACACGATGATGGGAAAAATATGGGTACGCAGCTTTTCAACAACTAACGCAACTCAAGGTTTTAAACGAAGTTCGCGTAATTGGAGGCTAAACATTGCGCTTCGGCTGATTATAAGGACTCGAATACTTCCTAATCGTCTTGCCCTTGCCTGTGAGAAGAATTCGGGCTTTGAGTTAGCACAATGTCTGCAAGGCACAAAATGGGAAAAAAGGAGTCATTTCAATTACATTTGAACCAGGATGTAACTAACTTCCATGTGACGAATTCCTGGATTTAACAAAGTTTTTCAAATCCCCATTGGCAGCCTCATTGAAAACGATGCGTTTTCGACCTGACCTCTATATAACGAAGGCATGGCAACAGTTACACCTTCATGTAACGAATTCGCTACGCTGATGAGCCATCGTTTTTTGCACTTTTTCTGAAAAATTGGCTCGAGATATGCACTAATTTAGCGAACATTGCCCGCGCTGCAAACTACCGTGTGTTTCCAATGTGAGTGTGGTGTCGCTTAGGTGCTAGGCCCAACTGTCGGTGAGTATATTCGCGCGTCTCCACTGATTTCTGAGGTGTAGGTTCATTGGTGATGAGTTCTGCTACTAGAAAACAAAAAGATTTGTCTTTTCAAGACAAGCTCGCAATTTCAGGTGCCGTCTCCGCAGGCAAGTAGGATCAACGTTGTCGTTCGGTACAACATCCCAGCTAGCACCTTCTCAAAAAGTTTGAGTGCACAATTAAATAGCATCAAGTTCGCGAAAGGGCGCCCTTTCAGCACACGTTTGCTCCTTGAAACTGGTTAAAGCAGCGAAGAGTGTCAAAAGGCAAAATTGATAGTTACGTTACGCTTGCGAATACAGGGGTATATATAAGTGACCTTGATTCTTTGGACTGCCGTGTACTGAAAAACTTCGTGGAAAAGCAGAAGCCGCAAATAGAGCACTTTTTTCACTCTGAAATAAATTCTTGAAGGGAGAGTTCACTGTCCCTGATGTCAAGTATTCTGATTTAGTTTCGGCTTCATTTACGGGTGCCTTAAATCGAAACTTGCATATAATGAAAACCTGCATGTAACGAAAATTTTGAATTTTTATCAACTTCTTTACATACAGGTTTAACTGTACGCGTAACTCTATATTTCGACGTGGTGCGTGCTTTTACACGGCGGATAAACCTAGGCTTGCATCAAAATTGACGAATTGATTACGTCTGCCGCAAAGGGAAGTTTTCAAAGTTTCAATTTCGTCGCCTAAATATTTTTATGAAGTTTCATCAAAGGTAATACAGTTGTCAAACATTATAGCTTTTGCAGTGAATTAACAACACCGCAGCAGCAGACATCAAAATATTTAGGCAGCAATCGTGCCTGCAGCGCAGCGCTATGGGGAGGAATTGGAGCGACAGCGGAGTGCAGTTTATATACGTAGATATTAAAAGTTGAAATCCACTCTAGAAATACAGTTATGCGGCTACAAAGGAAGGCTGTACAGCTTGGTTAGATACTTCGCAAGGGTCCCGGTGCTTGATTTCACCTAGGGTCCACCGCCCATCGACATCATGAAGTCGATTTCCCGACTAAACTTATAACCAGGAGGCTAGCCGTTTGTAGCGCGAGCGTGAGCGTAGGGTATCATCGATAGTGAGCACTTACGCGCTCGTGAGCATGGATATATGGTTAGCAACCGCCACCAAAGTGTTACAGAGAGGAAGACGTGAAACGAAGATGTATTTACAAGGCGTATTTACACCCGCCTTGGTGGCTCAGTGGCTAAGGCGTTGTGCTGCTGGGCACGAGGACGCTGGTTCGATTCCCGGCCGCTGCGGCCGCTTTTCCGATGGAGGCGAAAAGCAAAAACGCCCGTGCGTCCGAGATTTAGGCGCACGTTACAGATCCCCAGGTGGTCAAAATTAATCCGGAGCCCTTCACTACGGCGCGCCTCATCGCCTGCGTTGCATCGGCGCGTTAAACCCTACAATCCATCAACCAACAAGGCGTATTTACAGAAGAGAAGGCCCCGCGCAGACCAAGAACGCCAGAGCTTCGGCTTCTTCCTTTTCAATACATGTACACCTCAAAGTCGATCTGAGCGCGCCCAGCGTGTTGTTTTGGCTACAATTTAGCACACGTGCGAGCAGGCTAGGCACTGGCGTTCGTGTCTTCTTCCTCTGTGGCTGATGCACCATAACAATGCTGTTGTACTTTATATGGCTAATGCGAAACAAAATAACGCGAAACTGCGGTGTCGCAGTCTCGCGTTGCATGCGCAGGGCAACTCTGGCTTTCACTGTAGGTGTGAGTTCGTTACAGATCTACCAAATCATCCAATGGGTGTTAATTCGATCGCCGCATTGATAAGAAGCAGCTCTCGCATTTTTGTTTTCTGCTTCAATGGCGCAGAATTTGCGGTGCAAACGTGACAGGAATGTAAAAATTACACATAACACTGTCAATTCCTATTCATTTTTTTCTATTCCTATTCATTCCTAGTCATTCATTCATTATTTCATTCATTCATTCATTCATTCATTCATTCATTATTTCATTCATTCATTCATTCATTATTTCATTCATTCATTCATTCATCCTAGTCATTCATTCCTAATCATTCCTAGTCAATTCCTAAAATAAATTTAACTTCATATGATGCTTACTGAAAATAGTTAAAAGCGTGCCTTCGTGTATATTTGAAGTAACCTGCATTTGACTTGCAAATCGTTGTTTCCCGGCAACAAGTGTATTTCTCGATGACGCAAAACACCTTCTGCTGCTCTGTGCTGTCGCTCTTTCTTGCGCTCGGTGCAGATGACAGAAAAGAAAAATACCAGGCAGCCTCACGCCGGAATACAAGACACAAGAACAGGTTTTTGACGCACTTCCCCTGCAGGTCTTGAGAGGGGGAGCAAACCCCCACCCGCCGCGCGCACCCGCATGATACACGCCTTGCAAAACGAGGGGAGCGGCGGTGGGCAACAATAGGACTGGTCATAAATGGGACCGGTTGTTGACGGAGCTATTCCTCTGAGGGAACAAAAGGCAACTGAGGGGAAAGCCGCCTTGCCTGAGAAATGTTTCGCGCGGACTCGCAGCGGCCAAAACCACAACTGATGACACGATTGGCGCTGTAATTTATCCTCCTCAACACGTTGGCTTGCCCATGTCCTGGGCTGGGCTGGGCTCATAACACAAAATAAACACGCACGCATACACACTTACATTTGTCTCAGCACATCTCCGGCGGCGTCAAAATGCAGTCAAGCACTGAAATAATGTGGCTGCGATTTTTAAAAGCATTGGCGTAGCCAGGATTTTATATCGGATGGGAAGGGGGGGGGGGGGGGGGGGGTTGAGCCGCCAGAGCTGCTCAAACGAGCTGGAAGTTGGCCGCGGAAGACACGCCAAAGATAGCAGAATCGGTGGCGACACGCCGACGGCACGAGATGCAAAGTTCTATATATGTGAAATAAGGAAATAACCCGAAATATCCTCCCCCCCCCCCTTTAATATGTCAAAATGGTGAAGAGTGAGCCAGAAGAACCGACCGGTACGTGCTGGAGCCTGGAAGCGTTATCTGGCGCGTGCGATTCACGTTCGCGCGAATCACCCGTCCTGGATGACCCCCCCCCCCCCCTCCCTACTTCCCTCACGAGAAATTTCGGGGGGAGGACTTGTTTTGACCCCCTGTACCCCTGAAGACTTTGGTAAAAGCCAGTTGTATTGTGCAATTATTTTGAACATTTCGCTAATGCTTCAAGCATAACATCACCCTGCCGTTGTAACATAAATGTTATGCTTATGTTCAGATTTATTATGTTACCTGACAGTATTACCTCGAGCATTTTAATAACGTTAAATTTCTAAAATTACTTCAACGTTATGCCTTGAACATTGTAATAATGTTGCAATAAAGATGTTACCTATAACGTTGCTTTGCGGGTACTTCTTAACATTATAATAATGTTTACATTTTTACATCCCATTAATGTTCTGCCGTGAACATGCCCTGAACGTTATTATAATGTTTCAATTTGTACATTACTTTAATGTTGAGTCCTGAGCGTTTTAATAACGTTACCATTTCTAACATTGGTGATAAGTTGTTTCCTGAACATGTCCTGAACGTTATTATAATGTTTGTATATTTACATTACTTTAATGTTGAGTATGAGCATTGTAATAACATTAGTATTTCTAACATTGGTTTTTAGTTGTTTCCTAAACGTTAAATAAATGTTGGGAACAAAACGTTAACATACATGTTTGTTTTCAACGTAAAAATAACGTTTCTAACATAACATAAACATTGAATGTTTTTTTTAAACGTTACATAAACATTGCCTCGTAACATTTAACGTTATTTAAACTTTCGCAACTTCCAGATAACGTTATTCTAATGTTCTGTGCTACTTGGGTAACCTCTTAAGGTGGACCTAAGTTTAAAGAAAGAGGACAAAACGCGTAATATATAATGCACGTTGTTGCCCCCATGTGTGAGGGGTGTGTGCCATGACCCGCTGTTTTTTTTTTTTAATTTTTTCCCACAATGCCTGCGTTCAATACAATTTTGAAAAAGGCGTCCCACAATTCCTGGACAATCTCGGACCAAAAGGGGGGTTAATCATTTTGGAAAATACGTGAACTGCTTTTTCACCACTACAGAACACGACGCCTAGTGTAGTCTCGATTGTAAATAATACTGATAACCATAGTTTGGCTTTTCGCGCGCGTTACATGCGTTCTCTTCTCGCTGCTCTTGCAACGTTGGCAGGACCACCCCCCCCCCCCCCCCTCCCCCTTCCCGAAAAAAAATGAAATGCGCAGAATTTCATTTTTTAACCAATCCTCAAGAATTAAATGCCAAGACAAAGGCGATATTCAGTTTACAAAACAAAGCAGTTACCGGGAACCCGTTGCGCTGATTCGCAACGAGAAAAAAAAAGGAAACGTTTTACTACATCAGCAACAGCGCAACTTTATTTGCCATCTTTAGGGTTCAAGCGACCTTATACGCAAGAATGAAAACACATCTCGCTGTTATTTTTTCAGGCACCTGTTATTAAAAGGAACGCAAATGTACAACAGAGCAGCCGTCAGAGAAAATTTGTGCTCACTGTGAGCTCCCAGAAGCTTGGTTTGCACACTGTAAGCCTGCTTGTCACTTTGCGAAAACCTAGCTAAACATGAGATGTTGATTGTACTGCGTGCGCTGACAATTCAATTCGCAAGTTCACTTGCGACTAAAGCCGCAAATAAGTGATCCTAAACCATTATTCATGAAACCTTCATTCAGAGTCGCTAAAATTTCATTTAAAAGACCCGTTAGAGCGGTTACATTTATATCTCTGCGCTGATCAAAATTCAGTAATTTTATGTTGCCTTTTGAACACACAAAAAATATCGTAAGCTCTTAGAAGGAATTTCGGGGCAGTTAAGTTGTGTTACCATTTCAGAGCATCCCACAAATGCAAGAATGCGTCATGCTACCAGTGAAAGCGATTGAGATTGCCGTTGTAAACTGAATTTCAGAGATCGAGGCTTCCTGATTTGTTTCTATTTATGCTTTTATTGAAGGCTCAAAGCCATAGTCTGGAAAAATCGAGCTTGCTACGAGCCACAGCGTACAAGCTCATTGTCACAATTACGGCCATTCTGGGATTCCCGATGAGTTGTCGCGTTTTTGGCGTAGCTGACTGCCGCTTCCACGCTATACTTTGAAGGTTGAGTAACCGAACTACAGCATACCACTCTTGTTTGCACCTGTCGTGCGCACATACGGCGAGAAAAAGGCACGAAGCGCGCCCACAGTGTGCATTCTTACGGGCCGCTCAGCGGAGCATCCACACTAGCAGCGCGACGCTGTCGCCACCTACATGTCGAGCTCGCGGCGAATTCTGTGGATGGAGTTCATATAAACGCGGGAGGGTTCGAGGTAAGCTGAACCTACCAGCCCACTCGACCTTTCCTGATCGAGTCAATACTATCATAAAGCGCCAATCACATGTCCTGTGGAAGACGCGTTTCCGCGCGCCTTTTTCTTCTTCCAAAACTGGTTCGGCAGCGGCGGCGTTCAGGAAGCGCTTGACGGCTGCCGGACAGACTTTTCTTAAAAACGTGTTGGCACGCGCTAGTTGGTATTCTATGATAGGGCGTTCAAGCGCCAAATATTTAAACAAAGGACGTAAAAGGCACAAGGGACCACAAGTTAATACTGCTTAAGTATCTTGAATATCGGGCAATGCGGAAAAAATGTGGTTGACCCTTCTTTCATAGGAATCGGTAGAACACGAAAGCGAAATGTGCCTTCATAGGAGCATTTGCATGTTTATTGTGCATCGATATGAACTTACACATTGCTATTTATATTTCGCCGGTATGGAACCGTTGACGCACCAACATTAGAAACTGGGTTACATGTGCCGGAGCATTGGGTAAATCCGATTGAAACCCCAGGCGCTCGCAAACTGTGTGAACGAAACCGAACACCCGGGTTGTAAGTGAATCGTTTGGTGAAGTCATGGTCCGCTACAGCGAATGGAGCATGATTTGAGGGTCGGAACAGTCTTGTGGGTGTGCTTGACGAGCGACGTCCTGCTGGCGAGCGACGTCCTCGCAGGACGCTGTAATACGCTGCCCTATGGAGGCGCAAACTATCGGCGCTCATTAGCGTCATGACACCCCACTTCGCTTTACCTCTCCTAGACGGCAGCATCATCTAAATGGAGTAGTTAGAAGAAAGGACATGAGGCGTGTTCGTACAGCTATGCGAGTATGGCTTCATGGCTCAGTTAGCAGATCGTCTCACACCTCCTGTTGCGGCCAGACTGTTCGTGAGATCAAGTACTAGCGCCGCCGCGGTGATGTCATTTCCGTGACGGATATGACGTCTGTAAAGTGTGTGTGTCCCGGCATAAAACTCTTTCGTATTAAAATCAATCCGGAGTCTCTGACAGCGCACATCTGTGGCTTTTATGTCGTTTGTTTAAGTATTTCGTTATTGAAGGTCTCATCAAGACGGATTTAGGAGTGGGGGAAAAAACTCGTCACTGAGGAGACGCTCGTTCTCCCGACATGTGTTTTGCCCTAAGCTCAGAATTCTGACCCTAGTAAAACTGCCAACGAACCACACCACTACCTCTACTCGCGTAACATCCCCTCTTGAGAATAGTAGTGTCACTAACGCGAGGGGCACCCAATTCCGCTGTTTCTGTCTCGGCAGAAACGCCTTCGCACGCGGACCGGAACGTGAAGCCTGTTTACTGGCGCTCCGTTCGCGCAAGTCAAGTGCCATTGACAGACAGCGCGGCCCTCTCGGTAGCTCTTCACCCTTCTTTTGAGCTGCCCGGGAATCGACATTCCGAGCGGCGGCATAATTAAAGTCTCAGCTATCGCGGACTGAGCACGTGACCTCCTACGTCAAAGGACACCGCGTAGATATATTTATCAGCAGCGTCGACACAATATCGGGATCACGTGGCGTTTTTCTGTGGCTCAAATAATTGACAGTGGTTGTTCACCCAATTCATGTGCTGGAAAAGCTATCCTGAACGAAATCTGCTCATAGTGGTAGCCCTTTAACATCACTTCATGCTGGAGAGCAGGCAACGAATTGCGGCTCTACACCTGCCTGCGCGGCGGCGTCCATTATTGCCTACGTGACTGACCTCTGACGTCACCAACGGACGTCTGCGCTACCTAAATGCATTATGCTCCTGAAAAGACCCGATTTAGCAGCGTCTGTCATATTGGCGGCCCCTAACGCCTTCTTGTTAGAGAACAGGCAACGAATCGAGGCTCACAGATCTACAGTGTATGCCCACGTGACTTTGCGCAGACGTCACTATCAAACGGCTGCCTGTATCAAAAATAGTAGGACGACCCTTATCGGGTGAGACATTCGGCACAGGCTTGGGGAAATGTATCTGCTCCAATTTTTGTTTCCACCCTAGAAATGGCGTTTTTTTTTTCTGAAATATTCTTGTTCAAACGCCGGAGTAGATTTTTGGCACGCGGGTTTTGTTCTCATCAAAATTGCTGTAGTTGAAATTTTGTTTTAATACGGAAAATGATGTAGACGGAAATGATAATGATAATGACGGAAAATGGTATTTGTATGTTTTTTCCCAAGCAAGCGTTTTAGTTTTCAAAGCGGAAGCATAAATTTGCCCGCAAAGAAAAAAATCTGCCGTTCATCGTCGGCGTCTCTAACAGCACAAACGGCTTCTGGAATGGGCGAGGCCGTGCATTTGCAACGAATAATTTGAAATGTGCAGGCATGTCTCTTGTATCAAGTGCTTCCCACGGCATTTGTGTCGAGAAATATTAGGCACTGAAATGAAACACTCGCGAACCTTCTGGCACAGCGCGTTTTTTTTACCTTAAAACCACCGCTTCCTCTTCTATGTGGTATACACGCGACCAAAAGCACTTATTTTTGTGAAAAATACACCGACAGTACGAACGCCGGTCGACTTTCCCAAAATCCTCTGCCTAGAGTGCCGTCTGGCTGTACTGCGGCACTCCACTAAAACGAAGTTCACCGCAGTTTCGATTACAAAATGTCGCGTCTGGCACTGCTTCGCCCACCATTGACGTAAGGTAACGTCAAGTCACCTGACATAACCTAACCTACAAAAAAAATTTAAAACACCATAAACAAACGCAATAAAAATTATAAATAAATCTTAGGATGAGCCAGAGTCAAACTACCGCCCTTAGTAACAGGACGTTCAGACGGAACTTCACCACAACGGCGGTCGCTGAGGCCTGTGTCAGCGCAGTCTTGAAAATTTCGATGTTGTCGGACGGCACTGTAGCCACGACTGCAGCGCTGAGAAGGAGTGCTGTCGAACATCATTATAGACACTCCATTCTCAAACACGAACAACGAAAAAATAAAGCTGTCGATATAATTCGTTATCGTAACCTTTTATAAACGAGCACAGATTTTATCAAGGATTTCCCCGGCGGTGGCTCAATGGCCAACTTGGCACAAGGTGGAGTTCTCCATCTCTTTTTCGAAACTTCTTCCACGCTGTATAAAACACATAAGGTGGGGATGTGGCTTTAGGTCACTCCACAAACCAATGCGCGCCCGTGAAACCTCGCAATAATAGCATCACAATGTTCCCATATTCAAAAATGGCAGCATCGCCACCCCGTGGATGATGGCCAGGGTGCGGAGTACGGGGACTCGAAATGACACCCAAGTTGCGCCCCGAGTGACATCCAATTTGCGCCCCAACCGCCACTCGATTTCAGCCGTGAGTTGCACCTTGATTATTCCCTAAATGAAACTGCAACTCACGGCTCAAATGGAATTTCTCCTAATTTTCGCTTGATGGTGGTGTGCGCATGGATGGACGCGGACGGACATTGGGAGGTCCTAAGGTACTCCGCACCGTTACAAGCGAGGGAGAAATCCGTTTGACTCTCGGGTACTAACTTACGGTCGTAGCCCAATGGGTAAGACGACTGACACTAACTCTGTCTGGTCTACCAGACACAGGCTCGAATCCTGTCGGTGCCTGTGCGATTTTTTGCTATTGTAAATGCTATGCGTACGGACGCGGACGGACATTGTCCGGTCCTAAGGTACTCCGCACCTAAAAATGGTTTCTCACTTCTTCGTCCCCGGATTCGCCAGGGTGCAGGGGCGCGAAAAAACGTAAGCTTACCGAATAAATAGCAATTCTAACCTAGATGCATGGCTTCAGATAGCGCAGAAGGCAGACAAACAGGAGAGAGAAGAACGATTCATTGATTTATTGTAGGGTTTAACGCGCCGACGCAACGCAGGCGATGAGGCGCGCCGTAGTGGGGGGCTCCGGATTAATTTTGACCACCTGGGGATCTTTAACGTGCGCCGAAATTTCGTACACATGGGCGTTTTTGCTTTTCGCGTCATTCAGAAAGAGAGAAGAACGAGCACTAGCGCTTGTGCTTGTTCGACCCCCTTCTGTTTGTCTGCCTTCTGCGCTAAACGAAGCCGTGGATAGCGGACACGCCAAACCAACACTCCACTAACCTAGATGCGCACACAGAATGACAGATTACTACTTTACCCACGTGCCCCCTGCAATATGGTGTAAAACTGCCCAGGGTCAATGATTTACCACTGCCAGGAAGACCGCGGACCACACTCCAGTTGGTGGACTACTCACAATCAGAATGTTTGTTTAATGAAGAAGACAGATACAGAAAGTACGTGGAAACACATCTGGATCGTTCGCCGACATGGCTACTGATGGATCCATGACATATTTGCGAAAAAAACAACCCAAACCCCATTTTTACAAACACAAATAAAGTCTGCATTTGTAACATGGTGATGTTTACTGCTCAGACATGAAGGATTTTTCTAATGAATGAGTGCTATATGTGTTTTGTTTCATTTTGAGTGGTATATTATTCAATATATTTGCTCCCAATTAATAAATCATGCGGCGACCACGCAATTTATGTATTTTGGTACATTAAAGTTTCAGTAATGGGCTCGTCTGGTGTATAGTTTCGAGGACGCCATAAGATACGACAAATTGCAGATGACTAGTGAAAGAACACTCTGCCGCAACGGTCGGTGATGAACCCGTTTTCGGCAACTTAGTAGGTACATAATCAGAAATCACAAACTCACTCTTTTACGTCGCTTGCTTGATTCTGCAGAGGTACTGCAGAAGCACAAGTTTGAAAACGTGATGACCCTGGACAAGCCGTCGTGGGGCTACCGGCGCAACGCGCAGCTCAAGGACTTCGTTACGGACCACGAGCTATTGGTGGCATTGGTGGAGACCATCAGCTGCGGAGGCAACCTGCTCATCACCCTGGGCCCCACTCACGACGGTCGCATCCCCATGGCGTTCGAGGAGCGGCTCACCACGCTTGGCAGGTGGCTCGCCATGCACGGAGAGGCAGTCTACGCCAGCAAGCCGTGGGCAGCCCAGAACGATTCCGTCTCCAGTGACGTATGGTATGCTTGCGCTGGAAGGCATCATCATCATCATCATCATCATCATCATCATCATCATCATCATCATCACATTTTATTTCCTTAAAGGCCTACAAAGGGGTATTGCATAAGGGGTGGTCTGTAGAGAAGATAAAGAGCATTGCAACAGGTTATCACAGACAAACATGACTGGTTACAATTTCAGTGGATGTTGATGGGCAGGTGATTGCGACGATGTGGTCGGGAAGGTCTTTCCATTCCTTGGCTGCACGGCGAAAGAAGGACACCAAAAATGTTATGGTTCTATGGCGGTAACGGGAAACTTGGAGGGGGTGACTGGTGCGGTGCGAAATGTACGTCTAGGAGATTATGTATGGGGCATAGTTGAGTAGCGAATGAGCTTGTGCAACAGAGAAACCGTGTGTCATGCGGCGTGGAAGAGAAAGTGGCGGTAATCTAGACCGGACCTTTAAGAATGATACGCTAACGTCGTGACGATAAAGCGAATGTATGAATCGGACTGAACGATTTTGAATTGACTCGAAGTCATTGATGAAATATTTTCTGTACTCTGAGCAACGCGGGGTAATTCTGTGCCTCGGTCATTGCCGTTACGATATGCCCTGGACGCAGGTGTTTGACGCAATACGTTAGCAATCTCAAGTTATTTGGTGCCACGTATGACCGCTTTTCGACACTGGCCTAGCGCGTTAGCAGTCTACACTCCATTTCAGAAGATAGTTGCAGGTGGTGTTACTGCACAGCGCCCTATAGGTTTCGCCTCACAAGAATCCGATGACGTAATTAAAGCAAAAGCTTTCTGCGTGGACCCAATGGCGGCCTTTCAAAAACTAATGCATTTCCCCGTAGACCGGTTGGTCGACCGAAAAGCTCTGATAATATCTCGGGACACACGGCACGTGGGTGAAAACGGGCTTCCATTGTGCCAAAGGGGTTACTTGGAAATCGCGAATAAGGAACGGTTCTAGATAAGACAATACACGATCGATCATGAAAAAGCAGTATATAGCAGTATACCTTTGTCTCATGAACGACGCATCGTTCGTAGCTGCGTTCACTTAGTGCGCGAGAAATCGTCACACGGGTTCCCTCTTCGTTTGTGATTTGGGTATTTGAAGGTTTGACGATCAACATGTAAATGTTCCCGTTTGACCTATTGCCTCCTCCCGTGTCTCTTAATTTTGCCCTTCAGGTACACAACCTCGGACTTCCCGCCACCACCTATGCCCGCACCAGCAACGAACCCCGATGCTGTACCGAACCCTGCGGCGGAATTCCCCGCGGGTCGCATCCGACCCCGCAGCAGTGCGCACTCGGCCAAAGCTCCGCCGCTGTCCTCGGACAGACCGCCCGCGGTGTACGCTTTCCTCCTCCAGTGGCCCACCAGCGGCTTCCTCCGATTAGGATCGCTCGCGGTCAATGGAAACACGCGCATCATGCTCATCGGCAACACCCAGCATCTCACGTGGAAATCGGTCGGACACTTGGTCCTCATCGACCTGCCCCCACCACCGCTCAACATTGCCACTCATGTCGGGGTCTGGGTGCTACGAATCAGCAATGTGGAGCCCGCAGCGGGGAGCGTTTAGGCTTAGCTCGACACGGCCTTGCACTAGTGGACATCGGCGTTTCGCCGATCGTAAAGCTGATATATACAGCCACTGTGTAGGCATTTTCACTGAAAGAAGTGGTTGAGTCTGTCTAAAGATTTCTAACCTAAGTGTTCACACTTAGCTTGGCATTATACTTACCCCATGTGTAAAAGCTTACATGTATACGTCGTGATGTCGCTGTGTAGGCACTTGAACGGGGAAAAAGTGATTGTCTTTGTCTTTGCAGATCACTATACTTACACCATGCATGTGTAAAAGCTTACATGTAAACGTCGTGATGCGCTGTATAGGCAGTTTAACGGGGAAGGAGGGATTGTCTTTATCTTTGTAGATAAAGATACAACCATCTCTACCCTTAGCTTAAGATCTCGAAGATCTCTATCCGGAATAGAGTTATGATAATAGACTTTCCAGTAGACATAGGTTGACGCGTCGTTACACTATGTGAGCACCGGCGTTTCGCCAATGTTAAGGCTAGCATAAGCATTGTCTATCCACTGCCTGATTTTGACGGAGAAAGGAAACTTGTTGTACCTTTATTTATACATATATCTAATCTCTGGCTCATCCACTTCAAACTAAGAGCTTCCGGCTAAGAGAATTAACTACCTCGCCAGCGATACCCTCATGAAGATGTCGTTTTTGTGCACCGTAGAGTCGCAGCCGTTTACATGCTTCAACAAGGTAACCGTAACAGGATTTCTAGACGATTAGAAGGGGTTCTCCCATTGCAAGTTTCTTTTGCGTTACCGCCCTTGAGGGGCGTAAGCCAGTTGAGGGACGCCATGTCATTCGTATTGTCGGAAGCCTGTAGGGCGGAGCACAGGAGGCAATGCCGTCCACCTATTGCTTGCTCTTTTCGCCGCATCCTGCATGTGTTTGCTCCCGGTTCAGGTATTTACGAGTAAGTGTCACGGCGATGATTACTCAGAATGTTCACGCAGGCTAATCATGTCCTGTCTGCGCCCACGGCCACGACCCACCGCCAAGAGTGTTGCAGGGGCGGGGGGCACAACGCTCGTCTTCTGGCGGATCTATTTCCGCTGGTGCGTTTAGTGAGATAACTCCGCGCACTCAGCGTTGGATTCGCTCTCAATTCTTGTGCTCAGAGTCGGCGTACATGTCGCCATTGTCATGTAAGCAATGTGCTCTATCGAATTCGATGTTTTACCCATTAAAAGATTATGCAACTTCATTTAATTTGGTCAATAATATTCAATTCAATTCAATTCAATAAAATGCAATTCAATTCAATCGTACAGCCTTTGTTGGTTCTCACAGTGGTACGAATCTGCCACATAGTAAAAGAAGACCCGAAATGAATTTCTCAAACTGCTGTTTGTGTTTGCATTGCGTACACGGGCGCAAATAAACATACTTTTTGTTGGTTCTTCGGCCGATAAAGCAGTACTTAATTTACAAAACCTGCAAG